>NC_141618.1:46435985-46776462 GCF_047967505.1 Dipteris shenzhenensis
AACACAGTCATGGATGCATGAAGTACTATGGCTGCCATATCAACCATAACTTGCTGCTCAACTGATTTGTGATCGTCAAACCTACTGTGTTTCAAGTATGGAGCCAATACAGGCAATGGAGTACTCAGTAACTTCCCCCTCTCCATACTGAAACAACCAAGGATCTGACAAACATCATCAAGACCATGCAGCTCCCACTGCAAAGCATCCCTGTCCATAAGGAACCATATGGCAAGTAACCTCAGAAGGATAGCGACCTTCTGAATACTGAGACCATAACCTGTCTCACTGCGCATCACATCCTGAGCTCTCATAATGGTATCAAACCTATGAAGCCAAGCTCGAGGGGATTGCTTCTGGCCATGGAGGCACTTACGAAGTAAACATATCAATGATTCCTGCCCATGCGCAATATGACCCGAGTCAATAACTGCTGAAACCACATCTGTCCTGGCATAACCAGCCAATGGATCATACCGAGCATCATTAGCCAAGGTATCCTCCTCACCATGCATAGCCTCATCCTCATCTGCAAGAGGCACTCCGCATCCTGGGAGTAAACTGTAACTGTCCATAGAAGATGCATCAACAATCTCCATAGGAGTATAAACCTGTGGAATACTAGAGACATCTGACCGTCTCGGACCAAAATCAAGAAGTAATCATGGCTGTCCCAACTTTATAATCTGCTCACCATGCGAAAAACCTCCCACTCCAAGGGATATGGGCTGCCCATGCAAAGAATTCGGAGGTATCAGTGCACTTACGCCCTCCTAGAACACCACTTTTCTGCTATCCACAGTCCTGGGCTGTCTAAACATAGCATCCTCTCTGAAATAGACATTATGGCTGTGTATCAACTCTCTAGTTGAAGAATCCCATAACCTGTAGTCCCTACTGGACTCACTGTATCCAAGGAAGATACACCTCCTCGATCGGGAACTATGAGCATAAGCCTCACAGCCAAACACACGTAAATGCTCATAACATGGTGCCCTGCCTATCAAGAAGTCAAATGGCACTCCACCATTCAGAGATCTCCTGGGTGACTTGTTAAGCAAGTATGCAGCTGTCTTACATGCCTCAGCCCAATAGCATTCGGTAAGACCTGCATACCGTAGCATGCTACCAATCCTGTCCAATAGAATCCGATTTATGCCTTCTACTAAGGAATCGTGAGCAGAAAGATGAGGAGTGGTCAACACTCTCCTGATACCAAGTGTATCACATAGATGCTGAAATCTAGAAGAGGTAAACTCTGCATCACCATCAACCATCAAGCTCAATAGCTTCTTTCTTGACTGATTTTCAGCATTATCCAAGAAGCACTAAAATGTATCATATACATCATGCTTCTGCCGAATCGGATATACCCATATGTACTTTGTAGCAGCATCAATAAATGTCACAAAGTAAGAGGCACCACCTAGTCAAACGGTAGGCATAGCCCACAAACTGCACTATGAACCAACTGCAATGGCTCAAGATACCTCTCACTGACTGTCTTCCTCACAAAGGAGGATCCTGACTACTGACCATCATCATAATCATGACATAAAATTTGAGAGACATCCATAACAGGAATGTATCTCAATGTTGTAAGGGCTTCCATACCTGCAGTAGACATATGTCTAAGTCTGGCATACCATAAACTAGCTGATGGCTGCTTACTAATCATAAGCATCTTATCCTGGACACCTGATACATGCAATGCATAAGAGAATCCAACCTGTGATCCCCTAGCCATAACCAGATTGCCTCTAGCAATCTTCCATGCATGATCACCCAAAGAGACATGATAACCTGCCTCAACCAACTGTCCAGTACTGATCTTGCTCGTAGCAAGTCTTGGTATATGTCTAACCCTCTGTAGAACAAGAATAGAGCCACTAGGCATAACAAGGTGGATATCCCCATAACCATAGACATCCATAGAATGATCAATGCCCATCAAACCACTCTCCACAATGCATTCCTGAACCATGACCTATGAGGGGTCATATGACATGAAGCACATGGATCTAACATCCAATCACCGAGAATGGGTACATCAGTGGCCAAGAAAGAGGTGTTAGACATAGACAAAAGAATGCCTTCATCACTACTACTGTCAGTGGAAACCCTGGCATCCACGCCTTGAAGCTCAACATGCTTCTTCTCCTTCTTCATGTCATTCTTAACCTTGCTCTTCTTCTTGTATTTTCTCAGCCATTTCCAGCAATACTTTTTCATGTGGCCATACTTTCCACAATAGAAACATCTAACACAAGTCTGAGAGCTAGACTTGCTCCTGGAATTCCCCCTTGAACATGACCTGTTTCTACCAATTGATCGACCTTTGGAGTGCATATCAAGGCTGTATTTCAGCCCATCAGGACATTTCAGCCCATTATGCTGTAACATAACACTATCATGGTCATACATCCGGCATATACGAGTATAAAACTCATATGCATGGTAGTCTACACCCTGTACACCATCCAGTACCTGCAAGTAGACCTGCAAGTAGACTGACTTCGAGAGTGATGCCTGAATGATAGAGCATGCTTGCTCATCCATGTCATCCCAATCACTCTGTTTAATGCTATTAGGCTTGACACCTTTGCATTGAATGGGCTTATGCTGCCTCTTCTGCACTAACACATCATAAATCTGCTCTTTCCAATACTGAAAGTTTGATCCATCCAACCTCTCAATATCAAAGAGGGTACTACCAGCTGTAGATGCCATATCTGTGGCACAATAGGTCACAACCAAAGAGCAGTATAGTGCAATAGGCAACCCAAATGACAAAAAAATATAGTGTTGTCCAGACCAATCAGGTCTCCAAATAAATTGGCTGATCCAATGCTCAAAAGCACTCAGCCATAAAGAGGCATAAACAAGAATATATGCAGCCTGCCAATGCCTGGCAATCCAGGTAAGAAATGCACTGAACCAAATGAGCAATGCCTACTCAACCAATGGCAATAGGAGCCCAGCTCAACTATCCATAAACATCAGTGCGGCATCCACCAATGCAAATCCATAATGCATCGAAATGGCATTTACTGCATCACCAATGCATCACCTCAAGCACGCAATTGTTTGGCAACAATTTGATTTTGCCACTCTATGCACTTTTCTTTATACTTACTTTGAGTTAGAGAGAGAGGGAGAGAGGGGGGAGAGAAAAAAAGGAGAGAGAGAGGGGGGGTGGGGGGAGAGAGAGAGAGAGAATGCGAGAGAGAAAAAGAAATAGAGAGAGTGAGAGAGAGAAAGAGAGAGAGAGAGAGAGAGAGAGAGAGAGAGAGAGGGGGGGGGGGAGGGGGGGAGAATGAGAGAGAGAGAGAGAGAGTGTGTGTGTGAGAGGGGGAGGGGGAGAGAATGAGAGAGAGAGAGAGAGAGAGAGAGAGAGAGAGAGAGAGTGAGTGAGTGAGTGAGTGAGTGAGTGAGAGAGGGGGAGGGGGAGAGAATGAGAGAGAGAGAGAGAGAGAGAGAGAGGGGGGGGGGGGGGGAGGTAAATAGAGAGAAAGAGAGAGGGGGGGGGGGGGGGAAGGGGGTGGTGGAGATGGAGGGGGGAGGGGGAAGAGGGGAAGGGGATGGTGGAGATGGAGGGAGGGAGGGGGAAGGGGGGAGAGGGGGAGGGGGTGCTGGAGATGAAGGGGGAGGAGGAGAGGGGGAGGGCATGGTGGTGGAGATGGAGGGGGGGGAGGGGGTGGTGGAGATGGTGGGGGCGGAGGGGGGAGGGGGTGGTGGAGATGGAGGGGGAGGGGTTGGTGGAGATGGAGGGAGGGGGGAGAGGGGGAGGGGGTGGTGGATATGGAGGGGGGGGAGGGGGAAGGGGGTGGTGGTGGAGATGAAGGCAGGGGGAGGGGGAGGGGGGGGAAAATGGGGTGGTGGAGATGGAGGGGGGAGGCGGAAGGGGGGAGGGGGTGGTGGAAATGGGAGGGGGAAAGAAAAAAAGAGAGGAAAAAAAAAAAACTTGACGAACGAAAATCCAAAGGGAGGAAGAGGTGGTCATCTGAACACTCTCCAAGTCTTTCTTGATGTAACGGGATTTTCCAGGACCAATGGATGGTGGGTGGATGGCTAGGTTCTCACTGCAAGATGGGCTCAAAGTCACTTACAATGTAAGGATTGGAGTAGGGTGGTGGTTAATGGAGAGGGAGGAGTGTCTTGCGTAGGGCTCGGAATGGAGAAGAGGATGGAGGCAAAATGTGAAAGATGAAGAATGAGGGGGTGGAGTGGGTTTTTATAGGAAATGGGTTTAGGTTTAGGGTTTATATTTAGGGTTAAACCCTAAACTCTTCCCGAGCCGTAACTTTTTATGGATAGTTCAGTTTGCTCTTCTGCAAAAAGGTAAAATCATCAAAATTGCAAGATCCACGCATTCATGTCCACTACCTAGCCTGATTGTTTATCAAGTGGCTTCTATTTAAGAAATAAAGAAATTTTCTTAAGGTAGTAACCTAAGGTTGATGCTTGGGGTTGATATGTTTGGCTAGAATTGGGAAAAATTTTACTCTCCTTGCCCTTGAGTATTATTTTAGTGAAAGTTTGAAGTAGTTTGTTTTCTACACATACCTGCATATGTTTACTCTTACTTGAGACGCTAGTCTCCCCGGCATTGTCGCCAAATGTTGGTTCTTTCCTACTGCTTTCGTAGGAAGAGCTGGGTTTTCTCAGTATGCAAGGTTTCGAGGCTTTTTGTCACCTACAAATATATTCGGGTTGTCAGTTGTAGTATATGTGTAGCTTAGGACCTCGAGTCGTGTTTTGGTGAGAGACGTAGGCTTAAGTCTGGTAAGCAAACAAAGTGCATGCATGTGTAAAAGGAACATGTATCATCATGATTGAGGTAATGAAGGCTTTTGCCTTCATTGTGCGTTGCAGGGTTTAGGAGGAGTTTAAGGATTAGAAGGAGGTTCCAGGGTTAGAAGGAGGTTCCAGGGTTTAGAAGGAGTTCCAAGGTTTAGAAGGAGTTCCAAGTTTAGAAGGAGGTTCCAGGGTTTAGAAGGAGGTTCCAGGGTTTAGAAGAAGTTCTAAGATTTAGAAGGAGGTTCCAGGGTTAGAAGAAGGATCCAAGGTTCAGGGTAGATCTAGTACATGCATATGGTGGAGAACTCGTCTCCCTCATAGATCATGGAGTTTAAGGGTTTAGGGGGAGCATAGGAGTGGGAGAGGAAGAAGGTGTAAGAGCATGGGGGAAAGAAGTGAGAGGAGGAAGGAGGAGGAGGAGGAAAAAGGAGGAGGAGGAGGAAGAGGGAGGAATGGAAGGGAGGAGGAGGAGGGACGAGCAGAGGGAGAGGATGGGTTGCAAGGTTGCAGGAGAGGGGAGGAGGAGTTGTAAGGTTAGGACATGCTTTTGGATGTGGAGTGCAAGGAAGCATGGATACTTGAGACAATTGGTTGGAATACCAAAGTAGAACTCAACACAATGCCCCAAAGAGTGTGGGCTTCATTCCATTATGGGGTATTTATACAAGTTGGAGAGCTTCTCTCTCTACATGTAGGAATTGTAACACATTCTCTCTCTACATGTAGAAGTCATATGTAAAAGTTGTAACACATTCTCTTTCTACATGTAGAACTCGCATATAGAAGTTGTAACACATTCTCTTTCTACATGTAGAACTCACATATAGAAGTTGTAACACATTCTTTCTTCGACATGTAGAACTCGCATATAGAAGTTGTAACACATTCTCTTTCTACATGTAGAAGTCTTATGTAGAAGTTGTAACACATTCTCTTTTTACATGTAGAAGTCATATGTAGAACTTGTAACACATTCTCTTTCTACATGTAGAGCTCACATATAGAAGTTGTAACACATTCTCTCTACATGTAGAAGTCGTATGTAGAAGTTGTAACACATTCTCTTTCTACATGTAGAACTCGCATATAGAAGTTGTAACACATTCTCTTTCTACATGTAGAACTCGCATATAGAAGTAACACATTCTCTTTCTACATGTAGAAGTCGTATGTAGAAGTTGTAACACATTCTCTTTCTACATGTAGAACTCGCATATAGAAGTTGTAACACATTCTCTTTCTACATGTAGAAGTCGTATTTAGAAGTTGTAACACATTCTCTTTCTACATGTAGAAGTCGTATTTAGAAGTTGTAACACATTCTCTTTCTACATGTAGAACTCGCATATAGAAGTTGCATGTAGAAGCCATATGTAGAACTTGCATGTAGAACTCGCATGTACAAGTCATATGTAGAACTTGCATGTAGGAGTTGTATGTAGAACTTGCATGTAGAAGTTGTATGTCGAACTTGCATGTAGAACATGTAAATTGAATTTCTAAGAGGGATTATTTCTAGCCTTATGCAAGTACAAGCAGAGCTTTGCCGCTACTCTACACACACAATCTGTTCTACCTAAGTCCATGTTGGTGCAGAGTCAGCATTAGTACAAAGAAACAACCTCCTAATAAACCACATACAATATAATTTGAGATTGATACTTACAAATTGGGCCTCCCATGATTCAACACCCCGTGCTCCAAAATGCACATTTCCATATTGCTCCATTTGGATCCTTCGTGCCTCCACGTGCTGCAAATTGGGGTCTGCCTTCACTGCCCTCATTGCTTTCTTCCACTCACGCTTGTGAGTGGTGTGGGGCTGGCCCCTTGGTGGTTGACCTCCCAACTTTTTTTGCTGCTCTTTGTAGGGAATAAAGCAATCTCTGTAGTTGTTAGCAATTATAGAGCGCATGAAGGCCATGATGTCCTCCCCCCGTACATCCATAAAGATGCCTCCTATAGTGATGTCATAGAAGATTGTACCATCACCCTGCGGCACATTTGCATCATCTAAATCATCCTCGCCCCCACCATTACCCCCCCCAAAGCACTATGCCATGCATCCCCTACCGCTCTCCCTACTAGTATGCCTACTACCCTATCATGTCAAGCTAGTACGCTAGCACTCGTATGTGGAGAAGCAACTCTCAACTACATGGGAGTATGTTGGAGGCTCTACGAGGCAGAAGGGCCCCCTAATGGCAGAGGAGAAGGGGCTCTAGACCGCCACAAGGGAAAAGGGACTGCTAATGATCGGGGAGAAGGGACACTAGACCACAGGGGAGAAGCGACTCCTGATTATTGGGTAGAAGGGGCGCAGCTCTATAGCCTGCTAGGATGTCTCGACTCCACAAGGGTAATCTCATCTGGTGTGGGGTTGGGGTGGCTTGGAGTCTATACTGCTAACTCCTGGGGGGTGTTTAGAGTACCGGTCATGTATGTGTATAACTCCCCAAGAGTGGGAGTGTGCCATAAAATGTTATATAACTCCCAAAAGATGGCATCCTAAAGATCACTTGAGATTGGAGAGCTTCTTGGCCACATGATGAATTGAAGAAAAGAAAAGAAGAAGATTACCATCAAGCATGCCCTTTTACCATCATGCAAAAGAAAAAATAGAGTGACAGCCTGACATTGAGCAAGCATTTACAGACTCTTGCATTCTTTGAATTAGAGTGGCATTGTATCTGCTTGCTCAATGTCAAGCTATTGAAGCTTCACATGGGGAAAAAGAGAGAAGGAAAGAGAGGAGAAAAGAGAGGAAAAGAGAGGGGAAAAGAGAGAAAGAAAGAGAGGAGAAAAGAGAGGAAAAGAGAGGAAAAGAGAGGTAAAAAGAGAGGAGAAAAAAGAGAGAAAAAGAGAGTAGATAAGAGAGAAAAAGAGAGGAAAAAAGAGAAGGAAAGAGAGGAAAAGAGATGAGAAAAAAGAGAGAAAAAGAGAGGAGATAAGAGAGGAAAAGAGACGAAAAGAGAGGATAAAAGAGAGAAGGAAAAAGAGAGAAAAAGTGAGGATAAAAGAGAGAAAAAGAGAGAAGGAAAGAGAGGAGAAAAGAGAGGAAAAGAGAGGAGAAAAAAAAGGGAAAAAGAGAGGAGATAAGAGAGAAAAAGAGAGGAAAAAAGAGAAGGAAAGAGAGGAGAAAAGAGAAGAAAAGACATGAGAAAAAAGAGAGAAAAAGAAAAGAGATAAGAGAGGAAAAGAGACGAAAAGAGAGGAGAAAAGAGAGAAAAAGAGAGAAAAAGAGAGGAGATAAGAGAGAAAAAGAGAGGAAAAAAGAGAAGGAAAGAGAGGAGAAAGGGGAAAAGAGAGGAACAAAGAGGAGAAAAAAGAGAGAAAAAGAATGCCCCATCATGCATGCCCTCTTTCTTTATCCCGCCCTCATGCTTCAGTTCCATTTTCCTTTTTCTTGGACCCGCCCTCATGCAATCACTTATTCCATCATTCATCCAATCCCTTATTTCCTCACGAATACTTAAGGCATTGAAAATTCGACTTAAACATGCATGCAAAGGAGAAGGGAAAGAGAAGGAAGGGGAAGGGGAAGGGGAAAGGGAAGAACACTCAAGAAAACATAAGAAAACTATCATAGCGCATCTATAAACACATCTACAAGCACAGCTGCCTATTTTTCTAAAAAATAGATGCGCTATTAGACGCATCTATAGATGTGCTTTGACAGACACCTTTTTAAAAGAAGCTGAAAAGGACGTTGCCCGACCCCAAAAAGAACAACACTAGTACCAAAAACATTCCTTCCCTAGGGACATACGACAAAGGATGTATCCAAGGAGGGCAACTTCCAAAGAAGACCAACCACTAAGAGACTTACCTTGGATAGAAGTATGGAAGCTTCTTGTCCTTCTTCAAAGCAACTTCTTCTTCTCTTCCTTGTTTACCCTCTTCTCTTGCATGCTTGGGAATGACTGTGTAAGCCTGGAGATGAGTGTGGGTGCTTGGAGATGAGTATGGATGCCTAGAGCTGTGTCTGTTAATAGGAAAGCAAGCTGCGCGATGCTAAAAGTATGTGTAGGAAAGCAAGCGTGCTAAAAGTGTTCAGATATCAAACTCCACTCATGATATGCCAGGGTGACCGTTGTGCATTTATGTCACTGACTTGTTAGCTGCAGATGCGGTTGGTACACCGCCCATGAATAATAGCTGGATGACAGCTATCCTTATGTACTCTAGTTCGTGGCTCAATTAGTATGCCACCTTAGTTAGCTGAGTTTGGTTTGAGACCCACATATAGGGTTCTTCTATTTCTTTGTACTAGAGTTCTTTTGGCTTTCACAACTAAGAAGAGGAAAACTGTTTTCAGCCTCCACCTTTGTGTGTATTCCCCCATTGTGTATGTGAGAAAGCTGCAAGTGAGACTCCTTCCTTCTCTCCCACTATCTTCACATGGTATCAGATCCTGGTTTGTGGTAAGGAGCTCAAGAAAGCAAACCAAGTTCGCGGTGTCCTGGTAAGAGGACTAGTGTTGCTTTCCTTTTTCGAGGTTGGGAGCAAAAATCTCTGTAGGTAGCACAGCCGAAAAGTGCAAGAGTGCATTGTCTCAAATTGAGACACCCTTCGCGGTGTGGCGAGAGGGCAGTATATGCTGCGGGATAGGGCAAAGCCCTAGGTGACTTTATTTTTCTGATTTGAGGGCATTTCAGGGCCCGTTTTAGAGGCAAAAGTTCTCCGCAAGCACTAAGAAAAAGGCCCTATTTTTGCTGTGCAACCACTGCTCTGCAGGTCGGTGAAAAGTTGCCATAAAAATTGCATCGTATGCCTATGTGCAGAGATATTGGGAGTTACAGAATCATCCTCTTTGCTTGTTCATGTAAAATCATCACTAGGAAGTGACTGTGTGGTCAAATACCACTTTTGTTAGTTTTGCAAATTTGCCCTTATGAGGCAGAAGCTGTGTTTTTTGCAGTGACAGAATATTTTGCAGTGTTCTTTAATGGCGTCTGATTCTCTTTCACAGATTGTCACTGAAAAGCTTGACAAGAACAACTTCCAAGCATGGAAGTTTAGAATGACGAATTTCCTTATGGGAAAAGGCTATTGGGAGTTCATTACAGGAAATGAAGAAGAACCAATTCTTCCTAATGTTCCCAATCAACAGGAAATGCAGGCATTTAAAGGATGGCATGAGATAGCCAGAAAAGTTATGTACTGGCTATCTATCAGTATTTCACATTCTATGATTGTGCATATTCGGGATGCAAGTATGCCAAAGGAGGCATGGGATACTTTGACAAAAATGTACAGCACAAATACACAAGGCAGGAAAATGCAGCTCAAGCAGGAGTTGCACAATGTGCAGAGAGAAAATATGAGCATCAATGACTACCACATGAAGCTGAAGAAAATTGTAGATGCACTTGCTTCCATTGGGTCGCCAGTGGAAGATGATGATTTGGTTTCTGTGACCTTGAATGGTCTAGGAAAGGATTATGCACAGTTTTGGACATCCATTGCCGTCCGTGAAAAATTTCCTGATTTTGAGGAGTTGTTGCTCTTCTAATTTCTAAAGAGCAGAGAAATGGTGGTGCATCATCTTCAAGAGAAACTTCAAAAGAAACTGTCTTCTACTCAAATGCAGGAAGAGGTAGAGGCAGAGGTAGAGGAGGCCGATCTGGAGGCCGTGGTAGAAATCAAAATATGCAGCAAACTCAAGAAAACCAGTCCTATGGAGGAGGACATGGTAACTCTAGAGGCAGGGGGAGCCAAAGAGGTCGTGGTGGATGGTAGAGAGGCCAAAATGCAAACAACAATGTTGAATCCTACTATTGTGGTAAAATGGGTCATATGGCTAAAGACTGCTACAAAAAGCAAAATGACATTATATATGGAAAATTGCAGCAAGGCAATTATGCATCCTCTAGTAGACAGGGTGATGACAGAAATGAGCATTTATTTATGGTGCAGCACATCACCAATTCTATGACAAGTGCAGAAGAAAGCAATGATGTGTGGTATGTTGACTCAGGTCCGTCAAACCACATGACAGGTCATGCAGAATGGATGCAGGATGCAAGGAAAATAGAAAGACCAAGATTTGTGGAGACTGGTGATGATACTGCACATCCTATTGTACAGATTGGTAAAATTCCTTTGTCTATGCAGGATGGGAAAAAGAAATACCTGTCTGATGTATTTCATGTCCCGAATATCACCAAGAACCTGGTTTTGCAGGATTGCCTAAATTTAAGGTTGCAGAGATGCATAAGTGTGAAGGCTGTCAGTTTGGAAAACAGACAAGGAAACCATTTCCTAGACATGTTCAAGAGAGTAAGAAGCCATTGGAATTAATCCACTCTGATGTGTGGACTACTAAAGCTGCATCTATTGGAGGCTCGCAGTCTACACGTCTAAAAGCACATCTACACTATATTTTAGACGCGCCTATAGATGCATTCTAAAATACATACGTAGTATTAAATGCGCTTTTAGATGATACACAGAGTTTTGACATTTACAACTCATGCAAGAACACATTTTTTGGGTTCTTTATCTATATGATGTCTTCATCTTCAACAAGTAGCTCCAGTGAGGATCTCCATATCCACCATCATGAAATGTGGTTGGAGCAAAAAATCAAATGTATGTGTGATCGATGTTGAGGAAACATGTATTGTGCATGCAGAATTACACTCAATCACTTCTCAAAGTACGGAGAATGGGATGCAAATGTAAAAATGGTAAGTGTTAAAGAGTTAAGGTTCATTGAGATACCTATGGGTGTTCATGTGTTTGATATATAATCCTTTTTTAATTTGATACAGGATGTAGTGCCACACCTACATATGTTTCCCTATGCTCGTCGAAGGAGGTGAAGCATCGGCGATATGAAGTGGGATCTTCAGGAGGGACCGTTACAAATGCATGGAGTGATGGGTGATAGTAGCCCTCTGCCATTACCTCATGAGGCCGTGGAGGAGGAGGTGTTTGATGATATGGTGCAGGATTTATATGTCCATCAGTCCTCAGGTAGGGACCTCAGGTAGGGATGATAGCATGGAGAAGGATGATATTTTTACTCTAGCATTGACTCCACAGTTTGAGGGGTGCACATTCTCTATTCTACGTGCCTCCCTTGAGTTACTAAACTTGTAGACCATCTATGGATGGAGCAATGCAAGTTTGAATGCATTACTCAAGTAAGATTTAAAGTCTATTTTGCAAACATGGTGAATTATGCTAGTGGGTCAATTACTCAAATGCTTTTTCTCATTTATGGCCTTCACATGCAGGCTATTGTGTAAAATGCTTCCAAGGAGAATAAATTACCGACCTCAAGAGATATGGCAAGGCAACATGTGACCTCTCTTGGAGGATTAGATTACAAGCACACATAAGGATGCAAGAGAGTGTCCTACTTATGGAGAGGCAAGATATAGAGCAGATCTCAAAACTTTGGATGTGTCTTGTAAGGTTCTGTGACATTTTTCCATAATCCCTTGCATCCAACATATGTTCAAGTGCAAATCCATTGCAAAGCTCATGTCATGGCATTCCTCCTATCGATCAACTGATGGCAAGTGGATAACTCCTACAGACACTCCTGCGTGGAAGCATATTGAAGACACATGGCCAAGCTTCAAGGAAGAACCTGGGAACTTGAGACTTGGATTGGGTATGGATGGTGTGAATCCATTTGGTCTCAAAAGCACCTCTTACAGTGTATGGCCAATGATATTAGTGATTTATAATATTCCACCCTCTATGGCAATTAAGAAAGGACATGTTATGTTATCCCTTCTAATTCTAGGGAAACATAAAGTCAAAAATCCTGATGTTTATTTGGAGCCTTTGATTGATGAGCTAGAGATACTTTGGAGAGGTATCGAGGTGCATGATGTGAGCAGGCCTCCCTCTTCACGAGACTTCAACTACAAAGCAATCTTGATGTGGATGATGCATGACTTCCCAAGCTATGGCGAGTGTTCAAGTAAGCATGTGAAGCATATCAATGCTCCATGCAAGGTTTTCATATTGCTAATATGGTGTACTTTTTCCTTTCTAGGTATGTGAGCTCAAAGGAAATAGATCCCACCATGCTTGAGAATGCTCAAGTTATGTCAATGGAGGTGGTTTGTTTAGTGGAGGAGACCTTTCGAGGTTCTATTCTCACAAGCCAACTACATCTCATAGTGCATTTGGTGGATGAGATTGCTATATGTGGCACTGTACATGCACGATGGTTGTTCTTCCTTGAGCGCTTCATGAAGACCTTGAAGGGTTTCGTGAGACAAAATGCAAGGCCCGAAGTACAAGAGTCACTTGTATATATTTCTGAGTTTGTTGTTGATGTGGATAGCTCTCTCCCACGACTATGGAGAGATGATGAAGACCTAAGGATGACCTCTATTGTGCCTCAAGGGAAAGGACGGAGCAAAGTAATAGACACGGAGTTGCTTAATAATATCAACCTTTATTGCATGCTTAATAGTGATGTGATGAAAAGATGGGTGACAAGATACAAGGATGCAAATGTGAGAAGACAAGGAGAAAGGGCCCCTTTCATACACACCACAGATCTTGTGGCCATACCCTCACACTTCCAAAGGATATTCATGTGGATTGGCTACTTGATGAAATGGAGAGAGTAGAGAGAGACGAGGGGATGCATATCACAATGGAAGAATGGGAGTATGCTAGGGGATGCATGAGCAAGGTCGGTATATAGAATGTTATGCATAAGTTAGGAGTTTTCAACAATTTAGATTGCTTATTTAATTGGTTTTGTCTTGGTGTAGTGTACTATGTTCAATGCTATATAGTCTGAGGGCAAGCGCTTTCGGACACAATGGATTGATGATAAGAGAAACACACAAGATTGTGGCATCATTGCTAGCTTTGAGGGAGCCAGTGGAGCCATGGATGATTATTGTGGCATAATCCAAGATATTATTAAGTTGGACTTTCGATGCTTCTTTGTGTATGTTTTGGATGTCAAGTGGTTTAAGGACATGGTGGAAAGAGGCCCTAATGCAACAATCAAATGCCATGCAAGTGGCTATTGACTCCACAAAGTTTTAGCAAAGCAAGAAGGGCACACTAGTACTACCATGTGAACAGGTATTGTACACACATATAAAAATACTCACTTTTAAATATTTGATACCTTCGATGCAAGGAAAATAAAATGATTGTATTTATACTTGAATTAGGTTGTCTATCAACCAATGGTGGATAATAATAGGTGGTGGCATGTCATACCTATTATGCCACGTTCCAAAGTGATGTATAGTACATTTACTAATATGGAGCGTATGGAAGATGATCATGGCCATGGAGATGATAATAGGAGATATAGATATTGAGGCCATTACTCGTGAGGATGAGCCTACCATTGGTGATGCTGATTTCGATGAGCACATGAGTAGCACAAGTAGTAGTGGGCTAAAAGTTTGGATTTTGAAGTAGATAGTTGAGCAAGGATTGATCTCATTGAGGATGAGATCGAACCGTAGCCCATCATTGACATTGGCAAAACTATTTTACATATTGTCTCATTCTCCTCACCTCACTTAATTTTTGTATATGTGGGTTTGCCAAAAAGCATTGATATTTTTATTAAAATTATGTGCTTTGGTAATCATGGGCAATGTTTGGAAAGCAGTGATGCACATTTATCAGCCTGCACCAAAATATTACTTTTTGTATTCTCTGTTCTGCATTTATAAAGGCGTCTAAAATTCACAGTGCAGATGCGCGAATAGGCGTGCTATTAGACGTGCAAATGAATGCTCTTATAGACACTCTCATATTTTCACTATTCTAACTGCACCTATAGATGTGCCCGCTATTTTGCTCGTCTATCAAGCGTGTCTATAGTTGCTTTGTCTTGTTGTGAATGCATTGTCTCAACTGCATGCATGAGCCCCATGAGAAACCTAAGAAGTGTCTTTCAAATCACAATACCATGAAAAGATCCAACAGGATATCTTTAAGCCATATGTTGAATGGGTTACCATCTAAAATAGCGTAGATACCCATTCGAGAAAAGCAAGTGGAGTGGGCCTTGGGTTTACCATGGCATCGTATAATAATGTTCACAATGAGACGTTGAAGTACAAAATTGCAAGCGGTTCGGGGTTTATTAGGACGAAGTAATATCAGGAGTCAAGCACTTGCATTGCATCAGTAACTGACCGTTTTAGCTCTCAGGCACTACCTTGGCCTTATAGAAAAGCTGTCGACAGGTGAACACGTCACATTGAACAGCTGATGCCCTAGCTATACAGAAATACATCTTTAAGTTCCAATTGCGGCAACCGTCTTCCAGACAAGGGCTGTTTCGCTGGAGTCAGGAATCTGAATTTACGTAAGACCAGCAATTCTCAGAGACGGTTGGTACTGTGACCTGCGACGTGTAGACGAAACTGGCTGAAAAAAATTTTATATCTTGCTCGTGGAAGAGCTGCTAGAAGTGCATACAGATTTCCGCAAGTAGACTGACGATAGTTACTGGATCAATATACCGATTCAGCAAGACAAAGGGATCCCCACGTCGTAGTGTTCTGGCGAGGAGACCGGGTAATGGGTGGCATTGAGTGGTGATGGAGGATTCCACCGTGATGCAAAAGATGGAAATGGGAGAGCGGAGGGACTTTTCTCTGAGTTGCTTAAAGGTGAAATCCAAAGTTGCAAAAACTGTGTGGGTGGCAGGCCAAAATGCAGAGGCAGGAGTGAGGGAAGCATGCTGCATGCCCATTCAATGAGGAAAACCGCATTCGGCAGGCTACGATGTAGAGTCTAAATCTACAAGCTATTACAGATTCCCGCCAGCCTCCTATCATATCACTGCAAGAGTGACCTTGTAGTGTAAAATTCCGGGTTGAAATCGAGTCATCCAAATGATGTGCCTTTTCTAATATCATGAGCTGAACTTTAATTTAAAGAATAGATCTTAATCAAAAGGTTGGATGATAGAAAGTATGTAGATAAGGTTTAAATTTGCAAGGCTAGTATCACAAGTGCTAGATACTATACATAAACTCTAATTTAGTATCACAAGTACTAGATACTATACATAAACATTAATATAGTATCACAAGTACAAGATACTATATCGTAGATAAAAAGATGTTATGTAATATATCATTACGAATACCTATTAGTATCTCAACTTTGAACACTAAGTCCTACGAGGGAATTATGTGATACCCCATTTCATCCCATGTAGTAGCATTGGCATTCACATTGGAATCTCAACGAATCGCACATGAATTATGTGTATCTCTATTTCTATAAGCCCAATAACAAGAGTAGTATCAACAAAATTGCTTTGAAATTTTTTGCTACTTATAGCCAAATTCTCAAGGAGACTAGCCATGAAGTAAACGATGTACATAAATTGAAAGTTGCTCACTAATCTATTGTATTCTTGAATTTCAAGAACACAAGTAGGGGATCATAAGATCCACATATGTTAAGAATGGTAATAGGTATGCTCAACCATCTCACATTGTGGATGCGACTTATATGCAGATGATAGATTGATACAAATTAACTTTGACTCTAAGCTTATCAGTAAGGAACTATTCAAGGAACTCTTTTAGAGAACATTCTAGCAATCTCATTCAAAACAATTTCCTGTGCACATGTTGACCTTTATAATGCATCAACCAAGCACATAATTTCTTATGAGCAATGCAATGAGATAATGCATGTAAGAAATTAGTGATTTCATATGGCTATCTAGCTCATTTACATGTTCGATGATGGCCACAGTACCATCAGTACCCAGATAGACCATGTTGCTAACATCGAGGCTTGGCTATGATAAGAAGGAATTACAAGATTCATAGTAGTGCCATCCTAAAAATTATGTAACATGCTAGAAGTTCTATATGAGGCACACATAATGAGATGCTGAATGACACTAATCTGAATTGATTCATCCATCATAAGACTAAATTAACTGGAGTTCTTCATCTTATAGAATTTGTTATAATGAATCCTCACTAATGCAATTAACAAGCATTAGACTAGCCTTGTTGTTGTGATATGGGTCATGTGTCATATATGGACACTTGGACTAGGATAAAAGTTGTAAAATAGGAGGATACTTTGTAAAATCTTTTGCAACATGATAGGATATTGCTAAACGATTAAGAGTAGCTTAGTCACCTATCTCCTTAGATGTGTTCATTCCATCCTTTACTGAGAATCTTTCTCAACTCTTTTAACCCCATATACTATACATGTATTTTACGTCTTATGTGCCTTGCTTTTGCATACTCTTTCAAAGCATTGGTACATTGCATATTCTAGAGCCTAATCTACCAAATTTATTTTTGAAGTAAAATCACATTTATAGTCATGTTGGCAACGTGGTTCTCAAAATACGCCCACTCAAATATGGTTGTCAAGCCTCATTCAAAGCTTGCATATGATGCTCCATCTCAAGATCTTTCTTAGCTGTGGGGCATCTAGGTCTACCTCAACTCATGTCTGTCCTCCTTAACTTCATACAAGACTCCATCTTTTGGCTTTGGACTTTTTCCCTTCTTAGAGTGCATAGAGAATTAACTAATTTTGTTCGGTAAACCGAGACAAATCACTACTACACACGGATCCTATTACGACGTTTACGTACCGACGTTTAGTGCGCACGGGGTGCTAAACGTCGGTATGAAAAGCACATCCCGTAAAGCGTCGCTATATAGTGACATTAAGCAAACGTCGCTATATAGTGACAATTATAAAAGTCGCTATAGAGCGACTTTTAAGTGTCGCTATATTCTCTAACTCCAACCCTCACCACTCTCTAACACTCTCTCTCTTTATACCCCCTCACCCCACTCATGCCCATGCCCTGTGTCGTCCTATCTAGGTGTCCGCCATCCCTTGGTGCTCTTGCCACTCATGCCTCATCGTATTAGGCACTTCGCTATATGGCGACATTGAGATACTATTTTATAGCGACATTTTCCAGAGATGTTTTTTACTCATATAGGCCTTAAAAGTTAGTTTTTTCCAATGATAAATTTTTTTAAATTTTCATACATTACATGTTTAATCTCATAGAGAATAAAAATACGAGAGCATGTACATGTTTGATCCTTTGAAAGAATAAAAGTACAAGAGCATGTACATCAAGTTCGAAGCTCATATATTCATGTCTATGTTTGAGACTTGGCTTCATCCTGAGCCAAGTCTAGTATGCCAAACAAGTCTATCTCCAACTCTATACTAAGTTGATCTCCTATATCATCATCGTACGTTCACTATAGACTTGATTATCTTCTTCAATAAAGTCGGGTGATTCTTGATGATTGTCACCTTCTTCCTCAATATCGTGATCTCCATCTTCCTCCCATATAATGTCATTATGCACATCTTCCTCTTGGCTCATATTGTGATCTTCATCTTCTTCTCTAAATCCATAAGGATCAATTGGATCCGGCATTGGTAGTGGCATCTCCATATCCACATGATCTCTATCTTCATATCCACATTTGTAGTGTGAAGGTATACGCACACCACCCTCCTCATCCTGTCTCAAGATTTCGTGTCGTGTATGCATGCAATATTAATCACAAACTCAAATAGCAATGACTTTTCGATGATCCATCACCATGTGCACCACCAGCGGTGGGTATTGGTTTGGGCTCCTCCCCATACATCCTCAAGTGCCGCATGACAATACGGCATTGATGTCATACTTCTCGCTTGCAATGAGTGCAATGATAATACAACCTCTCTGTAAGCCACTCTACACTCCTGAGCATTGGTGCATCATCTTACAAGGTTTCACTTGTCCCTTCCATCTACACACCTTTAAAGTCACAACACAAAATGCAAGGAAATCCATTAAGATCCAAAAAATAGCCACCCATGAGCTCCTTCCCTCTCTTCTTAGATCAGTGCCTTGAATTGACACTTTTAAGGTATAAGTGTCACTATATAGCGACACTTAGGGTAAAAGGTTGCTATATAGCCACACTTAGGGTTTAGTGTCACTATATAGCGACTTTTAGGGTAAAAGGTCACTATATAGCGACTTTTAGGGTAAAAGGTCACTATATAGCGACTTTTAGGGTTTGGGTTTAGGGTTTAGTGTCAAAGGTCGCTATATAGTGACGAAAAAGTGTCGCTAAAGCATCGCTATATAGCGACGCTGTGGATTAAAACCGAAACCCGTCAGGATGCGCGGCACTTTCTTTAGCACTCTCTAATCTCTATTGTAAGCAAAGCAATCTCTTCTCCCACCTATTTCCGACGACCTCCCACTCTATTCTCCACTCCTCACCACTACTCATCCCTCTCCTTGCTCTTGTGCTCCCCTTCCACCCTTCTCCCTCTTTGGTTTCTTGAAAGGAAGTTTTTGAAGAGGTGAGTCTCTTTGAACAATGTAGGTAGGTTTTTGTGAGATTTCGTTTTGTGAGTGCTTCTCCTTGTATTGCTAAAGCTACTTACTAGTTTTCATGCTTGATTTCAAAGGATTGAAACAAAAAACGAGATTTCAAGAAAGAAACAAGACTCCTCTCTTTTGTAGAGCCAGTCCACAAAACACCGAGCGGGACGTACTATTCCAGGTAAGTGCTTTCTCTTTTTTCCATTTGTTATTTTTTTTATTTGCATTGGCCTACACTTAGCGCCTTAAGCGCTAGCTGCAGTGATAGGTGTAGGAACCCTCCCTTCCCCTCTCTTCTCTCTTCTTTCCCTCTTCTCTCCTCTTCTCTCCTCTTCTTTCCCTCCTCTCCTTCTTCTCCTTCAATCTTTCAATCTGTTTTCCCCTCTTTTTTCCTCTTTCGTTTCCCTCTTCTTCTCCTCTTTCCCTCCCTCTTTTCCCTCTTTCATGCTCATGCTCTTATGCTCATGCATAAGCATAAGCATAAGCATGAGCATAAAAGAAGGAGACATATGCTCATGCATAAGCATGAGCATATGTCTCTTTTTCCCTCTTTCCTTTTCCTCTTCTTCTCTCTTTCTTTCCCGCTTTCCCCTTTTCCAATCTCTCTTTCCTTTCCCTCTTCTTCTCTCTTCTCCTCTTTTCCCTTCTCTTTTCCCTCTTTCATGCTCATGCTCTTATGCTCATGCATAAGCATGAGCAAATGCTTATGCATAAGACTCCTCTTATGCATAAGCATAAGCATAAGCATAAGAGAAGGAGACATATGCTCATGCTTATGCTTATGCATGAGCATAAGAGAAGGAGACATATGCTCATGCATAAGCATGAGCATATGTCTCTTTTTCCCTCTTTCCTTTCCCTTTTGTTCTCTCTTTCTTTCCCTCTTTTCCCTTTTCCAATCTCTCTTTCATTTCCCTCTTCTTCTCTCTTCTCCTCTTTCCCCCCCTCTTTTCCCTCTTTCATGCTCATGCTCTTATGCTCATGCATAAGCATAAGCATGAGCATATGCTTATGCATATGCATAAGAGGAGTCTTACGCATAAGCACAAGCATAAGCATAAGAAAAGGAGACATATGCTCATGCTTATGCTTATGCATGAGCATAAGAGAAGGAGACATATGCTCATGCATAAGCATGAGCATGTGTCTCTTTTTTCCTCTTTACTTTCCCTCCTTCTCTCTTCCTCTCTTTTTCCCCCTCTTTTCCCTCTTTCATGCTCATTCTCTTATGCTCATGCATATGCATAAACATGAGCATAATGCTTATGCTTATGCTTATGCATAAGCATAAGCATAAGAGAAAGAGACATATGCTCATGCTTATGCTTATGCATGAGCATAAGAGAAGGAGACATATGCTCATATGAGCATAAGAGAAGGAGACATATGCATGAATCTTTCAATCTCTTTCCCCCTCTTTTTCCCTCTTTCGTTTCCCTCTTCTCCTCCTCTTTCCCTCTCTCTTTTCCCTCTTTCATGCTCATGCTCTTATGCTCATGCATAAGCATAAGCATAAGCATGAGCATAAAAGAAGGAAACATATGCTCATGCATAAGCATGAGCATATGTCTCTATTTCCCTCTTTCCTTTTCCTCTTCTTCTCTCTTTCTTTCCCTCTTTCCCCTTTTCCAATCTCTCTTTCCTTTCCCTCTTCTTCTCTCTTCTCCTCTTTCCCCTCCTCTTTTCCCTGTTTCATGCTCATGCTCATAAGCATAAGCATAAGAGAAGGAAACATATGCTCATGCTTATGCTTATGCATGAGCATAAGAGAAGTAGACATATGCTCATGCATAAGCATGAGCATATGTCTCTTTTTCCCTCTTTCCTTCTTCTCTTCTTCTCTCTTTCTTTCCCTCTTTCCCCTTTTCCAATCTCTCTTTCCTTTCCCTCTTCTTTCTTTTCCAATCTCTCTTTCTTTTCCCTCTTTCTTTTCCAATCTCTCTTCCTTTTCCAATCTCTCTTTCTTTTCCCTCTTTCCTTTCCCTCTTCTTCTCTCTTTCTCCCTTCTCTTATGCTCATGCATAAGCATAAGCATGAGCATATGCTCATGCTTATGCTTATGGATGAGCATAAGAGAAGTAGACATATGCTCATGCATAAGCATGAGCATATGTCTCTTTTTCCCTCTTTCCTTTCCCTCTTCTTCTCTCTTTCTTTCCCTCTTTCTCATTTTCAATCTCACTTTTCTTTCCCTCTTTTTCCCTCTTTCAATCCTTCTTCTTTCCTCTTTCAATCCCTCTTCTTCTCTCTTTCTTTCCCTCTTTCTCATTTTCAATCTCTCTTTTCTTTCCCTCTTTTTCCCTCTTTCAATCCTTCTTCTTCTTCCCTCTTTCAATCCTTCTTCTTCTCTCTTTCAATCCCTCTTCTTCTCTCTTTTTCCCTCTTTCCTTTCCCTCTTCTTCTCTCTTTCTTTCCCTCTTTTTCCCTCTTTCCTTTCCCTCTTCTTCTCTCTTTCTCCCTTCTCTTATGCTCATGCATATGCATAAGCATGAGCATATGCTCATGCTTATGCTTATGCATGAGCATAAGACCTCTTCTTCTCTCTTTCTTTCCCTCTTTTTCCCTCTTTCCTTTCCCTCTTCTTCTCTCTTTCTCCCTTCTCTTATGCTCATGCATAAGCATAAGCATGAGCATATGCTCATGCTTATGCTTATGCATGAGCATAAGAGAAGTAGACATATGCTCATGCGTAAGCATGAGCATATGTATCTTTTTTCCTCTTTCCTTTCCCTCTTCTTCTCTCTTTCTTTCCCGCTTATGCTCATTTTCAATCTCTCTTTTCTTTCCCTCTTTTTCCCTCTTTCAATCCCTCTTTTTTCCTCTTTTAATCCTTCTTCTTCCCTCTTTTCTTTCGCTCTTTTTCCCTCTTTCCTTTCCCTCTTCTTCTCTCTTTCTTTCTCTTCTCTTTTCCCTCTTCTTCTCTCTTTTCCCTCTCTTCTTCAGAGAGAAGAAGAGAGGGAAAAGAGAGAAGAAGAGGGAAAAGAGAAGAGAAAGAAAGAGGGAAAAAGAGCGAAAGAAAAGAGGGAAGAAGAGGGAAAGGAAAGAGGGAAAAAGAGCAAAAGAAAAGAGGGAAGAAGAGGGAAAGGAAAGAGGGAAAAAGAGCGAAAGAAAAGAGGGAAGAAGAGGGAAAGGAAAGAGGAAAAAAGAGGGAAAGAAAGAGAGAAGAACAGGGAAAGGAAAGAGGGAAAAAGAGCGAAAGAAAAGAGGGAAGTGCTTATGCTTATGCTTATGCATGAGCATAAGAGAAGTAGACATATGCTTATGACAATTGTTTTATTCTTAAGTTCTAATCTAATTTTCAATTTATATGGTTCACTCTTAGAGTCAAAGCTCAAGCGTCCCATCATCAGAGGCGAGCGATCACCAGGGCCAAGGATCAGGCCAAGGAGGACCAAGGATCACAGGCCAACAAGACGAGGACGACGACGATTCAGATGAGTAGTAATAGTAGTGATAGTAGTAGCAGTTTGCATTTTCTTCGCCATGTATGTCATTTTGTATATCTGCTCGTTTGAGCTATTTTGTATCACCCTTTCGAAAGGGTAATTTTGTAACAAACACTATTGTATATGTTCGACATGTATATGCTTTTGTTGCTCAATCATTTCATTTGAGCGATTTTGTATCACCCTTTTCGCAAGGGAAATTTTGTTATTAAAAAATTCTTTTTGTAATTACAAAAAAAGAAAAGGATTAGTGGGGCTAAACAAGGCCATACCAAGCCCTGTTTAGCCCCACTAATCCTTTTTTTTATTTCGGTTAATCGTCGCTATATAGCGACGATTATCAGTGTCGCTATATAACAATGTTTAATAGCGTCACTATATAGCGACGGTTCTTTTTCGACGCTTTTAGTGACTTTTATAACGACGTTTGCGCTCATGAAAAAAAAAATTTAATATAAAAAGCGTCGGTATTTTCATCGAAAAAGGGCCTATGCCTTGTAGTGAGTTGAATAACATCCTTCGTTGAGGAAGCACCACTCTAGTCAATAAAAAATATAATCAAGTCTTCCCCTCCTTCTTTCTTCCTCTCTCCCTAGACTTTTAGCTTTCAAACTTTACATGTTGTTAAGAGGTCAAAAAGGTAGCTTTTGCTTTGAAATTTTCAAAGTATTCAAAAAGACATACATATAAGAGAAAGAACAAATGATGCTATATTCTTTTGCAAATAGGCTTGCTTGGTTTCAAAGATTCAATTCTTTACCATGAATGCCTGCGCAAATGTCCAAAGCCTGAGCAAGAGGCTAAAAAAATGCCCTCAATGTAGTAATAAATCAAAGCAACACATCCTTTCTTTATTTTGTTGATTATTATAACCAATTAGTAGACCCACAACCAGATGAGGCAACAAGCAAGCCAATGCCAAGGCAACAAGAAAATGGAATGAAACTTGTAGACCTCCTCTCCAAATTTGTGTATTTCAAACAAATAACAAAATATGAAAATAACTACTTCCATTGCTTGATGGTAGTCTACTTCTTATGCTTGATGGTAGTCTCTTTGAAACTCCCTTGAAAGGGATTTGAACATACTAGAAGTCTAGGATGAGCTCTTGGAGTGCCACAATAGTCCATAAACCATCATTGTAGCTTATTTCCCTTAGAGTTAAAGTAGTAAAAAGCTCCTAGCTTTCTTGTTTATCTCATAGCTTTGAATCATCTTGGTGCCAGGTATGACAGAGAAACTGAGCAAATCGTAACTTTGTAATCCAGGTCAAAACAACAGATCCAATTCGGATCCAAATTCATCAAAAGAGATTTAAAAACCTTGAGTTTTGTAATGAGAAATTTTTTTTGTATAAGGGGAGATCCATCTTCATGTTGCTTAGAAGAGGAGGCTTGACCTTGGTCGTTATGTTTCATCTAGTAGAGAAATATTGCCTTATGTTCCTTGGAATCTAGATCTAAAAGGAAGGGACCAAACTTGTCATGTGTTAGACATGTGCTAGCATGCACATATAACATTTATCACAACCGATAAATGATTGTGTATACCCTTTGGATGGCATGCACGGAGCTTCTCAAATCATTTAGAATATTTGAGATCGTAGATGGTCAACTTGCTACCCTTTGATGCTCTCATTGAGGCAATAAATGTCGATTATGTTAAATGATTCCTTCTTTCATTGAAGTCATTGACATGAGAAAGCTGATGAATTGACATAGACTTCTCAAACCTTGTGATTCATAATTTGCTTGAAAGGTTTTGGGTAAGGCTCTTATAGGTCTCTACAAAGCAGTGGCACCTTGTGCTGGGCTTATACTCTCCAAAAGGTAAACATGTCAAGAGGATGTCAAGCCTTATGGTAGGATGACCTTATTTGTAAGTGGCTCCCCATACTAGGGACCTCTAGAGCACCGTTATTTGGTTTATCAATTGTGTAGGAGAAAAGACAACGGGTTGAACCCAGTACAAGAAAAAGTTAAATTCCCTCATTTGTAAGTGGCTCCCCATACTACGGAAGTCTAGAGCACCTTAGCTAAGATTGTCATCTAGTTCATCAACTATGTAGGAAGAAAAACAATGGCTTGAGCCTAGCACAATGTAGACTAGAAAATGAAATTCATCTTGTATTTTCCATTGCAAATAAAGGGTTCAAATCTTGTGACAAGTTTAGTGAGATGCTAAAATAGAATTCAAAGGCACTTAAGTAATTCATCCAGTTGAGTAAGGCAGTGAGAGGTTAGGGCTACCCACTAGTCTGTATTACTGGAATCAACCCTAAGCTATGAACACACACATGGAGAGACATATTGGACGCCTATTAGCTAGCCATTCAAGAGTAGTATGGTGTAAAGGAGAACTATAGAGTCCTACTTGGAATAGTAATGGAGGTAATGGAATGATTGTCACCTTTAAACAAGAGGAGGAATGGTGGAAGAACTACAGTAGATTGTAGGCACCATTTTGGAAAACATCTCATCTATAATAGTCTAATTTATGCTCACTAGAATTCCCATGGTGCTATGAGGTATAATAGCATCTGCTAAAGGAGAGACTCAAAGCATTGCCAAGATAGGAGGTTTCTCAACACTTGAAGAGCACCAACTTGGCCAAATGCAATTTCTTTTCATGGATATTCATGTGCCATGGTTGAATATCATTGTTGAATATGAATTTGTTAAAATGCATAGTTTCCTCCTCAATGATAGTGTATGGCCATATGTTTGTGTGGCATTGCTCATGGCCAATGGCCATTTAGAAAGGCCAAAGCAACAAGTGTTTGGAAAATGCCAAATGATGGAAACACCTAAATTGTGGTGAAGGATGAGCATTTTTCTTGGGGACCTTAGGCTCCAACTTCCTCTAAAAGAAGCTCCTACTATTGGAATTATGCTAGATTCTCTTTTGGTTATTAATATCAAGAAGCTTGAATGGTTGAAGAACTTAAAGTTTGCTTACCAAGCAAGTTTTTTATTAGATCTCCATGTAGTTCCTCCACCTTTATAAAACCTAATTTTCTTCAAAGAAAAACCATGACAACAAAGAATAAAAAAGATGTAGATGTGAACCTCTCAACACCACCACTACTTGCTCTTCAACACTACACTACTATAAGGAGGCCATGTGACCCTTGTGACCTTGACAATTTTTAGCAATAATACCACTCTATGCATAGCCTACCAAAAGCCTCACTTAGCCCCCGTTTTCCCTCCTCCTTTTACTTATACATGAAGCTCTAAATTGAGATTAACTCTCAAGTGTAGGATTAGCCAATTTCTTAGAAGTAACTCAATCACCATTTTTTTAAAAGTACAAAGCCACAATGCATTATGTAGCAAAAGCTCATTGTTAATTTAATAATTTCAAAAATTGACAATGCCTATGTGGCGAACTTTTTCAAGGCCCATTAAAATCGTGGTGTTGAACCCTATGATTTTCCTATGGGCAAAACCCTTGAAATTGCCGAGGTGACACTCACACGATCTATAAAATGGGCTCGCCTAGCACCAATTGAACCCAAGAGAGCGAAGTACCTGGTTACCTGTAGAGCTTTGAGAGAGAGCGAGAGAGAGCGAGCATTCATCAGAGAAAGAACGTAGAGAGACTGAGCGAGGCGAAAGCGAGGGAGCGCTAGACGGACTCACGACTCACAAGCATAAGCAGCAAGTGCAGCCTTATTAGTAGAGCGCGCACATTACGAGTTGATAACAAGCGAGAGATTGGAAAATCACGACTCACGAGTCCGTAAAGATAGAGGGAGAGGAGAGAGAGAGACAGAGGAGGAAGGAGACGTGACAATCGAGCTAAGAGGTAGTGGAAAGGGAGAGACCGAGCAGAAGAGAGAGCGAGAGCATGGCGCGAAGAAGCCAAGGTGCGAATGGCATGAAGGGGAAGAAAAGGCCGGCGTGGAGTCGTTCGGAAGACATGCTTCTTACAGTATACGTTAGGAAGTACGGAGACGGAAATTGGAGCAACGTGAAGGAGGTTTCAGAGCTGCAAAGGTCCGGCAAGAGCTACCGTTTGCGGTGGCGCAACCAGCTGAGGCCGGGGCTGCGCAAAGGCGAGTTCTCTCCCGGAGAGCAGCTCAAAGTCATCAAGCTCTATCTGGCCGGGGGATCGAAATGGGCTCGTATGGCAAAGCAGGCAATCGATCATTTCCTCTTGATTGTCTCGTCTTAAGCTCGACTATCTGTTTTCTGTTGAAGCTGACGTAGAAGCTTGTGTTTCTGTCGAGCTCGGGTCTCTTTTTTCTATTGAAGCTGACGTAGAAGCTAACTCAGAGGCTTCTGTTTCTGTCGCGCTCGGGTGTCTGTTTTCTGTCAAAGCTACGCTAATGCATCACTATTATCGGTACACTAATTCTACTAACACACTATTCAAAATTTTTGGACTTGTGTAAAGTCCAATTTGAGAAATGGACTAAAAAACAGTCCAAAAATTTTGAATATACTAGTAATGTTGTTTTTAAACTAGATTTGCCAAATCAAAACAAAAGATTTAATGATTTTGAACTAGATTTGCCAACTCAAAACAAAAGATTTAATAATTAAGTACTAAGAACATCAATGCATAACCAAATCTCTTACAAAGGGGGTCTACATAAACATTTTCATAACTTCACAAAAATCTCTTGCAAAGTGGTCTACATAAACATCTTCATAACTTCTTGTGAATTGAGCAACTATCACCTAAGAACATCAATACATGACCAATAATAGATGACCAATTCTCTTACAAAGTGGTCTACATAAACATCTTCATAATCACGTAAGAACATCAATAGATGACCAATAGATGACCAATTCTCTTGGAAAGGTGGTGTAAATAAACACCTTTATGTATAAGTGGTGTGCACACACCTTTATGACCATTTCTTTTAGAAAGGTGGTGTACATAAAGCCCTTATAAAGGTAGTGTAGATAAATCCTTTTATGTGTAAGTAGTGTACATATACACCACACTTGGTATTAAAAAACACCGTTAAGTATAAAATGGCCCTCATAAACAATCTTTATACATAATAATGAGAGTAAAGAAATCAAAAAAGTAGTAAACTTTTCATTAGATATTAGCTTTACATAGAAGTTCAAAACTTGTGATTACAAAGCCGTTAGCCAACATGTTACTCAGTACCAATGTCCTCAATGCCAGGCCCTTGACTACCAGGGTCCTGACTAATAGGCTGCTCTAAGACTGGAGTCTCAGTAGCAAGGTCCTTACTAGTTTGCTCTTCAGTTCCAAGCACCTGACTAGTAAGCTGCTCTAGAGTCTCATGACCAAGTTCTTGGTAAGTAGGGACCTGGCTACTAGGTTCTTGACTAGTAGGCTGCTCTGGAGTCTGTAAGGTCATGGTTGAAGAACCATCTATGCCTCCTGGTAACTCCTCCTGGTCATGCTTTGCCTCGTCCATACCTTCTTTGAGTAAGGCTTCCTTGCTTGATCCACTTGCCTGTCCTTCACCCAAGATCGATCCACTTGCCTGTCCTTCATCCAAGATCAAGGGTGCCTTCCTCACTTTTAATTTTAAGGGAAGTGCTTCCACCTCTTTAGCCTTACCTTTACCTGTGACGTGCTGTACTACTGTAACTTCTTGCTGCCGTGAACCTTCCCGTATGATGAGTGGAACCTCCTTGACTCTAGTTGACAATTGATCACCCTTATTCTTTGTGCGGATTTCTTCTTGCCGTAAGTCATCGGATGCAGAGCTTTCATCCTCATCATCACCTGAGCTAGAATCATCACCCTCAGACTCACTACCCTCTTCTTTGACATTTTCCTCCTCAAAGAAAGTAGTGCAACTGTAATATGTGTCAAAGAACTCAATTTGATGGGGGGTATCAATAACATTTACATTTTTACCTTGCCGTAGCAATTTCTCAGCAGCAAAACCCATTCGATACAATGCTACTTCCCACCCATCATTCAATAAATTCTTTGTCATCTCTAGTATCACATCAGGATCCATCGGCTTTCTGTAATCCACCATTGCTGCATCAAGCTTAACCTTATGGTCCTCAAAGTAATGAAGCTCGAGAGTCCTTAAAGGAGTTTGGATTAGATTACCACCACCCCTCGATAAGAAGCACATCAAGAAAGGCTGCAAGACTTGAATGGCAGTGCCTTCCAAGACAGTCATATGATTACGCAGGACTATACCATGGTATACTTTTGAAAGTAAATACCCAAATGAAGATGTCAAACTCGCATATAGGGCATCCCTTTGTGATTCTGTCACGAACAGGACCAACGTTGATCTTTTCTTATCTGCCATAGGACCTTCAACAATAAACCGCACAAGTTCAACTATCTGTGACACTGCAAGGTCTTGCAATTCATTTATGAAAAATACGCATGGCTTCTCCCAAGCATGACCGCTCATTGTTATGAAATGCTCCGTATCAATGCCATTGATGTGTGCAAATTTTGTATCATTCTCTGATAGCAAGATATCATAAGAGAAGCTGAATGAAGAACCATCATCTAAACCACCAATTGCTCTACCTTGGGTACTGGACTGCAAGGCCTTTTTCTTAATGTCCATATATTCTGTCTCAACAACCTTTGGCATTTTAGCTCTTAGATCCTTTGTTGGTGTGGCATCTGCATCCATTGAAGCCAACCACTTTCTAGCCCATGTTTTATCAAGGAGTTGACCTAGGCTAAGTGCTTTCTTCTTATCCACATCAATTGACTTGCCAGCTAACTCATCATCAGATTTCAATAAAAATAATAGTGCCGAGAGAGCAGCCTCACTTTGAATCATTCGGGTGACCACTTCATCTAAGTTGCTATGCTTGCTCTTCTTTCCAAAGAAGCAGTCACCACTTAGGATCTTCTTGCATACTTCTTCTGTTATTGCATCTGGAACAAACCTTAAAGCTCTCCACCAAACAATAGACATCGGTTTCTTTATTTCTTTCCTCTGAGTTGCAATGTGCTCTGGTGCCTCAAAGGATATCTTTCCTGTTTCATATGCTTGGCAAACATCCACGATGCTCTGAAACACTGATTCCTCACGGAAGACAATGCAGGTAACATCCCTGTATCTTGCAACAGCGGTGTTCAAATCCTTTGCCTCAACCTTATTACCTGGTATGCCTTGCGTATTGCTTACAACACCTTTCAAGCATCTATAGAACCGAGTCCTCTTTGTCATGTACTCCGATGTAGGTCTCCTGCCCTTCACTGTTTGTGGCTTTCCACAGCCCATCCATAACTCCCTTTCCTTTATCAAGATCTCAGAAAGAGAAGAGCTTTTTTTCAACCTAAATGGAGCAGAATTCAGCCTCTCTGATTCTAGACTGTACTTCGAGTCATCATTAAATATGCATATATGACAAATGCCCCGTTGAAACTTTTCCATCCACTCAATCTGTGGCAAGTTTCCTTTTCTTCCCTCATCAAGGGCGATCCTGCAAGCCTCACAAAAGTGTTGCCCATCAATGGGCTCAAACCTACATCTTTCTAAGAATCTATTCTTTGCCAGCATGTATCTCTTCTCGATGTCACTCCCATATCGGCTTTGATACAAAGCCTCTCCACGAACAAAGTCACTCTTTCTAAAGTTCTCAAAAGCATCAAGAAAGTCCACGCGCTTTTGAAATGTGACATCAGGCAATGTAGGATCATCTTCTTGAAGTCTCTTAAACGCCATAGGACGAAGAGTGATATTAGTGGCAACGGGAGTTCTTGTTTTCCTTGTATCTTCATACAATTTGCGTGCAAATATCTTATCGAGCTTTCTTTGATTTGTGAACAATGAAGCTCGATCAATAAGCATTGTGGCCACGCTGAATTGTGAAAATCCCCAAATGTATCCCTCATCCTCTGGAGGATGTAAGTCCGCCACACTTATAGAAAAGTCTTCGAGACTTGTATCTTCTTCTTGCTGATCTTTCTCTTCATCGCTATCCAATTTTTCGCCTGGTTTTAAATAGCCTGCACTTGAGCGATCTCCACGTGGAGTAGGAGTTATTTTTGCTCTCTTTCTGGGAATAGCTATAGCACTTGAGTCTACTCCATGATCACTCCTTCTTGTTCCTGTAGTTGCAGCAGTCGATGGCATAGGTACAGTTGGAGATACTGTAGTTACACTTGTTGGAGTTATCGGAGTTACCGCCACAGATATTGACGGTACTTGAGGGTTGTATGTTATAGATGGCATAATTAGTGCCCCTGAAGGTTCAACACCACCACTTGGAAATGCATCCCACATTTTCTTCAATGCTTCTAAGGCATTAAGTAATTCTTGGGATCCCTCAATTGAATCTGGTAACGGTTTCAAGAAGTGCTTCAGAGTAACTCGTAACTTGTAAACCACCTCGTCATTCTTTCCTTGGCACACAATTTCTATCAAATTGTTTTCTTTAATATTGATGTTTGATACCATGCCACCATTTCTTACTGCCTCTGCAGAATATTTCCGGCTTGATATGTTCTCTGAAGTGATCACCAAAAAATACTTTGATTTCTGCTCCATAAAATACCAAGCATGTTCAAGGTATTTGAAAGACACCTTGGAACCAAAACTGGAAGCCATGAAAGCTATAGTTTTCTGAAAAACAATCAAAAATAAAAAATGAGAAATACAATGATTTTCAAACTCAAAATATTAAATAAATTTTTAATTAAATATTCTTTTAAGTTTTATTTATTTTTAATTTTTAAAATAAAATATTTTTTTAATTATTTTATTTTAATTAGTTAGTTTATTTTAATATTTAAAATTTAATTTAATTTTTTGATTTTTTTAAAGTTTTATTTATTTTAACTTTTTTAATTTCGACGGGACAGGACGCAGGAAAGCGCGGGGAAGGGGGAGGGGACGGGACGGGATGACGGTGGGGACGAGGAGGGCTTGACCCACGCCCCATTTTCCTCCCCACAATCACCCCTTGCCCGTCACCTTGCGATGTCCCCCTCCCCGCCCCTTGCCCTTCCACGCCCACCTCTTCCCTCCGCACGCACCTCCCACGCCCCTTCCCTCCCCACGCACGTCCTTCCCTTCCCCTTGCCCCTCCCCTTGCCCTCGCCCCGCACCTGTTGCGCACGCAACAGGTGTCATCTCCCTCGCCTCTCGCCCGCCTCACGCCCCCCTTCCATCCGCCCACCCCTTGCTCTCCCCACGCCCTCCCTTCCCTTCCCCTTGTCCCCTGTTGCGTGCGCAACAGGTGAGGGGGTGATGCTCCCTCCCCGCCTCCCTCGCCCCCTCCCCTTCCCCTCCCCTTGCCCGCCGCCCACCCCCTCGCCCTCCTCCCCTTGCCCCTCCTCCCTCGCCCTCGCCCGCTTGCTCGTCCCCCCTCCCCTTCCGCCTCCCCTCGCCCTCGTCCGCCCGCCCTCCCCTCCTCCCCCCTCCCCCTTGCCCCTCCCCCCCCGCCCCCCCGCCCCCTCCTCCCGCCCCCCCTCCCCCTTGCTCCTTCCCCACGCCCCCCCTTGCCTTGCCCCTCCCCTTCCCTCGCCACACGTGTGCCTTCCCTTGCCCCTCCCCTTCCCTCACCACATGCACACGTGTGGTGAGGGAAGGGAAGGGGGGAGCGGGGGGTCGGGCGGGCGGAGGGAAGGGGAGGGGGGCGAGGGGGACCTGTTGCGCACGCAACAGGTGGGCTGGGGGGCATCGATGCCCCCCTCGCCCCCCCTCCCCTTCCCGCGCTCCCCCCACACCCCCCCTTCCCTCCGCCCCCCAGTCCCCCCTCCCAGCGTGCCCGCCCCCCCCTTCCCCTCCGCCCTCCCCACGCCCCCAGCCCCCCTCCCGATGCGCGCGCCCCCCTTCCCCTCCGCCCTCCCCCGCGTCGACGGAAGGGGGCGGGCGCGGGGGGGGCGTGGGGAGGGCGGGGGTGTGCGGGGGTTGGGAGGGCGGAGGGGAGGGAAAGGGGGGGCGGAGGGGAGGGCGGGTGGGGGCGGAGGGGAGGGGGGCGGGCGCGCGGGGGGGGGGCGTGGGGACGGCGGGAGGGGAGGGGGGGTTGGGGGGGCGGAGGGGAGGGAAGGGGAAGGCGGAGGGGAAGGCGGGAGGGATGGGCGGAGGGGAGGGAAGGGGGGGGGCGGGCAGGGGGAAGCCCCCCCACCTGTTGCGCACGCAACAGGTGGGTGGGGGGGGGGGTCGGCCCCCCCCACCCACCTGTTGCATGCGCAACAGGTGGGGGGGGCGCCCTCGCCCCCCTCCCCTTCCCCACACCCCCCTCTTCCCTCCGCCCCCCTCCGCCCCCCCTCCCGGCGCGCCCGCCCCCCCTGTGCCCTCGCCACGCCCCCCACCCCTCCCTCCCCTCCCGCGCTCCCCATGCCCCCCCCGTGCGCCCGCCCCCTTCCGTCGACGGAAGGGGGCGGGCGGCGGGGGGGGGGGCGTGGGGAGGGCGGGAGGGGAGGGGGGCGGGCGGGGGGAAGCCCCCCCACCTGTTGCGCATGCAACAGGTGGGGGGGCTTCCCCCCGCCCGCCCCCCTCCCCTCCCGCCCTCCCCACGCCCCCCCCCGCGTGCCCGCCCCCTTCCCCCCCCCCCACCCACCTGTTGCGTGCGCAACAGGTGGGGGGGGGGCGCCCTTGCCCCCCCTCCCCTTCCCCACACCCCCCCTCTCCCTCAGCCCCCCGCAGCCCCCCCTCCCGGCGTGCCCGCCCCCCCCTCCGCCCTCGCCACGCCCCCCGCCCCTAGCCCCCCCTCCCGGCGCGCCCGCCCCCCCTCCCCTCCCGCCCTCCCCATGCCCCCCCCCCGCGCGCCCGCCCCCTTCCGACGACGGAAGGGGGCGGGTGCGCGGGGGGGCGTGGGGAGGGCGGGAGGGGAGGGGGGGGGTTGGGGGGCGGAGGGGAGGAAAGGGGGAGGCGGAGGGGAGGGCGGGAGGGAGGGGCGGAGGGGAGGGAAGGGGGAGGGCGGGAAGGCCGAGGCGCAGGGGAGGGCGGGAGGGAGGGAGGGGCGGAGGGGAGGGCGAAGGGAAGGGGGGGGCAGAGGGGTCAACGACAGGGGCAGGAGGGGGGGGCGCGGTGGGAGGGCGGGAGGGAGGGAGGGGGGTGGGAAGGGCGGAGGGGAGGGAAGGGGGGCGGAGGGGGGGGTGGGGGCGGGGGCAGGGACGACAGGGGGAGGGAGGTTGGAGGGAGGGGGCGGAGGGAAGGGAGGAGCGACGACAAGCGGCAGGGGGAAGGGAAGGAAGGGGACGGAAGGAGGGAAGGAGGAGGGAGCAGGCAAGGGGAGGGGAAGGGGCCTTGGGGAGGGAGGAGAGGAGAAGGGGGAAGGGAAGGGAGGGGAGAAGCGGGAGGAGAGGGGAAGGGATGGGAAGGGGAGGGGAGAGAGGAAGTTGGAGAAGAGGGAGGGAGGGAGTACCTAAGTGGAAAGGTGGTGGAGCTCCAGGAGAGAGTTGTGAGAGAGAATAAGAGAGTTGTGAGACAGAATGAGGAGAAGTAGAGTTTTATAGGAAATGGATAGCTTTTAGGTCAAGTCAGCTTTTTTTAGTTTTTAAGGTTTTTTTAGTTCTTTTAGGTTCACTATAAGTAGAACATTCTTCATTCTCTCTTTCATTCAAAGATCATTCGTTTACACTCCACGCTTCTCTCCTCTCATCAACCTGTTGCAGGATTCGCAAAAATTTTCAAAATGTTGCAAGAGGTGAGTTGTGTTAGAGTTAGCTCAAATGTCCACCTCTCATGTAACCCACCAATATTCTGTGTACCCAATGTTGTAAGGCCCCCATATGAGGAGAAGCCATGATGGGTATCAGATATTGGGAGGGATCCCCAGTTTAGACACTGGAAGGGGTCTTAGGGTAGACCAGATGGTTATGAGACGGCTTAGGAGCCAAGAGTAGATACCCGTCTGCACAAAGGGGGGGTTCGGGGGGGCGATAGCCCCCCCGATAGCAGGGGGTCCGTAAAAGTAACTCACCTTGTGCCCGTATCTAAAGCAGAGTTGCAGAATGAGGAGGAGTACTTCGAGGAACAGACTCCACCAACACCACAACATGCCTTGGCTCCACAAGGTAAGCCACTTCCAAAGTGGGCAAGGCAGCTCTTTGATGAGAAGAATCCGGTTCCAGACTTGGCGGAGTCATCTGCAGATGGACTTCGACGATCAAAGAGGATAGAGGAGCAGAAAAGGGCTTCTGAACACATAGTCAATATGGCCTTGATGGCTGAGATTATGAAAGTTCAAGAGCCTACGAATTTGGATGAGGCAATGGCGGATCCAAATTGGAAAGCTGCCATGCAAGAGGAGTATGACAGCATCATGAAGAATCAGACTTGGGACTTGGTTAATCGTCCAGAAAAAAGGAAGATCATTGGTACCAAATGGGTATGGAAGGCCAAGTACAAATCTGATGGATCTTTGGAAAAGTACAAGGCTAGGCTTGTTGCACAAGGATACTCTCAAGTTGAAGGCTTTGATTTTGAGGATTCCTTTGCTCCTACAGCAAGGATGACAACTATTCGGGTGGTACTTGCCTTGGCTGCTCATAAGCAGTGGCCGGTGTTTCAAATGGACGTGAAATCTGCGTTCTTGAATGGACATCTCAAGGAGGAGGTATATGTGTTCCAGCCACCAGGATTTGAGGTGCCCAATTCAGAGAACAAGGTTTGCAAACTAAAGAAGGCATTGTACGGACTGAAACAGGCCCCAAGGGCATGGTACCAACGGATTGATAGCTTTCTCATATCTATTGGTTTCTCAAAAAGTGCTTCTGATGCTAACCTGTATGTTTGTAAGCAGGATGGCAAGTATGTGGTAATAGTCCTTTACGTGGATGACTTGATCATCACAGGAGATCATGAGAAGATGCTGCAAAAGTTGAGGGAGTCGTTGAGTTCCGAGTTTGAGATGACAGATTTGGGGCTCATGCACTTTTGCCTCGGCATTGAGGTTTGGCAAAAACCTGGCAGGATTTTCATCTCTCAGCAGAGATATGCTCGCGAGATCTTGAAGGCATTCGATATGACCGAGTGTAAGGACGTGGTCTCTCCCATGGAGGTGAATGGTAAGCTCTCAGTGGAGGATGCATCACCACTTGTCGACATCAAGGAGTATAGGAAACTTGTGGGGAGTCTCATTTTTCTGTGCAACACTAGACCTGATATCAGCTTTGCAGTTGGTGTACTTAGTAGGTTCTCAAATCAACCTCGAGAGAACCATTGGAAAGCAGGGATGCATGTGCTAAAGTACGTGAAAGGTACACTGGAGTATGGCATTACCTACAGAGCAGGGAAGACCTTGGCGGGTTACTGTGACTCAGATTGGGCGGGAGATTGTGATTCTAGAAAGTCAGTTTCTGGATATTGTTTCTCACTTGGTTCAGGAGTGTTCTCTTGGATTAGCAAGAAGCAACCAACAGTGGCACTATCTTCGACGGAAGCTGAGTACAAGGCAGCATGCATTGCTGCTTGTGAAGCAGTTTGGCTAAGGAGGATCCTGCAAGACATAGGAGTTCCAATCGAAGATGCGACGGTTCTGAAATGCGACAATCAGAGTTGCATGGCCATTGCAAAGAATCCTGTGTTCCATGCTCGTACAAAGCACATAGAGATCCAGTATCACTACGTACGAGAGCTCATCGAGGATGGAGTCATAGAGCTGGAGTATTGTCCCACAGAGGATAAGTGCGCAGACATCTTCACGAAGGCTCTTGGGAGTGATTTATTGTTGCGGCATCTACATCGACTCGGCATTGGTCCGATCACATAGTTCATCTTCGGGTGAACATTGAGGGGGGGTGTTAGAGTTAGCTCAAATGTCCACCTCTCATGTAACCCACCAATATTCTGTGTACCCAATGTTGTAAGGCCCCCATATGAGGAGAAGCCATGATGGGTATCAGATATTGGGAGGGATCCCCAGTTTAGACACTGGAAGGGGTCTTAGGGTAGACCAGATGGTTATGAGACGGCTTAGGAGCCAAGAGTAGATACCCGTCTGCACAAAGGGGGGGTTCGGGGGGGCGATAGCCCCCCCGATAGCAGGGGGTCCGGGGGGCGCAGGCCCCCGGTGGGGGTCTGGGGGCAAAGCCCCCAGCGGCATGTTTTCTGAAGGGTCGGTTGGTCTTCCAGGCCGACTGTCTATTAGGCCGACTGCCTATTACAGGGCCGACCGTCAACCACTTACACTATATAAGTGGCCACCCCCTATCATCAGATCACCAGTTCTTCACGCTCATAGTCCTCCGTCCAGCATCTGTCTAGATCACCATCGAAGCTCTGTCTGTAGAGCGCACGGGTGGACAGCCAACCATCAGTTGTATCAGCAGTTTGGTATATCAGAATTTTTGTATTCTCTCCAGCTTTCCATCGTGTACTTGCGTTTTGTTGTTATCTTCCGCTGCATACTATTTTCTTACAAGTTGTTGGGTACGCAAGAACTTCTAAGAATCAAGTTTTTATAAATTTGAATTTTTTTTCAAATCCGATCTTTTTCTAAAAAACTTGTGTGTACGCAACAACTTAAAAAACCATTTTAGCATTAAATCTTTTTTTCCATAAATTTTCCTCTTTAACTCAAACTCTCACAACCCCTCCCTACCTATTGCGTACGCAACAACTTCAAAACAAAATTTAACACTCAAACCCTACCTATTGCGTACGCAACAACTTCAAAACAAAATTTAATCATAAATCTCTCAAAAAAACTCATCAACCAAAAAAAAAAATCTATTACAAATTTCTCTCTCAACCTCAAAGCCACTCAAACCTCCCTACCTATTGCGTACGCAACAACTCCAAAAAAAAATTCAATCATAAATCTCTCCAAAAAACTCCTTTAAAAAAAAAAATAATCTATAACACATTTCTCTCTCAGCCTCAAAAGCACTCAAACCTCCCTACCTATTGCGTCCGCAACAACTTCAAAACAAAATTTTATCACAAATCCTCCAAAAAACTCTTCTCACTACACTTTATTACAAATATCTCTATCAACCTCAAAACCACTCAAATGTCCTACCTATTGCGTACGCAACAACTTCAAAACAAAATTCAATCATAAATCTTTTCAAAAAACTCTTCTCACTACACTTTATTAATATAAGAAATCCATTTATAATATTTTTACCCCATAATATAATAAATTTTTATTAACTAATGTTAAAATATAATTTTACTAAAAATATATATTATTAATCTATAAATTAATATAAATATTATATAATTATTATATAAATAAATATATAAATACATTAATTTAAGAAAAAAATTGAAAGGAGATCTTCTAGCATATGTGCTTTATATAATACTTAGTCTTAAAACAATGAAGAATTAGTGAATATATTGCTCTTCTATACATTATTAACTTAAAAACTAATATAAATATAAATTAATTATTATATAAATTTAAATAAATATATAAATAATTAATATTATACATTAATAACATTTAAAATTATGTAGATTATATACTAATAACCTTTCAATTTTAAAAAGTAGTCAATAAAAGAATTAAATTAATTTTAAAATTTAGAAAATATTAAAATTTACACACTTACTTTTAGCATGTATGCTTTTATTCCATGTGTATAATACTTGTTAGTTAGTCAAAAAATGAAAAATTAGATAATGTATTTGTAAGGTAGGTATTTAAAACCATAGAATCTAGAAGACTACACTATCATTGCATCCATATCATTTTTTACTTTAGTAACCATCAGATATCCATGATTCCATGTGTATAATACTTGTTAGTTAGTCGAAAGAATGCAAAATTAGATAATGTATTTGTAAGGTAGGTATTTAAAACCATAGAATCTAGAAGACTACAGTATCATTGCATTCATATTATTTTTTTTACTTTAGCAAGCACCAGATATCCATGGTATCCATGATATGGAATACATATTTCTTAGAATGTCCATGATATGGAATATATATTTCTTCGAATATTTCTTATCAAATACTTTTTCATTTCTTCTCATACACCATGCACTTCTTCCTAATCAGTGTGCATACATCACTTCTTTGAATCGGTGTGCTTTTAGCCTATGTACTTGTTCCTAATCAGTAGGATACTTTGAGTAGGTAGGCTTGTAACTACTTAAAGTAAAGCCTTTGCAAAGGATCGTACCTTTTGATACACCATGCAGCATGAATGTAAAAAAATATGAATCGGTGTGCTTTTAGCCTATGTACTTGTCCCTAATCAGTAGGATACTTTGACTAGGTAGACTTATACTTACTTAAAGTAAAGCCTTTGCAATGTATCATACCTATAAACAAAACACTTTGGAAAGCATATAACATATAGTCTATATATATCTAAACTAAATACTTTAGAGTGCATATTTTATATAGTCTATATATCTTAAATCTTACACCCTAAATCTTAAATCCTAAAGTTTCCTAAATCTTAGGTTATATAATCTAAGCTCTTAAACTTATATAATAGTTATAATTCCTAAACCTTAAATCCTAATCCCTATAACTTAAATTCTAAAACCTAATTTTCAATTCGAAACCCTAGATTCTACACTCTAAGCTCATGATCTTATATACTAAACCTTAAAACCTAAATCCTAAACCCTAAAACAATAATCATAAACCCTAAAAGCTAAACCCTAAACCCTATATTTTTAACCCTAAACCCTAAACCCTAAATCCTAAACCCTAAACCCTAAAAATATAATCATAAACACTAAACCCTAAACACTAAATCTTAAATCCTAAGCCCTAAATCCTTAACCCTAAATACTAAACCCTAAACCCTAACCCTAAAATACAATCAAAATTTTATGATTTTTCTCGATTTGTGCAACATGTTAGATATACCCCCAACCTGTTGCTTGAGCAACAGGTTGGGGGGTATATCCGACCTGTTGCACAAATCGAGAATTTTCTCGATTTGTGCAACAGGTCGGATATACCCCCCAACCTGTTGCTCAAGCATTAGGTTGGGGGATATACTCGCAACCTGTTGCTCAAGCAACAGGTTGGGGGGTATATCCAACATGTTGCACAAATCAAGAATTTTTGCACAAATCGAGAATGGGGGTTGGGGGATATACCCCCAACCTGTTGCTCAAGCAATAGGTTGAGGAGTATATTAAACATGTTGCACAAATCGAGAATTTTCTTGATTTGTGCAATCAAGAACAGGTTGGGGGTATATCCAATCTGTTGCACAAATCAAGAAAATTCTCGATTTGTGCAACATGTTGAATATACTCCTCAACCTGTTGCTCAAGCAACAAGTTGGGGATATATCCAACCTGTTGCACAAATCAAGAAAATTCTCGATTTGTGCAACATGTTCCAGTATATCCAACTTGATTTGTGCAACAGGTTGGATATACCCCCAACCTGTTGCTCAAGCAACAGGTTGGGGATATATCCCCCAACCTGTTGCTTGAGCAACAGGTTGGGGGGTATATCCGACCTGTTGCACAAATCGAGAAAATTCTCGATTTGTGCAACAGGTCGGATATACCCCCCAACCTGTTGCTTGAGCAACAGGTTGGGGGTTTTATCCGATCTGTTGCACAAATCGAGAAAATTCTTGATTTGTGCAACAGGTTGGATATACCCCCAACTTGTTGCTTAATCAAGAAAATTCTCGATTTGTGCAACATGTTGGATATACCCCCCAATCTGTTGCTTGAGCAACGGGTCGGATATACCCCCCAACCTGTTGCTCAAGCAACAGGTTGGGGGTATATCTAACATGTTGCACAAATCGAGAAAAATCATAAAATTTTGATTGTATTTTAGGGTTAGGGTTTAGGGTTAAGTATTTAGGGTTGGATTTAGGGCTTAGGATTTAAGATTTAGTGTTTAGGGTTTAGTGTTTATGATTATATTTTTAGGGTTTAGGGTTTAGGATTTAGGGTTTAGGGTTTAGGGTTTAAGAATTAAATGTTTAAAGTTTAGGATTTACGGTGGTTAAGATGTTTTGGTATTAATTATTTAAAGTTTAGGATGTAGGGTTTAGGTTAATGCCTTCTCTGCTAGTTTTGATATAGAAGTTATTAAGTAATAATAAGCTCAATGATTATTTATTAAATGTTCATTTTGAGTTGCTAATTTACTTTTATACATAAAACAGGTATTCACCCTAACAGAGGGTATGGATGTGGTGTTATATGAGAAGAATGAAGTGGTGGCTTTTGGACGAATTCATAGTCTTGATCCTATGAATGTGTGTCATTTTCAACGTTGTGGTGAGAGAAGATGTGTAGTGATAATCACCAACGTTGTAAATCCTGAAGTACATTTAAAATATCCACATGGAGACTTTGAAACATTGGGAGATATCTTACAATGTGATATATTTGATATGCAAGCACACAGAACACTCTGGGACCAAGACGAAATTGTTTCAAAGACATACTTTCAAGATATCAAGAAAACTTATATCCAGGGGGAAAAAGTACAGATGTTATCTCACTCCGGAGAAGTTTTAGCAATTGGCAACTTTAAGGGCTATGCTCAGAGTTTTCTCTGTATAGTGGAGATAATTAAGTTGACTAGTGCAGGTGTCATTCAAAATGCAATGGATAGTACTTCACAATTAGACGTCCATAATACTACGTCTCAACTACAAGTTCATAGTACTTGTAAATGGGGGTTAGCTTTCTTGAAATCAAGTTTGCCCAAGACAGTTTCCTTCAATGTCATGGAAGACACAACAGAATATTATCAGAAGAAAAAGACTATAACACAAATGGGATCCAAATTGATAAGAAGCTATAGTAGTAATCAAGAGTATCATAGTGGCATGCTCACAGGTATCGAGGACATTATAGTAACAGATGTTGATGCAGAAAAGGTTTCTTGTGTTGCAAGTGACTCAAATATACTCACTGGTATAGAAGACTTGTCTTGTGTTGCAAGTGACTCGAACAGGCTCACTGGTATAGAAGACTTGTCATGTGTTGCAAGTGACTCGAACAGGCTCATTGGTATAGAAGATTTATCCTGTGTTGCAAGTGACTCAAACAGGCTCACTGGTATACAAGACTTGTCTTGTGATGCAAGTGACTCAAACATGCTTATTGATATAAAAGACAGAAGATGTGTTGAAAATAATAAGATGGGACCACAAAGAAAAATACACACAAAGATCAATGGGATAAGTGATGCAATAACAAGAATTGATCATATTAGTGACAATGATCATGATGTTACCACTCGAATACAAGTTAAAAGGGGCAGAGAATCTGAGAATATTGTTGCTAGCATGCCAGAGAATATAGATGGGAGAATCTTGAGTTACGAAGGAGAAACAGTTCAACCACAAAATTCAAGAGGCATTGGAAACAAATTGACATCAATGAACATGTCGAACAGATTGCCATTTCCAAGATATTATAAGGTATCAAATAATTCTCAAGCCTACACAGCATTTGATTATAAAGATGAAGATTCAAGGGAAATGGATTCGAGGTTTGATGGTCTTACAACTAGAAAACGCAAGACACTATTTACAAAAAGAAAGTATGTGAGTGTGAAGAGGCGAAGAATCATGGCATCAATTCCAGAACCAAAGAGACATGTGATGCTATCCGAGGAGAATATGGAAAGGATGCTTATGCGAGTTTGTTGCAAGAGACTTTGCATTAGAAAAGTTGGGAAAGATGATTGTGCAGCCATACGCCTTGGTATTTGGAGTAAGACAGCGCCTAATAGACATAACTATCTTCTTCAAGAGTTTTCATGCTTTCTTCATCAAGGCACTAATCAAGATTTGAGCACAGGACACTGTAAACCTAGATTGAAACCCATGGTTAATGGGAGACCCATTTGCAATCGAGGATATTAATGGTTAACTGGACTATCACATGGCACATATTGGACCATCTGGGCAAAGGTGAAAGAAAAAGTTATTCATACAATTCATGGAAATACCTACAAGCTTAAATGCCATGGAAGCACTATAAATGCAACCGCAACATTAAAGCAAGTTCTCGAAGACCATGCATTACCGCAGCCTCATCTTTAACAAACAATGCTAGATGGACGTGTCGAATGCCAACAACATCTTCCTTTGGGAATGACAAAGAAGGTCGTCCTAGAGACTGTCAATAAAACTTTACAAGACAGAGACGAGAGCATGATTTCACGATCAACCTTGTACAAAATTTGGCGTAGAGATTTTTGCCATGTCAAGACACCATCAAAGCAAAGGATGTCAAAATGTAAGACATGTGATGAATTAAAAAATGCCATTGAACATAGTAAATGTGAGCAGCAGCGAGGAAGATATATTAAATGGCGATCAATCCATTTACGTCATGTGCAGGATGCTCGAAAGTTGTATGCTTCTTGGAGAGAGGAAGCTATTTCACATGTCGATAAGTCCATGTGCATCACCATTGATGGCATGGACCAGAATACAACCACTTTGCCATGATATAGACGTATCCCATCGGCATTGGAGGGCAAACGTGGACTAAAAACACACTTGTGTGGAGTATTAGTACATGGATACCGAATCTTTTGTGATGTATGGATTGATAGTTTGCATGACCATGATAGTAACCAGGTTGTTACATCAATCATGAAAGCAATAAGAAAGGTCAGAGATGCTCGCGGATGTTTGCCTAACACATTGCGAATACAAGCTGATAATTGTTGGAGAGAGAACAAGAATAAATATATATTTGCTTTATGCTCTATGTTGGTTGGTTTGAAAATATTTGAAGAAGTGGAAGTTGGCTTTCTTCTTGTCGGCCATACACATGAAGACATAGATCAAATCTTCAGTGTTATCTCTGGTGAGTTGAAGGCAATGGATGTTTTGACAATGGAGGATATGCTATTTCGAATTGGGAAAAAAATTGGAGGTTCTCGTAAGGAAGAATCAGAAGTGGCTATCTTAGAGAGGATGGTAGATTGGAGAGCATTTATAGAGCCACATTTACAAACAGGAGATGATGCCCTAATAGGACACACAAATCCACACTACTTTCGGTTTCACATGCATATAACAATATTCCAGTGATGCAATGGAAGCACTACTCAGTAGATGGAGATCATTTATGGAGTGAGTCATATGCTTTATTACAACGAATAATTCCATTGGAGGAAACTAGATTTGTTCTTGCAAAAAACAAATCACTTGACATAGATGAAATGAAAGGCTTGAAAGCCTTCATTAAACATCTTCAAAGTATGATGCAGAAATATCCTGAGCAATCAACTAAGAATTTGGAGACAATTAAATCAACTAAAGCACTTATCCAATCTCTAGAAAGACAAGAAAACTTAATGAGCATTGAATACTCTGAATCCTTTTGGCCGGAACAAGCTAGGTCACCAAGTTTTCCTTTGGATATAAATATGTTAGTAGATATGGAGGAAGAAGAGGAATGCCTTTTACCTCAAAAATATTGTGGCAGGAAGGGAGACAAACCCTTACCAGAGTTTATACCATGTAATGAGATTGAAGAGGGTCTATTTGTTGCAGTTTGGGCATCTGATCCGGGTTCAGAGTTGGATGACCAAGGTGGCCTAATTTGGGTTGCAAAGGTTACTAAGATAGAAAGGGATGACAAGGGAACTCCTAAAACATTTACAGCTTTATGGTATGAACCAAAGCCATTAAAAAATCTCCCGAGAAGATATACAATAAAACAACTCTATGAGGGATGCTTGCAAAAGAAATGTGAATGGGTTCCAAATAATGAGGGATTAACAGAGGTGGAAGCCAGTAGCATTATCCATTGCTGGAAATCGAGGACACGAAGTTTTAAAAAGAAGCATGGATACAATGTTGAAAAATGTATCACAATCCCTGATCCAAGTCGTGTCCATATTAAACATCTTTTGGCAAGACTTGACCCATCAAGCTCAAATACATTACATGAGTCTGATGACTCTGAACGAGATTCAGATGCATAAGATAATGTTTTGTATGCTTTTTTCCATACAAATGGTGTATCTATACACCACCAATAACGAGATTCAGATGCATAAGATAATGTTTTGTATGCTTTTTTCCATACAAATGGTGTATCTATACACCACCAATAAGATAATTTATTGTATGGTTTGTTTTTAAAAAAAGGGTGTATCTATACACCACTTACGTATTGAATTCAACAAACTCTTTTTTTTTTTTAATGGTGTATCTATACACCACTTATATGTTGAATTCAACAAACTCTTTTCATATGGTGTCATATTTTCACTTCATAGTGTTAAAATTGAACTTGAGTTAGGAGACTACTATTATTATTATTATAGTTATTGGATGGAGGCACCATGCATGAGTTTGGGAATTATAGCTTCAGCGAGCCATTTTTTTTTAAATTAGAGGTTACCACTTGACTTTTTACTAGTTTAATAAGGCCATATTTGTATATAAGTGACCCATTAAGTGCTCAAAAAACCCAATTTTTTAGCTCACTAAGTGAAGTTGAGTGGAAAGGATATGCTCCAAAAAAAAGTCCAAACCAAGAGAGAAAGTCATAAGTGGTAAGACCCTCTTTAGTCCATATGATTCACAAAGAAGGTGAAGGACTACAAGGATCTAGGACACTCAAAGAAGGTGAAGGACTACAAGGATCTTGTATTGCAGAATATGGACAAGATACATTAAAGAGTGTGGAGAAGGACAAAGAGCAAAGGAGTTACAAGATTGGCCACATGAAGAACCTCTCCAATGACAATGAACCTCACACTATGGTAGCTTGGAAGAGGAGGAAAAGGACAAGATATGCCATCAAAGGAATCTATTTCCCCACATCTTCAAATTAGAAATATTTTATGTGTGTGGTCAATAAGGGTTCTCTGCCTTGGGATTTCCATCCTCAAATGATTTTTAGTCTTATGTGTTACCATGTTGGATCTAAGGGTATTCCCATGCATAGTCATTGTCTATCTCCCAATTGTAAACCAACAAACCAAAGTTAGAGTGAGATCATGTTGGGATGAGGATTCCCAAATGAGTCTACTACTAATGCAACTAGAGTGAGTACTAGGTTGTGGATCATGTGTGTTACCACTAGAGGTGGGCAAGCCATGAAGTTTCCCATGGACTACTACTAGGGTTGAGATCATCAATTTGTGGGGGGGAATCAAGGACAAAATGATGTAATGGGATCTAGAGTCCTAAGGTCTAAGGTTGTGAGTGTGTGAACACATGGTGTGCCTGGATAGGTGTCAGTAGGTGTGATTGATGATGTGTCAGTCATCAGGAGGTGTGTGATTGAGAGAATCATGGAACTGATTCAAAGATTTGTGGACCTAGATGCTCCACTGAGCTCACATGTGATGTCACTACTGGATGTAACTGGAGCCTATATATTGGGCCTATCTCTCATGAATAATCTCTCTCTTTTGCCTCACTTGCTGAATCCTTTTTTTGCAACTCCAACAACTCTGATACCAATAATCATAGCTTAGGCCTCAAAAAACTCAAGCAATAGAAAGAATTGTAGTCAGTATAATAGCACCTCCTACCCACATGGTTCTAATAGCACCTCCTCCTCACATGGTTCTAATGCTAGTTGATAGTGAGGTAGTCGATCAAGCGAGTGATGTCGAGCAAGTAGGGCTAAATAAGCGAGCGAGAAAAAGTGAGCAAAGCAGAAATGGTTAGGCTACCAACACATAATACCTATATGTATGTACTCATCATTTAATAAAGATTTATAGTGCTTCCTCAACATTGAACATGATTATAACATTATTCTGCAAGTGCACATTAGTAATAGTGTTCTATATTCTATGAGATGAGCTTAAATAGAAATAGTTTGGCTATCAACAATAGGTACTTTATAGTTGAAGTGCATCACTTGAGAAAAACATAACCTCACTATATGTATGTACTGATCGTTAATAAAACTTTATAGTATCACCATAATTTTGAAGATGATTTAACATAAGCTTGTAATTATACATTAGTGATGGTGTTATTTATTCTCATTGGATGAACTTGCATAGAAATGCTTTGCCTACCAACAAGTAGTATATAGTTGAAGTGCATCATTCAATAAAAACTTCAACATCGAACATGATCATAACATGTTATTGAAAGTCTACATTGGTAAAAGTGTTCTATATAATTTCATCAAAAGAAATTGCACAAAAAACATTGGATTGTTTTTGTCCCATTAGGGTCCCAATATATAGATAGAGTTCTAACATGCTCTTATTATGATCGGCCTTGTTCTAAATCTGGTGTAAGAAACTAGCAAAAATTCTATTAAATTCACATTCTGATGCATGAAGTTTTACTAAATGGTGCAAAAGGTCATGATAATCATCTAAATCATGCCTTGCCATTTGTTTTGATATGTAACATGACTTCATTTGGATTCGTAAATCAAAAGATATAGGACATCAAAATTCTTATCTTTTGGGCCAAAAGAAGAAGAGTGTTAATGTGCTGCCTGTTTTGGTCCAAAAGATGAGAATTTAGGCAACCTTGTTTTCATGCAAAAGATGAGAAAAGAAGGATGCCTAAGTTCTCATCTTTTGGGCCAAAACAAGTAGTGCATTAACGTGCTCCTTCTTTAGATTTTGTTGGACTAGTAGGATGTAAGAGTGATTCATTAGGGAGGGTTTTTTTGCAAACAGTAAAACATGGGTTTTGTTCCAAGAGTGAATAGAGTTTCAAAAACCAAGCATTTGCACATGCATGTAATGTGGACTATTCCATTTAAGAAGTCCTATAAAACTATTGACTTGTGTGGAAGATTTCATTGGTGATCTCACTTATGTTGGTGGAGAGAGAGAACTTGATTATGGAGGATTACAAAAAATTGAATGAGTAAAAGTGAGCAAAGATACGGTGCATCTTTACTAATGATGCCTTGGCAATGACATGGGTCCAACTCTCTCATGGACTTTTGAAGAACTTAGACAGTTGCTAAAATAAGAGATTTGTCAATCTATTATTGTTTTGTTTTGATTGTTTTTTTGGCTCGCTCACTTTTACTTGCTCGCTTTTTTTGGTTCGCTCACTTTTCCTGGCTCGCTTTTTGGTAATCCTCGCTGATAGCCACATGATGATGTTGCCCCTATTTACTTTTCCATTAATGCTGATGAGGAATCAATTTGTGTTGTGCATTCATGGATGTAATGACTTCTCGGGGGGGTCACTCATAATATGTAACCCTATCACGTGAGTTCAATAGAAGGATATTTTTTATTTCTAAAATTTACAAAAATAAATATACATAAGGGACTATTTAAAATACTTTTGGAAAAAATTTACAGATTTGTATAGAAAAGGGGTACATTTTATTAATGAAAAACTTACAGATAAGGGATTTAAGAAATAGGCTTTGAACGCACGTGATATAGAGGGTTTATTCATAGTGACCCCCCTGAGAATGACTTTGTTATATGGAATTTCAGACCTAATGATGGACTTCACGATGCAACCAAGAGAGAAAAAAGAATACTATCCTCTAGTAGTTGCATGATGAGTTTTCACCACCTAAGCACCTCACTTTTGTGGATTCTTATATTTCTTGAAGAATCACAAAGACGTGATTCAAGAGGTAGTGAGAGACACACACTGTCTATTCAAGCTTGCCCATTGCCATTAAAAAAAGGAAGATAGTTGGGAATGAGGTGAAGAAGCCCATGACAATCACCAAAGAAGATACAAAAGCTCACAGAGAGAAAGTCAGGCAATCCCTCTTTGACGAATTGGGTGAATCTAACTTGATTCATGGCTTATGTTGTAGGATGTATCCTTTTGCACCTTTTTTAATAGGTCTATCTTTCTCTACATCCATTTCCTCACATATCCTATCTCATGTATCTTACCATCTAATGTTTCATGTGTTAAGAAGCATGTGCCATAGCTAAAATTAGGGGCTTCTACATTTTTTTGCAAAACCTATACCCGAAAATGCACAAAATTTCACAGTCAGAGACCTCTTTTAGGTCTAGAATTTTGTCACGGTTTCTAGATTTGACCTAAATGAATTTGGTAAAACTTTCATAAAAGTATGAGGCATTTTAGCTTGGGATTTCATGGGATATAATATTGGGAGTATGATGCATGTTCTATGTTGTATGATCCTTATCAATGGTTGAGTCCCCCTAAAAGGCCATTGCCTAATTAAGATAAGGTAAGTCCCTCCATCCTTGAATCAAAAAGTTAAGGAAATATATTTTTTAAAATATCACCCTACCTCTTCCTCCCTGTGTCTCCCTGCTACACTTCCCCCTCCCTAGGATCTGTCTATGTTGCCTCCCTTTCTACTGCCTCCCTTTACAGCCCCTCTCCCTTTCTGCCTCTCCTTGCCACCCCTCTCCCTCTGTGTCAAAGTAATCGGGGCGTGGAGATTCAATCTCGACCATTGGAGCAACTACCTCTAATATCCAAAAAATGGTGGGTAATTCAACCACAATGATGTGTTGAGAATAGCTCCACCCATTCATCTCATCATAGTGTCCAAAACTTCAAACTTGCCGCTCACATCACCTTACTTAGACACTAATGTCTCCTCATCCCCTCGACTTTGATGGATGACAAAGGCCATGAGTCAACCTTTACCTCATGTAAAATTGGCTTGCAACTTCGCTACTCACCACTTTTACATGCGGTAAAGGGAGGAGAAAGGCCTCCCCATGGCATCTACCTACTCCATTCCCCCCTTCCCACGTCCCCCTCTCCTTTTCCTTTTTGCCTCCATCCCCTCCCCCTACCTCCCTTGGGTAGCCTCCATTGCCACTCCCTGGTTTCCACCTTCCATTGCCACTCCCTCCTACTTCCCTCCCTGCCAACTAGCCCTTGTGTCCTTGCTTCCCTATGCCCCTTGCCCTCGTATTCTTCGCCCTTCCCCTACCCGCCTCCCCTGTAATCCTCTCTCCTTCCCCTTTGCCATTCCCTCCCTAGTGCCCCCTATGCTGATCATTGACAACCTAGATGGACGTGAGGGAGCAAGCTTACGATTTCCATCTAATTTCCTCTAGAGCAGGCTGCTATAGACTAAACATTCCATTGAGTGTTTCATGTGATAGCACATTATTCATGATTACAGTTTGCTTTCTTCAATTCCTTGTCATGATCCTCACTCCTCATGTATGCTTTTGGTTGCTGCTAAGTTACGTGCTTTTAGCATCTCCTTGTTGCAACTAGATTTGGCTTGCCTTGTGGTCATTGCTACTTGCATCTCCAATCTTTGTTGCATCTCATAGCATTTGGAACTAGAACATGCCTTCCTTCTCCTCTCTTTCCCCCTCCTATTCCCCCTTCTCCCCTCCTTTCCTGCCTACTTCCCTCCCATTTCCAATTCTCTCAATGATCATGGTGCATGGTAGTTCAAGTGTTGCACTTAGCTTAACTTGATAAATGTGATTTAATGTGAGTTTCAAGTCATAGATTGATTAGTTTGTTGTGATGTTATTTTTCTAAGAAAAAAATAAAAAATGCTGGCTTTGGTATTATGCTCATACACTACAAGGCATAGGCCATTTTTCGACGGAAATACCGACGCTTTTTACATTAAAAATTTTTTTTTTCACAGGCGCAAAGGTCGCTATAAAAGTCGTTAAAATCGTCGGAAAAGGAGCGTCGCTATAAACCGTCGCTATATAGCGACGCTGTTAATCGTCGCTATATAGCGACGATGACAAACGTCGCTATATAGCGACACTGTTAATCGTCGCTATATAGCTACACTGGTAAACGTCGCTATATAGCGACGATTAACAGAAGTAAAAAAAAAGGGTTAGTGGGGCTAAACAGGGCTTCCTTTTGGCCCTGTTTAGCCCCACTAATCCTTTTTTTTTTTTGTAATTACAAAAGAAAGTTTTTTATAACAAAATTTCCCTTGCTTGTAGGGTGATACAAAATTGTTCTTGTGAACGATGAGGAAGAAATGCATATACATATACAACTGTGTTTGTAACAAAATTACCCTGTGAAAGGGCGATACAAAATTGCTCTAACGAGCGAATATACAAAATGCTACTACCACTACTCATCCGAATCCGAATTCGAATCGTCTTGTTGGCCTATTCCTTGGTCCTCGACACCTGCATCTTCTCCCTCGTCCCCGACAGGTCCTGCGTCTTCTCCCTCGTCCTCGGCACCTGCGTCCGATCCTTGCCCCTGTTGATCTCTCATCTCTGATGATGGGACGCTTGAGCTTTGACCCTAAGAGTGAACCATATAAATCGAAAATTAGATTGGAACTTAAATTAAAAAGTGAGATTACAAGTAGGAGTAAACTTATACCGTGCGAGCAGCCACCTCAGCCCAATCGACTGTCGCTCCCATTGCCTCTTGCTCAATGAAGCACGGCTTTGTTTCTATCCGAAATGCGCGCCGCGTCTCTGCATCCGTAGAAAGACGACCCATCGCAGCTTGTTGTGGATCCAATTTACGAGAGTTAGAGTTAGCTAAAGTGCATGTAATATGTAAGTAAAACAAATAGAACAATACATTAAATGGAAAGAAGTAGACTTACCACGGTTGCCTCGAACGCATACCGTCCGCCTACAACAAAGTGCGAAGTACCTACGACATCTAGCCGTCTCTTCGCAGCCCTCCTCTGACCCTCGAACATTTCGAGATGGTCCCTATGTTGCTTCTTGAAGTACTTCCAATCAGCTTTGTCTGCCCAGCTGGGTTTAGCCAACCCCTTTGTAATGGAAGTATGCAAGCTTGATCTGCGATGCTTTAGGACCAAACCCATGCGCTCGAGCATATAATTGTTATTAAACTCCACATTTGGTGGATTAGGATATCTTTGTTTTAACTCATCGATCACCGCCTGCTTCTTTTGGGCATCTTGATACCGCCAATCGATATTTATGCCGCTCTTGAAGTGATGACTCATCAACCGCCTCATGGCGGCCATCACTGCTTTGCCCTTTTTGTCTTCTATTATCTCTCCGGCAGATGTGATTTGATAGGAGAGATCCCTTGATGAGTAAGGGGGACTGACGGTAGCAGAGTCTGAAGGAGTGGAAGCTGCGCGACCGCTTCCGGATCGAGGAGTAGCTGTGGGAGTAGGAGAGGGAAAGGGACCTGACTCATACTGTGTCTCCGGACCAAGTGGAGACCTAAAGGAGCGTGAGTGTGCTGACTCGTCTACATCTCCTGAGTCAGCACAACATGAGCCGCCCATCCTACTCTTCCTTCCCTTGCAGGAGGCATGCGCAGGTGATGATCCCGCGGTCGAAGGGGCGCGAGGGGATGGCTGGGCAGTACGTCCACCCGTCGGTGTAGGGGAAGGAATTGCGGAGGTTCTCTGAGAGAGCAGAGAGAAGAATCTCGCTGCCTCCTCATCGCTCATCTACGCTACAAACTCGTCGGGAGTCCTGACAAAGCCATGCGCGGCTAGCAAAGGAGTCCCCTGAGGGGTAGTCGCAGTGCTACGTGGAAGAGGGGTCGGTAGTCACAGTGCTAGGACCGAGAGGAGTCGGACCAGGGGTAGTCCTCGGCGTAGTTGCCTGAGAGGAATCAAAGTCCTCTAGAGCATATAGATCGTGAGCTCTCCTCCTGCGAGGCTGTCCGTACTCGTCCGATGAGCGACGTGATCCCATGTCTAACATAGACACAAACACGAAAACAGAAAACAAAAAACAAACATGAGCATTCATTCTCATAGGCATAGGCATAGGCAAGAAGAAAGAAGAGGGAAAGGAAAGAAGAGGGAAAGGAAAGAGGGAAAGAAGAGGGAAAGATAAGAGGGAAAGAAGATGTAAAGGAAAGAAAAGAATGAGAATGAGGAAATAGAGAATGAGAGAAGGGGGAAATAGAGAAGGGGAAAGAGATGAGGGAAAATAGAGAAGGAGAGAAGGGGGAAATGAGAGAAGGGGGAAATAGAGTGGGAAATAGAGAATGAGCTTATGCAGAAATAGAGAATGAGCTTATGCTTCTCTCATTCTCTATTTCCGCATAAGCTTATGCGGAAACTTAAGCATAAGCTCATGCACATGCATGAGCATAAGCATGAGCTTATGCTTAAACATAGGCATCGGAAATACAGAAGGAGCTTATGCATAAAATAGAGAATGAGTTTCCGCATGCTTATGCTCATGCGGAAAAAGAGAAGGAGCTTATGCGGAAATAGAGAATGAAAGAAGCTTATGAGCTTATGCAGAAAAAGAGAAGGAGAGAAGCATAAGCTTCTCTCATTCTCTATTTCCGCATAAGCTCCTTCTCTTTTTCCGCATGAGCTTATGCTTATGCTCATGGGTGAGCATGAGCTTATGCTCATGTTTCCGCATATGCTCACGCAAAAGAGAAAGAGAAAGAGCTTATGCGGAAAAAGAGAAAGAGCTTATGCGGAAACTCATTCTCTATTTCCGCATAAGCTCCTTCTCTTTTTCCGCATGAGCTTATGCTTATGCTCATGGGTGAGCATGAGCTTATGCTCATGTTTCCGCATATGCTCACGCAAAAGAGAAAGAGAAGGAGCTTATGCGGAAAAAGAGAAGGAGCTTATGCGGAAACTCATTCTCTATTTCCGCATAAGCTCCTTCTCTTTTTTCGCATGAGGTTATGCTTATGCTCATGGGTGAGCATGAGCTTATGCTCATGTTTCCGCATATGCTCATGCAAAAGAGAAAGAGAAAGAGCTTATGCGGAAAAAGAGAAAGAGCTTATGCGGAAACTCATTCTCTATTTCCGCATAAGCTCCTTCTCTTTTTCCGCATGAGCTTATGCTTATGCTCATGGGTGAGCATGAGCTTATGCTCATGTTTCCGCATATGCGGAAATAGAGAATGAGAGAAGCATAAGCTTCTCTCATTCTCTATTTCTGTATATGCTCACGCAAAAGAGAAAGAGAAAGAGCTTATGCGGAAAAAGTGAAAGAGCTTATGCGGAAAAAGAGAATGAGAGAAGCATAAGCTCATGCTCATGCATGAGCAAAAGAGAAGGAGCTTATGCTCATGCGGAAATAGAGAAGGAGCTTATGCGGAAAAAGAGAAGGAGCTTATGTGGAAAAAGAGAATGAGAGAAGCATAAGCTTCTCTCATTCTCTATTTCCGCATAAGCTTATGCGGAAACTTACGCATAAGCTCATGCTCATGCATGAGCATAAGCTCATGCTTATGCTCATGCGGAAATAGAGAAGGAGCTTATGCGGAAAGAGAGAAGGAGCTTATGCGGAAACTTACGCATAAGCTCATGCTCATGCATGAGCATAAGCTCATGCTTATGCTCATGCGGAAATAGAGAAGGAGCTTATGCGGAAAAAGAGAAGGAGCTTATGCGGAAAAAGAGAATGAGAGAAGCATAAGCTTCTCTCATTCTCTATTTCTACATAAGCTTATGCGGAAACTTACACATAAGCTCATGCTCATGCATGAGCATAAGCATGAGCTTATGCTTATGCTTATGCTTAAGCATAAGCATAAGCATAAGCTCATGCTTATGCTCATGCTTATGCTCATGGAAAATAGAGAAGGAGCTTATGCTCATGCGGAAATAGAGAAGGAGCTTATGCGGAAAAAGAGAATGAGAGAAGCATAAGCTTCTCTCATTCTCTATTTCCGCATAAGCTTATGCGGAAACTTACGCATAAGCTCATGCTCATGCGGAAATAGAGAAGGAGCTTATGCGGAAAGAGAGAAGGAGCTTATGCGGAAAAAGAGAATGAGAGAAGCATAAGCTTCTCTCATTCTCTATTTCCGCATAAGCTTATGCGGAAACTTGCGCATAAGCTCATGCTTATGCTCATGCGGAAATAGAGAAGGAGCTTATGCTCATGCGGAAATAGAGAAGGAGCTTATGCGGAAAAAGAGAAGGAGCTTATGCGAAAAAAGAGAATGAGAGAAGCATAAGCTTCTCTCATTCTCTATTTCTGCATAAGCTTATGCGGAAACTTACGCATAAGCTCATGCTCATGCATGAGCATAAGCATGAGCTTATGCTTATGCTTATGCTTAAGCATAAGCATAAGCATAAGCTCATGCTTATGCTCATGCGGAAATAGAGAAGGAGCTTATGCGGAAATAGAGAAGGAGCTTATGCGGAAAGAGAGAAGGAGCTTATGCGGAAAAAGAGAATGAGAGAAGCATAAGCTTCTCTCATTCTCTATTTCCGCATAAGCTTATGCGGAAACTTGCGCATAAGCTCATGCTCATGCGGAAATAGAGAAGGAGCTTATGCTCATGCGGAAAGAGAGAAGGAGCTTATGCGGAAAAAGAGAAGGAGCTTATGCGGAAAAAGAGAATGAGAGAAGCATAAGCTTCTCTCGTTCTCTATTTCCGCATAAGCTTATGCGGAAACTTACGCATAAGCTAATGCTCATGCATGAGCATAAGCATGAGCTTATGCTTATGCTTATGCTTAAGCATAAGCATAAGCATAAGCTCATGCTTATGCTCATGCGGAAATAGAGAAGGAGCTTATGCGGAAAGAGAGAAGGAGCTTATGCGGAAAAAGAGAATGAGAGAAGCATAAGCTTCTCTCATTCTCTATTTCCGCATAAGCTTATGCGGAAACTTGCGCATAAGCTCATGCTCATGCATGAGCATAAGCATGAGCTTATGCTTATGCTTATGCTTCGCATGAGCATAAGCATGAGCTTATGCTTATGCTTATGCTTTCGGAAATAGAGAAGGAGCTTATGCTCATGCGGAAAAAGAGCTTATGTGAATGAGAGAAGGGGGAAATAGAGAAGGGGGAATGAGAGAAGCATAAGCTCCTTCTCTTTTTCCACATGAGCATAAGCTCATGCTTATGCTCATGCGGAAAAAGAGAAGGAGCTTATGCTCATGCGGAAATAGAGAAGGAGCTTATGCGGAAAAAGAGAAGGAGCTTATGCGGAAACTTACGCATAAGCTCATGCTCATGCATGAGCATAAGCATGAGTTTATGCTCATGCTTATGCTTAAGCATAAGCATAAGCATAAGCTCATGCTTATGCTCATGCGGAAATAGAGAAGGAGCTTATGCTCATGCGGAAAAAGAGCTTATGCGAATGAGAGAAGGGGGAAATAGAGAAGGGGGAATGAGAGAAGCATAAGCATAAGAGAATAAGAGGGAAAGGAAATAGAGAATAAGAGGGAAAGGAAAGAGAGAAGGGAAAAGAGAGAGGGGGAAAGAGAGAAGGGAGAAAGAGAGAATAAGAGAAGAGGGAAAAAAGAGAAGGGGGAAAAATGAGAAAAAGAGAAGGGGGAAGACGGAAAGAGAGAGAGGGGAAGAGAGGGTTCCTACGCCCATCACTACAGCTAGCGCTTAAGGCGCTAGCTGCAGGCCAATGCAAATAACAAAAATATTAAATGGAAAGAAGAGGAAGCACTTACCTGTAAAAGTATGTCCCGCTCGGTGTAGTGGACTGGCCCCACAAAAGAGAGAGTATGTCCCGCTCGGTGTAGTGGACTGGCCCTACAAAAGAGAGAAAACAACCCATTTTTTCAAATAAGATGTTAGTGGAAAGAGGAGATCACAAAAGCAACTTCTTGAAAGGAGACAAGGAAAGAGAAGATTGAGGAGACAAGGAAAGGAGGAGATTGAGGAGACAAGGAGAAAGAGAAGGAAGAGAAATACAGGAAGAAGAGGTGAGTTTCTTTCTTTCTTTCTTGAAATTTCGTTTTTTGTTTCAATCCTTTCAAATCAAGCATGAAAACTAGTTTAAAACTTTAGCAATACAAGTAGAAACACTCACAAAACCAAAGCTAACAAACAAACAACCTACATTGTTGAAACAAACTCACCTCTTGAAGAACTTTCTTTCTGGAAACCAAAGAGGGAAAAAGGAGAGAGAGGGAGTACAAGAGGTAGGAGAAGGGTGAGGAGTGGGAAATAGAGTAGGAGGTTGCTTGGAATAGATGGGAGGTCGTCGAAAATAGGTGGGAGGAGATTTTGGGTTGCTTACTTGAGAGATTAGGAATGGCTTGACCAAAACGCCACGCGTTTCGGCGTTTCGGGTTTTAACCCACAGCGTCGCTATATAGCGACGCTCTGTTCCGTCGCTATATAGCGACGTTTTTAATTTAAAACGTCGCTATATAGCGACGGAACAGAGCGTCGCTATATAGCGACGCTTACTGTTTATTTTTTTGTATGGCCTCTTGTGAAGCTCAAACATGCTATGCTTATAATTGTCAATATCTCCTCTTACTATATAGCCTTACTATATAGGATTTTTTGTTTCAATCCTTACTATATAGCGACGTCATTCTTTTTATATGGCCTCAAGAGAAGCTCAAATTAAACATGCTATGCTCATAATTGTCAATATCTCCTCTTCATGCTTATGTTGTGGTTTTATAAGTGTAGATGGAAGGGACGAGTGGAAGCTCATCCGATGATGCGCCAATGCCCGGGAGCACGAAGTGGCTTACGGAGAGGTTATATTGTCATTGCACTCATTGCAAGCGAGAAGTACGACATCAACGTCGTATTATCATGCGCCACTTGCGGATGTATGGGGAGGAGCCGGAACCAGTACCCCCCGTTGGTGTTGCACATGTTGATGGATCATCGGTAAGTCAAAGCTATTTAAGTTCACAATCTTATTGTATACCCGGAAATAGAAGATCTTCTATTTACATGAATGAGCTTATGACAGGATGAGGAGGGTGACGAGGGTACACATATACCTTCTCACTTTCAACAAGACTATAGTCTCCCGGATGACGACGAGGGTATGGTCGACATGATGGATTCCATTTTTAGGGGCACTACGTCCCACGTACACGTGATGTCAGAGTCTGAGGTGAAAATGCGAGAGTTGCAATCAACACAATTGTACGAGGGTGCTAGGATGTCTAAACTACGTGCTTGTCTCTCAATCTTGAATCTACAAGTACAGTATGGGTGGTCGGATACAAGTGTCTCAGTCTTAATGAGGTTAGCCCTTGCATTAATTTGACTCACTATTTGGATATTGTTTGTTTTGAGAATCATCATTTGGATAGTGTCTTTGTTATAGGTTGCTCCAAAAGATGTTGCCTGCACCAAATACCATGCCCGCATCAAGCGATGAAGCGAAAAAGATGCTAACAATGGTGGGTATGGATTATGATACCATCCATGCTTGCCGTAATGATTGTATTCTCTTTCGTCGTGAGCATGGAGATTTGGCTAGTTGTCCAAAGTGTGGGGAACAACGATATAGAGATGACTTGCAGGGTGAGAGGATACCGGTAAAGGTCTTAAGACACTTTTCCATCATTGCAAGAATACAACACATGTTTCGATGCAAATCCATAGCGGAGTTGATGACATGGCATGCATCTCATCGGTCCACTGATCACACATTGAGGATTCCCGCAGATTGTGCAGCTTGGAAGCACATAGATAATCAGTGGCCGGACTTTGCGAGAGAGCCACGCAACTTACATCTTGGGCTAGCCATGGACGGCGTGAATCCTTTCGGGTTACGCTCGACATCTTGGTCGACATGGCCCATAGTCGTGGTGAATTACAATATCCCACCATGGCTAACAATAAAAAAGGGACACCTCATGCTTGCACTACTTGTGCCAGGAAAGTACAAGGCAAAAAACATGGATGTGTACATGGCACCTTTGATAGAGGAGTTACAGATATTATGGAGAGGAGTGCACGTCTTTGATATTTCCAGAGCTCCTAGGCATACCAATGATATTTTGGTAAGGGGTATCTTGATGTGGACCATGCATGACTACCCAGGATATGGAGAGTGCGCAGGTACGTGGTTATGTCTTTACATGTACAATGAGGGATTATGCTTTTTTTACTCTCTTTTGCACGCATGTCTTGTACTAACATATTCATGCACGCGTGCAGGACTTGTTATAAGTGGGTACCATGCTTGTCCTGTTTGTGGACCCGCTCTGAAATCGCTTGCACGCTACTCCAAACATATGAGGAAAAATGTTTATGAAGGTCATGCTCGATACCTTCCGCTCGACCATCTCGCACGTGGAGGTCAGCTTGATCCACCACCATCATATTTGAAAGCAAGTGATTGGATTCAAGCTTGGAGGGAGAATGGAGAGGAACCTCCTCCTGGTATGAAGAGGCTATCGATCTTTCACGAGCTTCCTTATTGGGGTCAATTACAAATCAATCATCTCTTGGATCCCATGCATATCTTTAAGAATGTGGGGGCTACCATTTGGGCACACTTGGTTGGTTCCAAGGACTCGAGAGGAGTGCGAGAAGACTTGCGTGCTATGAATAGGATGTCTCGTTTGTGGCCCCAAGTGCATGCTTTAGGAAAAGTTGTCCTCCCGAAAGCAACGTGGATCCTCTCTACGAGGGAGGAGGCAGCGATCAAGGCAGACATTGCCTCTTTTCAAACACCGATAGGGTACATGCGTTGCTTGAAAGGAGCATTTTCAAAGGACAATAAGCTTAGTGGCCTCAAGTCCCATGATTGGCACAAGGTCTTACAGGTATTCTAAGTAAACACACTATTCAAGGGTAGCAAGGGAATGAGGAGAAACCAGTTGGGTTTTGAAGAAGACATGGTTTTTGGAGGTGGAGAAGATGCTGTTGCCCCTGGTAGTGTGAAGCTTCATTTGTTTTGAGACTTGCACTGAGTCTTCTACTTCCAAGTACCTTTGATTGTGCAGCAAATTCCCTCTGCTTGATGCTTTGTGGAGTGAGGTAGAAATCCTCCAAAGTTCCTTTGTTTTCTACAAGCATTTCTAGACTATTTTGGAAGTTAAATGCTACACTAAATGCGAAGGTGATGCTTGACGACTTAAAGCATAGTTCAAAGATTTAGAGTGTTTTTTCAGTTTTGAGAATGCTCTTTGAAGTACAGTTGAATGCACTTTTCACCTTTTATGTCGAGGATTGAGGTTATGATTCTTTGAAGTGGATTTCAAGTCATACTATCTGTTTGACTAGTGTGGATTGACCAGGACAAGAGCTTACATGAAGGAAGAATATATCATGACTTTCATGATGATTTCCAATGGATATTATTGGAACAAAGGTTTCAACTACAACCATTATTTTGAAGATGCCTTAGTTCTGGTTTCAGTATCTTTCATCATATATGAAATGTACTTGCATTTGGTTGACTATACCCTGCCAATCAATCATGACCACCTCTTGTATAAGAGTAGAGATCATTTGCCCTCAAAATTCACCAACAGGTAGCCCATAGGGTCACCTAAGTCCACCTCAGACCATTTTTGAAATGGTGGCTCCAGTAAGCTGAATTTGAAGAAATGGCACAAAATGGAGCGAGGAGCAGCACGGGCTGTAGACACCTTATTTCTTTAATTCCTCCCAGCGGGAAGTGCATCCTAACTAGGGAAAACTACATCTAAAATGGAAGGTTAGAGATGAAGGAGAACAAGCACTTGGAAATTTTGTGGGAAGGAGAAGAAAGCTTCAAAACCTTCATGGTGAAAAAGATGATGACATGGCACTCAAGGAGGTCTCAAGGAGAGTGGACCAATGCTCTGATACCACATGGTGGAGTTGCAAAAAAAGGATTCAGCAAGTGAGGAAAAAGAGAGAGTTTATGTTGAGAGAGAAGAAGAAGAGATGATAGACACACCAAATAGACTCCCAAAGACTAATTCATATTGATCACTAGTTACACATATATAGGTGAGACCTAGTTCAAGTTACGGCAAGCTATATATAGCCCGAACACCCCCACTAAAACAAAGGTCTCTAGCTACGGATGAAAAAAACCCTTAGGGAGCACAAGGGAAAAACTCGAGCTTCTATATACAAGTATACAAGTTGATCATTTGTACAATTATTTACAAGTATGTAATGCAGATGTGCATTTACATACAAAAGGTCACTCATAGGTGTGTTAATATTGGAAGAGAGAAGCTGCAAGAACTCTAAGTTCTGATCGTAGCACTATGAAGCGTGCCTCACTAAGTCCTTTAGTGAGAATATCTGCAATCATCCGAGAAGTGGGACAATGTTCAATCATTATCATCCCTTTCTTCACTTCATGTCTGACATAATGGTAATGAATAGCAATATGTTTGGATTTGTTATGCTGAACATAGTCTTTAGCCAGACTTATGGCACTTTGATTATCACATCTGAGAGGGAACACTGGATGATGGAGGATGACCAATATCTACAAGCAATTGTCGTAACCAAACCAATTCTCGAGCTGCTAGAGAAGCTGCTACAGGTAGAAACAGCAACACAACCTTGCTTCTTGCTTGCCCAAGAGACCAAGCAACCATTGATAAAGAAGCAATTACCGCTTGTAGACTGCATAGAGAAGTGAGAGCTTGCCCAATCTGCATCTGTATATTATCCCAAAAGATCAAGAGACATCACAGAAGATGATTCTATATGTGCACTAGTGGACATCAAAATGGGGCTCCAAAGGGCTACTAATTTACTCCCCATTAGTCCTTGATTGACAAAAATGGGCTAGAATGGGCTAAAGAGAAGGATCCCTTCAAAGGCCATTTTTCAGGTGTGTAGAGCATGACACATCAAAATGGGGCTCTAAAGGACGTCTAACCTTTTCCCTATTCTCTCCAAAGAGCCCTTGATGTAAAGTTAAAGTCATCCTGAATAGACTAGGAGATGGGTATGAGACTCTAGTCCACAGTATTGCTATTCAATGAAAATGCCAACACTGGAAGAGTTACAAGTAGTTTTACTTGGTAAAGAACTAGAAACTCAGACCATTCAAGCATGGAAAGGCCATTCAAGCATTCATAGCCTCACAAAGGCAGATACATAGATAGAGGCAGAGATAGAGCATCTTAGAGAAGTCATCATCAACAACATCAACATCCACAACAACATCATCATCAATGTCCAAGAGGAAATTATTCCAATAGAGGAAGATTTAAAGGAAGAGGGAATGCATCCACCTTGAATATGTCAAACATTCATTGCAACTACTATCATAAGTTTGGACATTATGAAAGAGATTGCTGCAAGAAGCAATGTGACCAAGGAGGTCAATCTAACATCAATAGAGGGAATTTCTTAGGAAGAGGAAATCACCATGGTGGACATTCAAGTCACAATCATTATGCCAATGAATCTTATACAATGTATCTTGGAAGTAAGGATATGCACAAGACTAAAATAGTTTACATTGACATTGATTGTAGTTCTAAGGAGGAATGCAGCTATCACGTCGACCATACTGATCAAGACCCAAGAATGTTTTCTACACGATAGATAACACACCAAATCCAGTTCAAGGGAAAGGCATTGTCTCCTGAACAATTTCACTCGTACAAAAGGATTGGTTAAGATGTACTCTATGTTCCAAAGCCCAACAAGAACCTTTTGTTAGTTGGGCAAATGATGGAACACCTCTATCCAGTCATATTGGATGGAGAAGAATGCATTATTAAAGATAAATCTAGTGGATATCAGCTAGTGGGAAATGCACTCAAGGAAGCACGCTTGTTCAAAATGCTAGATTCTGTACCAGATTTGCATGCCATTTTAGCTCAGCATTAACCAATGTAACTCTCTATAGTATGGCATAAGAGATATGGACATGTCAATTTCAAAATCTTGATGCAATAAGAAATCGGAATATGGGAATCGGAATTATGAAACTTCAATTTCTAGGAAAGGTTTGTGAAGCATGTTGCTCCAATAAACAAAAGAAAGTCAATTTTGGTAGAGACACGTCTTGAGCAAGAATTTGATACATGCTGATGAATGGAGTTATGCATAGACCTGTAGCATGAGTGGTTCACTATACTAGTTGACTTTCATCGAAGACTACATTAGATATTGTTGGTCTATTTTTTGAAAAAAAATATAAAGTATTTTCCAGGTTTCAAAAAATTCAAAGCCATGGTAGAGAACTAGACAAGCAGAAAGATCAAAGTCATGAGATCAAACAGAGGAGGTGAATACATGTCTTTAGTATTCATGAATTATTGCAGAAGTAATGGCATTCAAAGATAATTCACATGTGCAGATTGTGTTGTCTGGCAAAGACACATGTGTTGTGGGGATGCTGGAAGTGTACCAACGGAGCTTCTCACTCCTGTGCTACTCCTTGTGGGAGCCTTGCGTAGTGAATCCTTCACTCATGTCACTCGAGTGCCTATCGAATCATTATAATCAGGTTTCCATCGAGAAGAAGGAGGTGAGAAAGAGAGAGACGAGGGAGAGGAAAGAAGGGAAGGGGATGGACAAGGAAATGAAGGTGAAGGGGAATTGTGGCAAATACCAAAGGCAAACAAGGAGAGCAAGCAAACCTCAATCTCAACACATGAGCAACAAGAGAGCTTGTATTTCTCAAAGGTTGCATACAACAATGAAGACCAAAGTCAACCTCCCTTTTATACATGTCACCTTTTGAAGGGAGGGCCAACCCTATTCCTTGTACAACTCTCGCTCTCTCTTTTTTCACAACCACTTGCCAACCATATGGCGCCAAGGCATATGTTGATTCTCACAACTTTCCCTCTATCTTGAAATGGCTCTTGTATTATCCATATACAAACAGCTCTTGTGTTATCCTTGCCAATTTGGGCGATCCCGATGACTACCTCGATCCTGAGCCATTTGTGGCTCAAAACCCGTAGGGTTTGGATGGACTGGATCTATTAACATGCTCATGATAGGATTATGGCAATGATCCAGCGAGATGACTTAGGCAACGAATTGGATGCTTGGAGGTATGGCATCGACCAGCGGGCTGGTGGTATGGTGATGATCCGACGGGATGACAATGTAAGTTGACGATTCAGTAGGATGACTCTATGGCATCGATTGGAGGAATGGCAGACTAGGGCAACAATTCGGTGGGATGGCAGTAAGGTTACAATCCAACGGGATGACTCTATGGCACTGATCGGAGGGATGGCAATAAGGCGACGATCTGGCGGGACAACTCTATGGCACTGACCAAAGGAATGGCAAGCTAAGGTGATGATCCAATAGGATGGTAGTAGTAAGGTGATGATTTGGCAGTATGACTCTATGGCACCGACTGGAGGAATGGCTGTAAGGCGACAATCTAGCAGGATGGCACTATGGTGATGCGGTATGTCATGCACCGTTCTTTCACAATCATGATCAAATTTGTAGCAAGATAATAATCACAAATGAACAAGAAGAGAGATTGCAGTATGAATCAAACTGATGAGTCTTTACAATAATTTTGGAGAAGAATCACTCCGTGAAGGAACTCGATACCACCCGTCCACCCCCGAGCTATCTCACTCTCACTCTCACTCGCATGAAGATGTTCAAATCAGATGATCGAATGATCAAATCTCAATCACACTCTCACTCTCACTCTCACTCTCAAAATATCTTCTCTTTCGTGCAGCCTCGATATGCATGCCTTGGATTGTGTGTTCTCCTCCTCACGATCTCCTCTTCTTTTATAGCCTTTCACGACTCCAAAAAGAGCGGCCAAAAGCCCCCAAAATTGGCCAAAATCAACTTTCCTCGAAAAGCGTACGCATGCTTTTCACCATCTTTAGCATGCGCTTTTGATAGCAAACGCGTACAGAATCTCGACGTGTCTTTTTTTATTAATTTAAGGCATGAAAACAGCCCTGTTTGGAGCATCACCATGACTGCCTTGTAGATCCAATGGACAAGCTCAATAGCTCATCTCGAAGATCGAACCCTCTTCTTTTCCTTTGCATTTGACCTTTCATAGCTAATTCTTCCATCTCGACCTCCGTTTAATGCCTGCAACTGTTGACACGGAAATCTAGATGCACTTTTTAGCTCAAAACCACTTTGTTAGCAACTTCTGACCCCGATACAGGCATGCAAATGAGTGAACCACAAATTTTTCACTAGGACAAAGTTTTTCTACTCAACAAGATCTAAAATTTTCTCACACAAAGTTTCTTCAAATTATTTCTCTAACCAACTCAAAATCAAGCCTCAAAATCCAGCCAACACCATAATGGACAAAAACCAAAATTTTTCGACCAACATCAAACTTTCCCAAAACCTTCAAAACATCAAAACCATCCTTTTTGAACACTATCTGTGATATACATTCCAAAATATTTCATATACAAAATTGGAGCGTCACATCCGTTCCCTCTTCAAGAACTCTGTCCTCAGAGTTTAAATGAAGGAAACTCAGTAAGTAAGGCATCTAAGTCTACCCATGAAGCATCTTCTACAGGATAAGCATCCCACTTAACCAAAACTTCTTCTATTGTTCTATTCCTAAGCCGCTTCGTGTTCTTATCCAATATATATTCAGGTTCGACTTTCAAAGTCCCATCCTCCTTGATCCTCGACTTGTCCTGCAAAATATGAGTTGGGTTGGCAACATAAGATTTCAATAGACAGACATGGAAAACTGGATGCACTTTTATGTTCTCAGGCAGTTCAAGTTGATATGCAAGCATTCCCACCCTCTTTAAGATTTTAAAAGGTCCTGCGAAACGAGGTGAGAGTCTTCTATCCTTCCCAAGGATTAGATAACTGCGTTTAGGTATTACTTTCAGAAATACCATCTCCCCAATCTAAAATTCATGGAAAGACCGCTTCTTATCATAGTAATGCTTTTGCCTGTCTTGTGCTCTTTGAATGCTCTTCCGAATCAGTTTCACTTCCTCATCCATCCTCTCAAGCATTTGTCTAGACACTTCGACTCTATTTTTGAGGATCCGCAAAATTCACAGGAGTGTGGCAATTCTGACCATACATGGCTTCAAATGGAGTCATTTGAATGGAGCTATGCCATGAACTATTATAAGCAAACTCGGCTAAGGATAGGAATTCAGTCCAATTTGTTTGCTTCTCATTTACATTCGAAGCATATCCTCAAGTATGTGATTAACCCTTTCAGTTTCTCCATCTGTTTGTGGATGAAAAGTTGTACTCATCTTAAGCTCCGTCCCAATTGCTTTGAATGTGGCCTTCCAAAAATTAGAAGTAAATTTGGAATCCCTATCTGACACAATACTTTTAGGCATCCCATGCAATCGGAAAATTTATTTCACAAACAACTTAGCTACCTCGAGCACCATCAGTCTTTCATAATGGCCATAGCGAGTTCTAAAAGCAGTTTTAGGAATGTCCTCCTCCTTAATACGAATCTGATGTAACCAGACCGCAAATCAATTTTAGAGAACACTGTGGCACCATTCAATTAAGTCAACAATTCATCAATGTGAGGTAGAGGGTACTTATTCTTTATAGTATGCCGATTCAATCCTCTATAGTCAATGCAAAGCCTATAAGTTCCATCCTTTTTCTTTTGAAATAAGACTGGAGCACCCCAAGGAGAAATGCTAGACTTTATAAACCCTTTCTTTAACAAGTCATCTAGTTGAAGCTTTAACTCCTTTAGTTCATCCACATTAAATCTATAGGGAGCCCGACAATAAGGACTTGTGCCTAGTTCTAACTCTATAGCATGGTCAAGATGTCTAGGCGGTGGAATCCCAGGTAAATCATCAAGAAACACATCAGAAAATTCTTCAAGGAGTTTTGTAACATAGTGTGGTATTGTCTCATCTTCACTTCCCTCCTTTAACTTATCAGCAAAGACGAGGAATGTGTCATAGCCTTGTCTTACTCCTCGCAGCAATTTCATGGCTGATATGAGAGAAGCTTTACTATCTCTTTCTTCTCCTTGAATAATTTTATCTTTGCCATCTTCATTAAGAAAACTAACGGTCCTTTCTCCACAATCAATAACTGCTTTGTTTACATTTAACCAATCCATTCCAATAATAGCGTCACACTTGTTGAGAGTTCACGCTCAACATCATGTGATCATGTGTGCATAGCACCATCACGTGATCATATGTGCATAGCACTAACCTTATAGAGTGCTATAAAGGAAAGGGTTAGACCCCCTAACCCTAACCCTAAAAGGGTTTGTATATATTCTATTTTTTCAACTAATTCTAGTGTATAGTTAGTCATTTGTGGTGTGCTCTCTAGCTGTGCCCTCTCTCCTCATCTCCACTCTTCTCCTCTCCCCTCTTCATATTTTGTCATGGTATCAGAGCTCCCTTGCCTTCCACTAAGGCATTGTGATTATTGAGAGTGTGAGAGAGTGATTGAGAGACTGAGATTGAGTTTTCTTTTCCGTGAGAGAAAATTTCCGTTCAATTTCGTTCATTGAAAGTTCTTTCTTCCCTGAGAGACAAGAGAGGTGTTCATTCCATTCTCGTTGAGTGAGAGAGAGAGAGAGAGATTTAGATTGAAAGAGATAGGGAGAGTCCTTTGAGTGCTCATTCCTTTGAGAGAGTTCATTGAGAGTGAAGAAATCCATTGTGAGAATCCATGTTTTGTTTAGTTCTTTGAGTTGATTCTCTGCTCTTCACAGCTCTGCAAGCAAAGAACCCCTGCAGCAGCGAAGCCCAAGCTTCAACAGCGCCTCCGACTTCAGCGACTTGGAGCCTCCAACTGCTTTGCTTTGCTTTGTTGCAATCGAAGGCTTCATGCACACGGCGCCCGAGCAACCCATGCTTCACAACAAGCAGCCATTCTAAGCTGCAACAAGCAGCCAGCAATGGACGACAGTGCTCCAACACTATTCAACAAAAGCCTCCAACAACACATTCCATGCTCGGCTCCTGCGCCACACCAGGGCTCCATCTACATTATGGGTTGAAGCTACAGCCGACGCTCGACGCCCTACACAAGCCTCCTCTCCAACCCATCATCAGCAGCTCTCAACAAAGCTCCAACCAGAGCTCTATCTCACGTTGCACGTCGTCTCCAGCCTCTAAGGCCAGCCCACTGATGGCTCCTTAGCACAGCGCCTACAAAGCGCTCCAACGGCCGGCTCCTTGACAGACTCCCAACCGACGCCAGTGCCAACCAACACACTGTTCCAACCCGTCAAAGACCATCATATGGGCCGTTTTGCCCAATACTGCCTTCGACACTCCGGCCACCTCGGAGAACTTCAGCCCAGCTGTGGAGACGAAGACAAGGATCTGTATGGCGAGAGCCTCGTTCAGAAAAACGTGCCAGAGACACCATAAAATCGGAGAGAGCAACAATAGCAAGAAGGCTCTCAGCAGGCTGCCTGCCTCCAGAGCCAGAAGCAGGTAGTAAGGGCAGGAACTTGAGGATCGCAGCAAGGTTCCCTCCAAGTCCGATACAACGGTCTGTCCGGCTCTTCCCAACAGCACAACGGGCAGCTGCATCGACCTCATCGAGGTAAGGTCGTACTCCAAGGAGCGCAACCCGATAGGAGCACCGCCAATCGACCGACTCCTGCAGCGACTCAGAGACTCGGAGAGCCCACAAAGCTCCATCGAAGAAGAAAACGGAATCTTTGAGATTCCGTCAGAATCTCAAAGATTCCAGTCGTTGTTCTTACGACACGTGCCAACTGATTTGGACCCTATCCTCAGGGTCACCACACCCTAGAGCTTGGTCAAGGACCAGCCACGTGGCATCCTTATCCACACTGCCACATCAACTGCCATGTCATCTCTGCCACGTCATCTGCCACATCATCTGCCACATCAGCACTGCCATGTCATCTGCCACGTCAGCTCTGCCACGTCATTTGCCACGTCAGCACTACCACGTCAGCACTGCCACGTCATCTGCCACATCATTAGGCCACGTCATCAGTGCCACGTCACCCTGCTGACATCATCTGTGACACCTCAGCACAGAGCTTCACTGGCACACCTCTTGCTAAGCACAATGCCACATCATCACTGCATGTGACTCACAGTGACACATCATCATTGAGCACCATTTGCACTCCTTTTGCCCCTCCACCTAGATCAAGTCATATCTCTTGATCCAGGAAGAATTTGAGGGTGCTCCAAAAAGGAAAGTCGCTCGATTTTTCGTGCTCTACGCGATCGTTACATCATGCGCACATTTCGGCGCAAGTTACACTCACATTTAAGCCTCGCCGACAAAACCACTTCCTTCACGCACATTTGCCTCTACATCGACGCATCTGACCTAGCACTTAAAAAGAACAAAGGAAAAGGAATTATTTGCTGCTCTTTCATCGATCGACGGTTGGTTTAGATCTAGATCAGAGTAGACTAGATCGCCATAGAGGGGACGCTTTGAATTCCCCAAGTTGCCAATCTAAGCCATGCCCGAAATTCCCGACTAGTACCTACTCGAAGTCAGTCCATACGCTCAAATCTGATTTCACATCATTACATTACCTGAAACCTTACGTTCATCAGTTCAGTGAGCAGACTTCAGAGTTCAGAGGCATTGCAGATTGATTCAGTGGGCAGATAGCACTTGATTTCACACACACATGCCACCATTGTAAAGCCTATTTGGCTATCTCACGGCATCGTGCACATCATTTTTCAGCCTTGTAAAGCCTCTTGGCTATTCCCGGCATCATTGCCACAAGCCTTGTAACACAGGTCAGATCTTATTTACTGCAGTTCTATTGGCATCTTCAGTGTATTTGCAGTTGATTCATACAGAGTTTTTTCAGGACACCTTTGAGTACATTGTTTGCACCATGTCGACTAGCAACCTCAATCTGGAGGCATCTGCTAAGTTAGACAACTCCAATTACGGTACATGGAAATACCGAATGGAGACCATTCTTGTGCTTCAGGACAAATGGGAGTATGTCGATGGATCCATACCTAGACCATTGGCCGATCCAGCCACCAGTAGCTCTACTCCATCTGTTGTCACAGCACCAGCAACGGGATCTACATCGGGATCTACATCTACACAAACAGTTTCCGCACCAGTAGCAGATCCTGCCATTGCCCGAGCTCAAGCAGAATGGGATAAGAAAGACAAGTATGCCTATCACCTGATCAAGCAGAATGTGCAAGATGTCATGCTAGGACAGCTCAACACAGTCAAGACATCAAAAGAAGCATGGTATATGTTCGCAGCTCTCTACGAGTCCAAGAACACATCCAGGATTCTCACCCTGAGAAACCAGATCAACCAGAGTTTCCGCAACAGCAGTGAAACCGGTCATGCTTATGTACTCCGCATCAAAGACTATAATAATCAACTTGCAGCAGCAGGAGAGACTATGAATCCCGCAGAAATGGTTCAAGTAATCCTGAATGGACTAGGAGAAGGATATGAGAATCTAGTCCAGAGTATTGCCATCCAACGGCAAATTCCAACACTGGAAGAACTTCAGTCAGTTCTACTTGGTGAAGAACTCAGGACTCAGGCCATTCAAGCACGTAAAGGTCATTCTAATGATCAGGCATTCACCACTTCAGACAGAAGCAGAGGCAAAGGCAGAAATAGAGGTAGATCATATCAGAGAAGCGGTCATCATCATCAACAAAATCAAAGTCAGAATCAGCATCAGCATCAGCAGCATCCTCAGCAACATCAAAATCAGCAAAAAGGAAATCATTCCAACCGAGGAAGATTCCAAGGACGAGGGAATGCATCCACCAATGTGTCAAACATTCAATGCAACTATTGTCACAAGTTTGGACACTATGAAAGAGATTGCCGCAAGAAGCAGTATGACCAAGGTGGTCAATCCTGCCCGAGGAAGAGGAAATCATCGTGGTGGACATTCTAGTCACAGTCATTTTGCAAATGAACATGGAAATATGTTTCTTGCAAGTGAGGAATTGCATCAGACTGATACAATGCACCTAGACACTGATTTCAATCCCAAAGAGGATTTCAGCTATCAAGTCGACCAAGTGGAACAGGATCCTTGGTACATCGACAGCGGTGCATCATCTCATATGACAAATCATCAGGAATGGTTCACAGAAATGAAGCCATTAGAAGGTCAAAAGAATGTCATCTACACAGCAGACAATACACCGAATCCGGTTCAAGGGACAGGTGTTATCCCTATGAACAATTTCACTGGTACAAAAGGATTAGTCAAAGATGTGCTCTATGTTCCGAAGCTCAGCAAGAACCTTTTGTCAGTAGGTCAAATGACGGAACACAACTACAAAGTCATCTTCGACGGTGATGAATGCACTATCAGAGACAAATCCAAAAGAGGTCAGCTAGTAGCAAAAGGTGTCAAGGAAGGACGCTTATACAGGATGCTAGCTACAGTACTAGATAAGCATGCCATGTCAGCTCAAATGCAACAGATGCCACTATCCGCAAAATGGCACAAGAGATATGGTCATGTCAACTTCAAGTACTTGTTAGATCTAAGGAATCAAAATATGGCAATTGGGATTCCCAAGCTACAGTTTCTTGGAAAGGTTTGTGAAGCATGCTGCTTCGGCAAACAAAAGCGAACCAACTTTGTCAGAAGTACCTCTCGTGCACGAGGTATTCTTGATTTAATTCATACAGATGTATGGGGTTATGCCCAGACCCGCAGCATCAATGGTTCACTTTATTACTTGACCTTCATCGATGACTATAGCAGATATTGTTGGGTCTACTTTCTGAAAGAGAAATCTGAAGTGTTTACCAGATTTCAAGAATTCAAAGCCATGGTAGAAAACCAGACAGGCAGAAAGATCAAGGTCATGAGATCAGACAGAGGAGGTGAACACATGTCTTCAGTGTTCATGAACTTTTGCAAAACTCACGGCATTCGAAGACAATTCACATGTGCAGATACTCCTCAGCAAAATGCAATAGCTGAAAGGAAGAATGGGACTTTAGCAGACAGTGCTAGAGCAATGCTTAGTGAAAAGCATCTTCCGAATCAGTATTGGGCAGAAGCAATAGCTACAACTAACTACTTGCTTAATCGGCTTCCTACCGAACCGATACAAGGTATGACTCCTTATGAAGCATTCACTGGACACAAGCCACGCATTGGGCATCTCCGTATATTTGGTTGCATAGCATATGCCCACATACATGATGATCATCGCAGGAAATTGGATGCGAAGTCACGTAAATGCATCATGGTAGGCTACAGTGAAGAAAGCAAAGCATACAAATTGTATGATCCCATCAACCGCAAAGTCATTATCTCCAAAGATGTAATCTTTGATGAGGAATCAGAATGGAAAACCTCACCTACACAGGAGATAGAAGCATCGACTTCACAGTCATCTACAAAACAGGTTGATGAAGAAGAGCAAGAATTGCCAGCAACACCCCAATCAGCGCCACAGCAGCTCAGACGGTCTACTAGGGAAAGCAGACCACCAGCCAGATTGACATATGCTCAGAAAGGCAAAGCAATTCAGGTGGAAACCACCAACTATGCTCTTATGACTACCATCATGGCTACAGAAGAGCCAGTGTACTTCGAAGACGCAGTAGCTAAGCCAGAATGGCAAACTGCCATGAATGAAGAAATGGATGCTTTGTATAAAAATAACACTTGGGAATTATGCGACCTTCCACCAGGAAAGAAGGCCAATGCGACCTTCCACCAGGAAAGAAGGCCATAGCCAACAAATGGGTATACAAAGTGAAGTACAATCCAGATGGCAGTATTCAGAGATACAAAGCCAGATTAGTTGCAAAAGGATTTGCACAACAATATGGCTAAGATTATGATGAGACTTATGCTCCAGTAGCAAAGATGGATTCCATACGGTTCTTGATATCACTAGCGACACTCAGCAAATGGAATGTGTATCAACTCGATGTCAAGAATGCATTTCTCAATGGTTATCTAGACGAGGAAGTCTACATGCAACAACCAGCAGGTTATGTTGAACCAGGACAAGAGAACAAGGTTTGCCATCTCAAGAAAAGTCTCTATGGCTTAAAGCAAGCACCCAGAAGTTGGTACAGCAGAATTGACAAGTATTTTGCTGATCTGGGATACATGAAGTCCAATGCAGATCATACTCTCTACTACAAAGTTCAAGGGGAAGATATTACTATTGCACTTTTGTACGTAGATGATCTGATTGTGACAGGAAGCAAGGATAGCTTCATCAGAAAACTAAAACAAGACTTATCTACAGAGTTCGACATGAAAGATCTTGGACTTATGCACTATTGTCTTGGAATTGAGTTCTGGAGAGATTCAGATAGCACATTCATGAGTCAGCTCAAATATGTTGACAGTCTCCTGAATAAGTTTCATATGGCAGATTGCAAGATTGCAGCCACTCCCATGGAACAGAGTTTGAAACTTACTAAAGATTCAGAAAAGCCTACAGTCAATGACAGATACTACAGGCAACTCATTGGATCTCTTATATATCTGACAATCACACGGCCAGATATTTGTTATGCAGTAAGCTCACTAGCACAGTTTATGGCAAATCCAAAACAGTCTCACTGGAATGCAGCCAAAAGAGTCTTGAGATACATCAGAGGTACAAGACAATTTGGGATAGAATACAGAGGAAGTCATCCACGGTTGCATGGATACTGTGACAGTGACTATGCTGGAGATCATGAGACCAGGAGATCGACACAGGGATATGCATTTTTCCTTGGTCAAGGTGCTATATCATGGTTGTCAAACAAACAGCCAACTGTTTCTTTGACTGAAGCAGAATATAGAGCACTCACTACAGGTGCATGTGAGGCTATATGGCTCAAAAGACTATTGTCAGAAACAGATTACTTTGATGAGTCAAAGCCAACAACAATATACTGTGATAATCAATCGGCTCAAGCATTGGCCAAAAATCCAGTATATCACTCCAGAACAAAGCACATTGATGTCAGAGAGCACTTCATCAGAGAAAGAGTGTTACTTGGTGACATCACACTGCAGCATTGTGATAGCAAAGAAAATGTTGCAGACATCTTTACCAAACCACTCGGTAAAGAGCTATTCGAGAAACACCAACTAGCTCTTGGTTTGATACAGAGGAAGGACATTCCCATTAAAGGGGTGTGATGGAATGTAATGCTCAGTCCTTCTTCGATTCCCCAGAATCATCATCTTGAGGGAAGGCCTACTTCATGATGTTGATCTTGAGGGAAGGTGTTGAGAGTTCACGCTCAACATCATGTGATCATGTGTGCATAGCACCATCACGTGATCATATGTGCATAGCACTAACCTTATAGAGTGCTATAAAGGAAAGGGTTAGACAACCTAACCCTAACCCTAAAAGGGTTTGTATATATTCTATTTTTTCAACTAATTCTAGTGTACAGTTAGTTACAGTTAGTCATTTGTGGTGTGCTCTCTAGCTGTGCCCTCTCTCCTCATCTCCACTCTTCTCCTCTCCCCTCTTCATATTTTGTCAACACTTCCCCATCTCAATAACATAAAAATCTCCCTTACTCTTTCTCTGTGCTAAACTAAAGGAAAGATTTTCTAGAAGCCCTTGAGTATAATGTAATTTTCCATTAGCAAGTTGGACTGGTCTTCTGACTTGATCCCTAATTTCTACGTTTAGAGTCTTGAGGAATTTCAGGGATATAAAACAATGAGTGCTACCGGAGTCAATAAGAAAACTTATGTCTTGATTCCCAATTTTCCGCATCACTTTAATCACAGATGCATGCATATGAGTTATGCAAAATGCCATACATCTCATAGGTTCCAAGCACATACCTTTGTCCCCCGTTTCGTCGATGGTTGGATTCGCCTGATTCGTCTTTGCTCCCATCATTGGTCGTTTCATAAAATTAAATTTTGCTTTATTCGAGCACTCAAATGTTCAGTGACCTTGCTCACCACATTGGAAACATAATCCCAATCTTCTTGCCCGTTCAATAAACTCTGGATCACTTTTCCAAGGTGCGTTTTCTTGGGTTTTCTGATTTGAAACTTCTTTATTTCTTTGATTTTGATTTTGATTCTGATTCTGATTTCGGTTATTAAAGTTTGGCCTTCCCACTTGGTTGTACCCAGGTTGGCTACTCCTCTCTTGAAATCTAGGCATATTCGAATAATCAAGTTTTTGTTGAGGCATACCTGAACCTTGTGACCCTTGAAAACGATGACCTGTTGGAATGAACTTTGATTTTGCTATCTTTCTTAGGTTATATTCTTCCATCTTTTCAAAGTTTTCGGCCTTAGCCACAGCATCCAAGAAATCACTTGATCCTTTTTCTTTCATCATATATAAAAGATCTTCCTTAAGCCCTTTCACAAATTTGTGAGTAAGAGCTTCACCTGTGACCTCAAGTGCGTACTTATGTAATCGCAGGAACTTCTCTTTATACTCATCCACAGAAAGATTATGTTTTCCCTCTTGTACTTGCTTAAAATTGTAGATTTCCATCTTCTTTTCCATATAATAATGTGGAGAACAATAACTCTTTTCGGCTGCAGTTCTGAATTCAGCCCATGTGATGGGTTGATCTTGACGTTGTCAGATTTGCACATGCGACTTCCACCATAGTTTTGCAACTCCACGTAACTGTAGTGCCGCAATCTTAGCCTTTCCTGCTTCATCAAACTCTCGTAGAGCAAAGAAATCTTCAAGTTCTTCAAGCCACACTTCCAAATCTTCCCCGGTCTTCTTCTCACCATCAAATTCAGAGAGTTTCGCTTTCTTAAAAACTTGCAAAAGAGCAGATTCGGCAACATCTTCCTCACCTTTTTTTCTCCTTCGGCTCGGTACCCCGGCACCAAGCTCGACATAAACCTCTTCATCTGATAAATTTCTGCCAGTAGCACCACCACTAGCTCCATCATCCACTATGCCTTTTCCTTTGGACAATCTATTTAATTCCATGGTTAGCCTTCGAATCAATGAATCTTATTCTTCTAGTTTCTTCATAATTGCCTCATTGTCTGCCATCAAAACCGCGCTCTGATACCACTTGTCATGCACCGTTCTTTCACAATCACGATCAAAATTGTAGCAAGATAATAATCGCGAATGAACAAGAAAAGAGATTGCAGTATGAATCAAACTGATGAGTCTTTACAATAATTTTGGAGAAGAATCACTCCGTGAAGAAACTCGATACCACCCGTCCACCCCCGAGCTATCTCACTCTCACTCTCACTCTCACTCTCACTTGCATGAAGATGTTCAAATCAGATGATCGAATGATCAAATCTCAATCACACTCTCACTCTCACTCTCACTCTCACTCTCACTCTCAAAATATCTTGATCTTATCTTCTTCTTTGCGCTGCCTCGATTCGCATGTGCTATTGTCACTTTCACAGTGCCTCGATATGTGTGCCTTCTCTTCTTTCGTGTAGCCTCGATATGTGTGCCTTCTCTTCTCTTTCGTGTAGCCTCGATATGCATGCCTTCTCTTCTCTTTCGCATAGCCTCGATATGCGTGTCTTGGATTGTGTGTTCTCCTCATGATCTCCTCTTCTTTTATAGCCTTTCACGACTCCAAAAAGAGCGGCCAAAAGCCCCCAAAATTGGCCAAAATTAGCTTTTCTCGAAAAGCGTGCACGTGCTTTTCACCATCTTTAGCGTGCGCTTTTGATAGCAAACGCGTACGAAATCTCGGCATGAAAACAGCCCTATTCGGAGCATCACCACGACTACCTCGTAGATCCAATGGACAAGCTCAATAGCTCATCTCGAAGATCGGACCCTCTTCTTTCCCTTTGCATTTGACCTTTCATAGCTAATTCTTCCATCTCAACCTCCGTCTAATGCCTGCACCTCTTGACACGGAAATCTAGATGCACTTTTAGCTCGAGACTTCCCATCAATATGCAATCTCTCTGTAAAGAGAAGTAGCCAGGGTACACAAGGAGGAGGTGATCCCTTTCATTCATTGCATCATGTCCTCTATCTTATGCACCCTCCCTTCCGGTGGAGGCTCATGGCAGCTCGACCAGAGATCACCCTTTCGTCTCCATCATTGCTTTGTAGATCGGCCAAGTACTTGTTTTCCGCAAGCAAGCAACCAAGCAGGCTTCTTCAAGCAATTTACAATCTCGACGATGCGGATGAGTAGTGCAAGACAAGAAGAAGAAGGCGAAGAGTCAAGGGACCATTTCATACATAGAATTTTTGTTGTAGATGCTTCTTCACTACTAGGTATGTCTTCCCGCAAGCAATTTCATGTCGTTTCTCCACTCTCATTGCCATAACCGATGCTTTCTTCCACCCAAATTGCCTCTTCCTTCAATCCGCTGATAGGAGTAGGTGACTTTGACGAAATCAAAATCTTCCGGAGGTTTCTCAGAAGCGGCTGACCGAATCGATTGAAGACTCTTCCCTCCAATTGTTGGAAAATTCTGTTTGTAATGTTATGCCATTGCTTCAAGATTTTTGAAACTGGTAAAAGATGCGTTAGGTAGACGAGAAGCAGCCACACTTTCCTCAATTGTTCATTTCGTGATCAATTGTATCACTGTGATCTTGTTCAAGTTGCCTAAAAAGTATCTGCTGGGGTTTAGAAGGGCATCACCACCAGTCAGTTGGATGAGCTTGCTGCCAAAACAGCAACTGCATTGACTACCAACCATCCCCACTATGCCATTGTAAGAACCTAGCCTTTCCCATTGCGTATTGATTTGGCTCATTCCGCTTTTCCATAGCTCTTGTCTAATGATCTGTTTTCCAAAAAAAATTCACAGCTGGCGGCCAGGATTGTAATATCTAACCTCCACAAGAACACTAAAAAATCATTCTCCGAAACGTCAGTAGCATCTTGGCCTCGCTTTTGCATTTTGCATTCTTTTTACACTTCTTTAGCTAGGTTTTGTTCTCAATTGCACTCAGACTCTGCCGCCTCAAACGATTGCTTGTCCAGGGTAAGGATTATGTTAAGCCATGTGAACGAGTGGTCGAACTTACCAACTCCTCTAATTGCGGACGATGTTTATGACATTGGGATGAAGGTAATATGAAGCTCATGAAATCATGATGTCCATGTCTTCCTTGGAGTCATATCACTTTTGATTGATTGATTGATTATCTCTACAAAAAAGGTTCTCTTTTTAGTCATTAATGGACTTTTTGCTTGTAGAATTCTGCTCGCCTCGATGGCGAGATAATCTATGTCCGAGACTTCGTTTATGCTACTTTGCATTTAAGACCTTGAAGAGATCTTACCTCTTAATTGTATTGTGTGATTGGAGCATGGCATTGTATTGTGTGATTGGAGCATGGCATCTTCTTATGTGGAATACCTTTGACAGGTAGAAAGTAGAGCATGTGATTTATTTTATGTGTTATGGACGCCAGACTTGTTCATGAGGTGTGTTCAAGATAATGGACCCTAGTCTCTATCTTGCCCTAATGAAGCTCCAAGATTGACAGACTGCTGGGGTGAAAAGTTTGAAAACCTTTATACCCAGTATGAGAGAGAGAGGGCTGTATTGTCAGTGCCTGATATGCTAGGGATACATTCTGATTCAAAACTTTGATAAATTAGACATTGCCCTTTGCAAGGGAAGGCAAAGAAGGTAATCCAAGCTCAGAAGTTATGGTTTGCAATTTGGAATTCTTATATGCTATTTAAGGTCTGCATTACTCCAACCTAAAAGTAGCCATTCTCCAGTTTTTATGGTAGTGATTTTGTTCAAAGTATTTCTGTTTGTCTGCAGGACTCCTCCACTAGTCAAATATTAGGAAACAATAAATGTTTTGAGCCCATATACCTCTAACATCTACTACAAAAGAGTGCTGAAGTTAGTGTCTAGATTGCCAGTGCCCGTTGATTGTGTCATGCCAAGGTAAGAAAATTGAGCAAGTAAGACAAAAGGGCGACTTTTCTTCAACATTTTGCAAGGTATTAAGATCTCTTAGTCTCCATTTTACAGTCTTTAGGCCACAACATACTAAGCAAATTTTGAAGTGTTGCATGGATCCTAGGCCAGCCACAACACAACATTTTCTCCCCATATTGCAATGTTTAGGTGAGAAAGATTCATTTTCATTTCATTTATGCTTCAGGGATTGTGATGCTCCAGCTCTTTGTTTGCATGTCTTAATGTCCTAAACAAGTATGCAAGTGAATGGCCTTTGATGGAAGCCATGAAACTAGCTTGTTTAAGCATGCGATGCATAAAGATATGTGCGCCAATTCTCCTCCCGCACTAACAGGTGGTTACATATGAAATCTAACGCGCCATGTACAAAATGAAGTTCTAGGTACCAAATTCAAATTGCCGTATGCCAAATGCAAAATGTTATGTGATCAATTTAAAGTGATATGGGCCCAAGCAAGGGTACTTTCCTTAGTTGTATAATCTTTTGAAAGGAGGTTCCCTAGACATGTGTGGTGATGTGCTAAATGCAAAGTACTATAAGCCAAATGCAAATTGCTATGTGCTGAACTCAAATTGCTATGTGCTGTATACAAATTCCTATGTCCTAGATCCAAATTGATATGAACCCAAGGAAGGGCATGTTCCTTGGTCTTATAATTTTTGGAGAGAAAGTATGCCAACTCTCCCCCCACACAAATGAGTTATTATGTGCTAAATGAAAAGTACTATAAGCCAAATGCAAAGTGCTATATGCCAAATTCAAATTGCTCTGTGCAAAATTAAAAGTACTTTTGTAGAAGTATCCAACAAGTGCAAAGTGATATGTACCAAATGAAAGTGCTATGTGCTAAACTCAAATTGCTATGTGCTACATACAAATCACTATGTGCTAGATACAAATCGATATGAATCCAAGGAAGAGCATGTTTCTTGGTCTTATAAATTTTGGAGAGGAAGTGTGCCAACTCTCCCCCCACACAAATGTGTGGTTATGTGCTAAATGAGAAGTACTGTAAGACAAATGCAAAGTGCAATATGCCAAATTCAAAATGCTACGTGCAAAACTAAAAGTGTTTTGTGGCAAATGCAAATTGAAATAAATAAGATGAGAAATTCTGCAGAACTATTCGACAAGTACAAAGTGCTATGTACCAAATGCAAAATGCTATGTGCTAAACTCAAATTGCTATGTGCTATATGCAAATTGCTATGTGCTAGATACAAATCGATATGAACCCAAGGAAGGGCATGTTCCTTGGTCTTATATTTTTTGGAGAGGAAGTGTGTCAACTCTCCTCCCACACAAATGTGTGATTATGTGCTAAATGCAAAGTACTATAAGTGAAAATGCAAAGTGCTATATGCCAGATTCAAAATGCTATGTGCAAAATTAAAAGTACTTTGTGCCAATTGCAAATTGAAATGAACCCAAAGAAGGGCACATTCCTTGGTCTTTTAACTTTGGTAAGGAAGTGTGGTAACTCTCTCCCCACATAAATGTGTGGTCATGTGCTAAATGCAAAGTATTATGTGGAGAGCGTAAAGTGCCATGTGTTGAATACAAAGTGCTATGTGCCAAATTCAAATTGCTATTTGCTGATTCAATTTTCTAAAAATAATACATTTGGTTATATGCTAAAATTACAATATTCAAATAAAACATATTATCTATCAATACAGCTACTTGCCCGGATCTAGTTTCGTCTCTTTTCCTCTCTTATCTCCTGTCTTTTTCTCTCTTTTTTCTCATCTCTTTTCCTCTCTGTCCTTCTCTTTTTTCCTCTCTTTTTCTCTCTTATCTACTCTCTTTTTCTCTCTTTTTTCTCCTCGCTTTTTACCTCTCTTTTCCACTCTTTTCCTCTCTTTTCTCCTCTCTTTCTTTCTCTCTTTTCCCCTCTCTTTTCCTCTCTTTTCTCCTCTCTTTCCTTCTCTCTTTTTCCCCATGTGAAGCTTCAATAGCTTGACATTGAGCAAGCAGATACAATGCCACTCTAATTCAAAGAATGCAGGAGTCTGTAAATGCTTGCTCAATGTCAGGCTGTCACTCTATTTTTTCTTTTGCATGATGGAAAGAGGGCATGCTTGATGGTAATCTTCTTCTTTTCTTTTCTTCAGTTCATCATGTGGCCAGGTAGCTCTCCAACCTCAAGTGATCTTCGAGATGCCATCTTTCGGGAGTTACATAACATTTTATGGCAGGCTCCCACTCTTGGGGAGTTATACACATACATGGCCGGTACTCTAAACACCCCCCAGGAGTCGGTAGTATAGACTCCAAGCCACCCCAACCCCACATTAGCTGAGATTACTCCTGTGGAGTCGAGACATCCCAGCAGGCTATAGAGTTGCACCCCATTCTACCCAATAATCAGGAGTCCCTTCTCCCCTGTGGTCTAGTGTCCCTTCTCCCCGATCATTAGCACTCCTTTTTCCCCTATGGTGGTCTGGAGCCGCTTCTCCCCTGCCATTAGGGGGCCCTTCTGCCTCGTAGAGCCTCCAGCATACTCCCATGTAGTTGAGAGTCACTTCTCCACATATGAGTGCTAGCGTACTAGCTTGACATGATAGGGCAGTAGGCGTACTAGTAGGGAGAGCTAGCGTACTAGCTTGACAAGGCAACTGTAGGCTGTTTCTTGCTGCTCCAAGTGACTACAGTACTCCCAAAAGAGAACACATATCCACTGGTAGATCGTCTATCAGAAAGACTACCAGCCCAATCAGCATCAGTATATCCATGCAACTGTATCTGAACCCCAGTCTCATAAAATAGTCCATATTGCAATGTGGACTTCACATACCTCAGTATGCATCTAACCGCATCCAAATGCGGTTTCCTTGGAGCCTATATAAACTGACTTACCAACCCAATAGCAAAGCTCAAATCTGTCCTGGTAATAGTCATATAAATAAAACTTCCTACTATGCATCTATACATAGTAGGGTCTTCCCGAAGCTCACCTACATCTGTGCTCAACTTCACATTCTGCTCCAAAGGAACTGAAATAGGCTTATAGCCTATCATCCCATATTTGGACAGCATGTCCAATCCCATACTGCTTTGCAAGAGCCATATCCCTTGGAGAACAGAGATAATACCTTCAAGATTAGGATTAGGAAGATTTTTCAAAGTGGTAACAATATGATCATAATCTTCAGGCATACTCTTAAGCAACATTGCCATAGCATCATTTGTAGTGATAGGAGAGTTGATAGAAGCAAGTTGAGTCATAAGACTCCACATGTAATTGACATGGGCAGCCAAAGGAGTGCCACTAACCATCTTCAATTCAAAGAAAGAAATTTTAAGTTATAATTTGAGATGTGAGAGATAGCACCAAAAATCATGTCAAGCTTCTACCAAGCTTCTGAAGGAGACTCTAAGTCAGAGATGTGATATAAATAATCATCTCCTAAAGCAAGAGCAATGATACCATATGCTTTCTCCTCTCTAGTAAGATCCCTTGCCAGGCATGTCAGAGTTGAGGATTCTCGAGCATTGGAGGCTGTTGAAGAAGTTGAATCCAGTTTGACAAGTCCCCAGAGGTTTTCCCTCATCAATGCAAATTTCACCTTCATCTGCCATGTGTGGAAGCCTTTACCATTGAACTTATCTATATTCAATATGGTAGCCATGAGAGGGTCTAACCCAGGTATTGGGCACTGTCTTCTCTCTTACAAGGCTAGAAAAATAACTGAAAAGCTTTAAAATATAAGCATTTAATGTAGCAAAGACTTGTGACCAAATTTTAATCAATGATGCTTTCACTTACATGCTTTACAGAGGTGGCTAAATGAAAACTTTCCAATCAAAACCAGGTATAGCAACTTAAAAGAAAGTTGTAGCCACAGTTGTACTAATGCTTTTTAAAACTTCAAAACCTCAGAGATGCTAAAGTAGCATCTAATGTAGCATCACTTTCAAAACATTGTCAAAACTGTCAAAAACAAAGGCCTGATCTTGGAGGGCTTGTATCTCACTCTCCAAAGTAAAGAAAAAGGGGCTTTCTAAGGCAAAAGAAAGCTCATATACCATAGAAGGTCCACTGAGGAGGAGGGGTGCCAATCCGCATCAGATCGCCATAGCTTGCTTCTTCAATTTCGACTAGTTTTTCTCTATTTTCACCTTAAATATGCAGCCATTGTTGCTCAAATTTCAGCATAGGATAGCTCAAGGTATGGAGAATCTCCCTCTGAAAGGAATTAGAGAGACATGGAGCAGTCTCAGAGAAATTATGGAAGATAGGTTCAACGATCTGCGCGAAATGGCGATTTGTAGTGATGAAGATACTTTAATTCCTTGTAGCCAAAGGTTCACCGCTTCGAGATGTATCTCCAGCAGGAAGGGCTTGGAGAATGGTAGAGAAACGGAGGAGAACAGACTTTAGCAAGATTTGGGAAGAAGGGGAAGAGATGGTAAAGAAGAAGATGGAGAAGAAGATGATGATGTGGCAGAAATGGGATCAAGGGGGATCAAAGGGCTCTGATACCATGTTGGTAAATTGAAAGGAAAGCATAGAGTGAACACAAACTCAGAATACTTGCATATAGAATGAAGAAGAGTGAGGTCCTTATGTAGGCACCTCTTACATGCTCACTGACATCACTGATGACTTCAGAGCTCCACAATTATCTCCTCAATCTGCTCCTAGATTCTCTCAATCATCCTATGTGGCTTCTACCACCACCTAACTATGCTTATGGGCACCTAACTGTGCCTCTAGCACTCACACATAGAAACCAAGGTGTGCATGAGGCATACACCTTGAGATATCCCAACACCTTATGCATCTTCTTCTCATTGAAGACTACATCATGGTTGTATATGATCTTCTTTGCTTCTGGATCCTAGAGACGATAGCCCATCTCTCCACTTTTACCATAATCTAGAAAGATGTATTTCCTAGACTTAGGATCTAGCTTCTTTCGAAGCTCTTTTGGCACATGTGCATATGCCTCACACCCAAATATACACAAATGAGAGTAAGAGGGCTTCTTGCCACTCCATGCCTCTTCAGGAATACCACCATCCAAACTCTTACTAGGTGATCTATTGATCACATGCACTGCAGTCTTCATTGCCTCAGCCCAAAAACCACCAGAAAGACTTGCATTGGAAAGCATGCATTGCAACCTTTCTTGAATGGTACAGTTCATCTTTTTTGCAACTGGATTTTGCTCTGGAGTATGAGGGCATGTGAGCTCTCTCTTAATCCCATGTGTATTATAGAAATGCTGAAAGTCATGAGAGAGATACTCTCCACCATTGTCAGTCCGTAGGCATTTAAGTGTTCTACCTGAAGGGATTCTCAACCAAGGCCAGCCATTTCTAAAATACTTGGAACACATCACTCTTCTGAGCTATAGTATAAGCCCATTCTTTCCTAGTTGCATCATCAATGAATCTCACATAGTATTTAGCCCTGCCTAATGACCATGTAGGCATGGGACCACATACGTCTAAATGCACCAAATCAAGCTTTTCAAACTCTTTCTTTCCCCTTCTTTTATGGGCTGATTTAGTCTGCTTCCCATAGAGACAGTGCTCACAAAATTCAAAATCGGAGAAACTCAAATGCGGTACATAACCCAAATGGCATAAGAGTTTCATTCCATTCTAGGTCATGTGCCCCAACCTACAATGCCACAAAGAAGTGCTTGGCTGCTCGGTTATTGCAACAACATGATCAAATACCCCTGATACATGTGAGGGATACAAAGTCCCACACTTGGCACCCCTGGCCAAAAGGATAGAGCCCTTCTGAATTTTCCAACTCTGAAAGCCAAAAGTGGTGTGAAAACCAGCATCATCTAGCTGACCCACTGAAATAAGACTCTTGGTCAACTTAGGCACATGTCTCACATGTTTCAAAATAAATGCAGACCCATTTGCAAAGGAAAACTTTATGTCACCTACTCCCACTATGTCACATGCATAGTCATTTCCAAGATGCACACAAGCTATCTTTCCACTGTCATTCTAAGGTTTCAAAACCTTAGAATGAAAAATGCATAACAGAGAGATGAAATCGAATACACAGGGATCTATAACTCTGATAATCCTCCACCGAATCATGTAAGAACTGACAGGTAGGGGTTTTTGGGCATCCAAAACGCAATGGGATAGACGGTTTTGGAAATCGTGGTCTCAATCACTGGGTCTAACGCACGGACTGAAAAACGTTTTTGGAAACAGAGCTGTTTATAAACTCCACTGGAGTGCGAATGATGAGCAAAATAGAAGTGTTAGGACCTCTTGAGTCCACCGGAACTGACAGATCTACAAATGGTTGCTCCAAACTTGAGTTCCAACACCCGCGCAGAAAAACGCAGAAACTAACACAGTGAGTCAGAAATCCAATGAAATGATCCCATATTCAAAAATGAAGGTGTTTCCAAGCTCCTAAAGTGAAGTAGACACCAAAAGCAAGCACTAGTTGCCTCTACAAGTCAATACGGAGTCTCTGTCATTGAACGGAACATGGAAAAGCTCAAAAAACACCTTTTTCTTTGAAAACACTTAATAGGCTCTCAAAACCACTTCGCAAAACCAAAGTGACTTTTCCAAAGGTTCCTCCAAGGTCTCTATACACTCGGATGCAAGTAAAGTCACCCACAAAGCTTCCCACAGAGCTTCTCCTTTCTTCCATAGAGCTGCTGAGCTTCAAGCATTCACGCACGCTCAGCTAGATCACCCAGGCTCTGATACCAGTTGAGAGTGCTCTCAACGGAAGCAAGAACAGAAGAGGGAGAGAGAGAAACAGAGAGCCACACAAGTTTTGATGTGTGCAGAACCACCCTAATCTTCTTTTTCATTCATTTAAATATGTGTTTAGGTATTGTACATAACCGGGGTAAAGGCACAATGACCTTTAACCCCCACACTGCAATGGATTTGCACTTGAACATATGTTGGATGCGAGGGATTATGGAAAAATGTCACAGAACCTTACGAGACACATCCAAAGTTTTGAGATCTGCTCTATATCTTGTTGGAATACTGAAAAGAAAGAGTAGAGTGGACACAAACTCAGAATACTTGCTTATGGAATGAAGAAAAGTGAGGTCCTTAAGTAGGCACCTCATACAAGCTCACTGACATCACTAATGACCTCAGAGCTCCATAATCATCTCCTCAATCTGCTCCTAGATTCTCTCAATCATCCTATGTGGCTCTCCACCACCTAACTGCTTGTGGGCACCTAACTGTGCCTCTAGCACTCACACATAGAAACATAAGGTGTGCCTGAGGCATACACCTTGAGATATCCCAACAAACCCCCCCTCAAGGGAATGCCTCAGGCTATGTCAAGGATACATCTAGTCTCATAGTTTCTCATGCCATCTCATGGTGGTCAAGGATTAATCTATGGCTAGGTTCTCATGCTAGCAAGGGTTCCCTTGGGTGTAAGGTAAACAAAAAGGGATACAAAAAGACCTTCCAATGGTTATCTCCCCTGCATGTACATGCACACAATGTCTGCAGGACATGGAGCAAAACATACACATGGCCTACATCATAAGGTGACCAGAGGTATTTACAAAACACACAAAACACAATAGTTTATTTTCATTCATTTTGGAGGACTATCCAGGCTGAGTACCTTGACATAAAAAGAGAGATCTGGAGCATACATAGAGATGTGTTTAAAATGCATAATCTTCAAAGGATGCCTCATCTTGTGGAGGCTCATTAACTGTAAGTAGATTTGCATTTTCTGTCTTTGCTTTGGCTCTGCAAAACTTCTCATGATGGTTGTTCTTGCCACAGTGCTTGCATGGATTAACTTTGAAGCAGTCCTTTGAAAGGTGATTTGTCTTTCCACAGTGATTGCAAGGAGTATACTTGCCCTTCTTGACTTTTACAGCATAAGCAGTGTCATTGCCTTTCCTTAGCTCCAATGCCTTTCTTCTTCTTGGAGAGCAGAGATAATGCCTTCAAGGTTAGGATTGGGAAGATTCTTCAAAGTGCTAACAATGTGATCAAAACTTTCAGGCATACTCTTAAGTAACACTGCCATAGCATCATCAGGGGTGATAGGAGAGTTGATAGAAGCTAATTGAGTCATAAGACTCCGCATATAGTTGACATGAGCAGCTAAAGTAGTATCACTTGCCATCTTTAATTCAAAGAAAGAGATTTTAAGTGATAGTTTAGAGATGTGAGAGCTTGCACCAAAAATCATGTCTACTAGCTTCTGTCAAGCTTCCGAAGGAGACTCCAAGTCAGAGATATGGTGTATATAATCATCACCTAGAGCAAGAGCAATTATACCATATGCTTTTTCTTCTCTTGCTGGATCCCTTGCCGGTCGTGTCGGTGTTGAGGATTCTCCAGCATTGGAGGCTGTAAAAGAAGCAGTAGGAGTGGGTTTGACAAGTCCCCATAAGTTCTCCCGCATCAATGCAAATTTCACCTTCATTTGCCATGTATGGAAGCCCTTTCCATTGAACTTCTCAAGATTAAATATGGTAGCCATGAGAGGGTCTAACCCAGATATTGGGCAGTGTCTATCTCTCTTACAAGGCAAAGATAACTGAAAGACTTTCAAAGTATGAGCACTTGATGTAGCAAATAGTAGTGACTAGATTTCAAACAATGATGCTTCTTCTTATATGCTTCATAGAAGTGGATGAAATAAATACTTTCCAATCAAAACCAGGTCTAGCAAGTCAAAACAAAACTGAATCCACACTTGTACTGAAGTTATTGAAAGCTTCAAAAAACCAGAAATGCTAGAGTAGCATTTTATGTAGCATCATCTTCAAAAACTTATCCAAAACTGTCAAAACTGAAAAGCTGAACTTGGAGGGCTTGTAGCTCACTCTTCAAAGCAAGGAAAAAAGGGCTTTCTGAAGCAAAAAGAAAGCTCATATACCAGAGAAGGTCCAGCACAGAGGTTGGACGAAATGGTGCGCACTTTTGCCCGGGAGAGTTGCTACAGGCTGAAACTGAGTTTTGACGATTTCTCCCTCGTTACTAAACCAAATAACCTGAAAAATGGCTCAAAATCTTCATCTTGAGGTCGCCCATCTACTCCTAAGAGGGCTCAGGCAATGGCGGAGCAGGCAGGGAGTATTGAGCAACAGAAGAAATTCGCTATTTGGAGAATGGCAGCCACCACAAACGTTTTTTCTTCAATTGCTTGCAGGTGGAAGTTTGCCCATACTAGAGGAGTTTCCAGCTCAGAGGGTTTGGGCAATGGCTGTTTGTAGATGGAGAACCAAGCTCTCAAAGATTTTGGGAAGAAAGAGGAAAATGGAGAAGAAGAAGATGAAGAAGATGATGATGATGTGGCAGAAATGGGCTCAAGGGGGATCAAAGGGCTCTGATACCATGTTGGAATACTGAAAAGAAAGAGTAGAGTGGACACAAACTCAGAATACTTGCTTATGGAATGAAGAAAAGTGAGCTCCTTAAGTAGGCACCTCATACAAGCTCACTGACATCACTGATGACCTCAGAGCTCCACAATCATCTCCTCAATCTGCTCCTAGATTCTCTCAATCATCCTATGTGGCTCTCCACCACCTAACTGTGCTTGTGGGCACCTAACTGTGCCTCTAGCACTCACACATAGAAACATAAGGTGTGCCTGAGGCATACACCTTGAGATATCCCAACATATCTTGCCTCTCCACAAGTAGGACACTCTCTTGCATCCTTATGTGTGCTTGTAATCTAATCCTCCAAGAGAGATCACATGTTGCCTTGCCATATCTCTTGAGGTCGGTAATTTATTCTCGCTGGAAGCATTTTACACAATAGCCTGCACGTGAAGACCATAAATGAGAAAAAGCATTCGAGTAATTGACCCACTAGCATAGTTCACCATGTTTGCAAAATAGACTTTAAAGATGCATTCAAACTTGCATTGCTCCATCCATAGATGGTCTACAAGTTTAGTAACTCAAGGGAGGCACTTAGAATAGAGAATGTGCACCCCTCAAACTGTGGAGTCAATGCTGGAGTAAAAATATCATCCTGCTCCATGCTATCATCCCTACCTGAGGACTGATGGACATATAAATCCTGCACCCTATCATCAAATACCTCCTCCTCCATGGCCTCATGAGGTAATGGTGGAGGGCTACTATCACCCATCACTCCATGCATCCGTAACAGTCTCTCCTGAAGATCCCACTTCATATCACCGATGTTTCACCTCCTTCGATGAGCATAGGGCAACATATGCAGGTGTGGCACTGCATCCTGTATCAAATTAAAAAAGGATTATATATTAAACACATGAATACCTATAGGTATGTCAATCAACCTTAACTCTTTAACACTTACCATTTTTATGTTTGCATCCCATTCTCCATACTTTGAGAAGTGATTAAGTGTAATTTTGCGTGCACAATACATGTTTCTTCAACATCGATCACACATACATTTGATTTTTTACTCCAACCACATTTCATGATGGTGGATATGGAGATCCTCACTGGAGCTACTTGTTGAAGATGAAGACATCCTACAGATAAACAACCCAAAAAATGTGTTCTTGCATGAGTTGTAAATGTCAAAACTCTGTGTATCATCTAAAAGCGCATTTAATACCACATCTGTATTGAAGAATGCATCTATAGGCACGTCTAAAATACAGTGTAGATGCGCTTTTAGATGCGTAGATTGCGAGCTGATTTTCAAACCTACTTTTAGCGTGCTTGCTTTCCTTCACATACTTTTAGCATCGTGTGGCTTCCTATTAACAGACAAAGCTCTAGGCATCCATACTCATGTCCAAGCACCCACACTCATCTCCAGGCTTACACAGTCATACCCAAGCATACAAGAGAAGAGGGTAAACAAGGAAGAGGAGAAGGAGAAGTTGCTTTGAAGAAGGACAAGAAGCTTCCATACTTCTATCCAAGGTAAGTCTCTTAGTGGTTGGTCTTCTTTGGAAGTTGCCCTCCTTGGATTCGTCCTTTGTTGTATGTCCCTAGGGAAGGAATATTTTTGGTACTAGTGTTGTTCTTTTTGGGATCAGGCACATGTCCTTTTTAGCTTCTTTTAAAAAGGTGTCTACTAAAGCACATCTATAGATGCGTTTAATAGCGTGTCTATTTTTTAGAAAAATAGGCAGCTGTGCTTGTAGATGCGTTTATAGATGCGCTATGATAGTTTTCTTATGTTTTCTTATGTGTGCTTCCCTTTCCCCTTCCCCTTCCCCTTCCTTCTCTTTCCCTTCTCCTTTGCATGCATGTTTAAGTCGAATTTTCAATGCCTTAAGTATTCGTGAGGAAATAAGGGATTGCATGAATGATGGAAATGAGTGATTTCATGAGGACGGGTCCAAGAAAAAGGAAAATTGAATTGAAGCATGAGGGCGGGATAAAGAAAGAGGGCATGCATGATGGGGCATTCTTTTTCTCTCTTTTTTCTCCTCTTTGTTCCTCTCTTTTCCCCTTTCTCCTCTCTTTCCTTCTCTTTTTTCCTCTCTTTTTCTCTCTTATCTCCTTTCTTTTTCTCTCTTTTTCCTCTCTTTTTTCCTCTCTTTTCGTCTCTTTTCCTCTCTTATCTCCTTTCTTTTTCTCTCTTTTTTCTCATGTCTTTTCCTCTCTTTTCTCCTCTCTTTCCTTTTCTTTTTTCCTCTCTTTTTCTCTCTTATCTCCTCTCTTTTTCCCTTTTTTTTCTCCTCTCTTTTCCTCTCTTTTCTCCTCTCTTTCCTTCTCTCTTTTTCTCTCTTTTATCCTCACTTTTTCTATCTTTTTCCTTCTCTCTTTTTCCTTCTCTCTTTTATCCTCCCTTTAGGCAAGTAGCATTGTGGGATGAAACAGAAATCTGACCTCTCCTTGACCCACGTGTCATGTGAGCCATTAATAAATAATAACATACTTTTTAGGTTTTACTATTATCAATTATTGGGACACCACCCCTTCCATCCTCATGGAGAAATAACCACCTCTTCAAGACTAATGGATTGGTAACCTCTTCTCCTTCATCTCTCCCTCACCTCTTGATCTGCCTAATCATGCTCCCTATCCTTTTTCCCCGTCGCTTTCGTTCTTTTGACTCAAAGCTCTTGGCTATGGCGATCACAACCTCTTCTACACACGAAGCTTCTAGTTATGGCGATTTGGATACTACAGATGCTTTTCATCCCCTCCTTTCCTTCTTCCTCTGTCGCTATGTCCATCGTCAACCTTACCTCATTCCTGCACTCTCACTTCGATGTGCCCCGACGCTTCAGCACACCCAGATTCATCTTCTAGAATTGCCACCTGCTTGTACTTTCCTGCAGTTTTCTTGCTGCATTTCCTTGCCTGTATTGCTAGATCATCGTATCCAGCAAGTAAGCGGCTATAGAGGAAGAGGGCATGAGCGATTCTCCTTCTATTGCCGTGGCTGTTTGAAGGCTAGGTTCTACGCTAGTTACACAACAATAGAGGGAAAAGGGCGTGGTCGGCTCTTTTTCAATCCAGTGTTCAAATCTTGGCGATTATTTGCGAAGGGAAGCCCTTTGTCATCGCCTTGGAGAAAACAATACCTGAGGTTTGTGAATCCCAAAATGGCCCTTGATGGCAGATGCACTGTTGTGAAGCAGTTTTGGACACGGATCATGATTCTCGATGGAATGCAATGGATGCACTGAAGGGTCATGTTGAGCAAGTGGACATGAAGACTGGCGCATTTCCTTGATCAAAAGAGAGCTCCATCCCCATTGATCTCCACTCTTCTACCCCATCTACAGTAGCAACTACATTAAGGGAAACCTTTTCCAATATCATGGGAAGGTTTGGATTGACAGACCTAGTGGACTGGCTAAACCCATTTGCTGGATAGACTAGGGCAACATCAGAGGCTCAAATGTCGGCCCAACCATTGATGTTATAAGCCATACTTAGGGAGCCAAGTCCCACGATACCCGATGGCAATCAACTCTTGTCGTACCAATTCTTTGATGATAGACAATCTTATGGGGAGGGATTTGGACCCACATTCTCACTACGGGCCCAAAATCTAGAGCAAAGGGGTCAGAGGAGTAACGCCGAAGGTCATCAGTTAAGACCATCCACCTCATAATCCCCTATAGGCAGAGCAACAACGCATGGGAGATATATTCCCTACCCAAGAAGTGCTCCATATAGGCCTATGCCTATAGGGAACATACCACTCCCTATAGGACCTCCAGTCCAACCTGTTAGGCCCAACTTGACCCAAGTCACAATGCCAATGCCAAATGGGCCTAGATCCTCCCATCTCAACCTTGTGCCATCAAATCCGTGGAACCCTTCATCAGGACCACCAATGTATGAGACATTGCCCACCATTCCACAACCTCCCACTATATCACAAACGGTCCTTACAGACGAAGATATGAGAATCCTAGTGCAAGCACTAGGAAGGGGGGCACCCACTCCACCACCAATGTTTCCAAGATGGGATACCAATGCCTCAAGGAGAAAGCCCATTACAATATCTAAGCTAATCACCAAGTTTGTAGGAGGAGGCCCAGTCTCCCATGTTGTGAGATTTGAACAAATCTGTGAGACCTTTGCTGATTTGGGGATCTAGACAAGGTCAATGCTTTTAGCTTGAGTCTTGATGGCAAGGCTAGACAATGGTTTAGACCGTTAAACCCTGAGGAGAAAATAAATTGGGACACTTTGCATAAATCCTTCGTTTTGGGGTTTGCCCACAGTGGTCCCAAGTGGAGCCCACTTAACCAACTTTATGAGGTGAAGCAGAAGGACATTGAGTCCTTAAGAGACTATATCACAAGGATTAAGCATCTGAACTTGCGATGTGAACCCCATGAGAGGATGAGTGATGTGCAGCTTCTGCGATGCTTCCTCATAGGGCTATGGGATGCTAAACTGCATGATCATTTGTTTGCTATGAATCCCACATCGTTTGAGATATGTAGCAAGACGGTGATACGCTTAGGCGATAACATGAGGGAGATGCCCCAATTGGATAAATACCTTGCTTCCTTTTATATTTCCCAAATAGCACACGCTTCAACCTCAGAAGCAAGTAGGGATGCAAGCATGATGCCCAAAGTGCTCAACTTGGAAGAGCTAGCCATAAATCTATTAATAAACAAGTTGAGCCAACAATGGAATATAGAAGCACCAAAAGATGCTCCTTGCAACCCCCATCTCTTTCCACAAAGAGACAACATATGGTGTGGGGTATGCACTAGAAATCATCCCATTCAACAATGCCCTCATCTTAAAGCCAGGCCAACACTCTACTGTGCCCATTGTGCTAATTGGGGAAATCATGACACATCCCAATGTCATTCTCCTAGGGCAATTCCTCAACCCATGTATCAACAAAGGCCACATCTACCATTGCCTGCACCACCCAACCCACCAAATTAGGCACAATTAGCAATACAAGGAGCCACATCATCCAATCAAGGGCAATTCAGGGCTCAAAAGTTTTGATTACTCCTGCTAGTACTGGGACCTCAACCACCACCACCACGAATTACTCCCTTGAATCAAGTATTAGTGGAAGAGCTACCTAGTGATTGGGGAGACCCCAAACCTACCTAGAGTGGACACAAATATCCCCAAAATGGTGACAATGCAAATCGGTCCAACATTATTAGTCACTACATTATACAAGGTGACCAACATATTCTGGTCTACTAGACGGCACTGATTCCTCAAAAAATGGGAGATAGGAACAACTTCCAACCCATTCAATTCCATATGTGCCAAGGGCCACACCCTGCCAATTTGTGTCCATATAAGGGGAAATCTAAGCATCCAATTACATGTGCACCAGCGTCTAACACGCCATCGCCATTGTGCATTGGGTGTGGTGTGGACCATCTTTTTAAGGATTGCTTGATGAGAAGTCCATCTAAGTCCACAAGCCTTAACTTGTTAAGCATTGATAGAGGCCAAGTGTCATCAGTACCCTTGAATGTAATCATGAGGTTGCAAGCTAAAGCCCTTAATAAAGAGCTTCGCAAATAAGCCAAAAAGGATAAAGCTAGCACATCACAACCTAGGGATGCAACTAAATTAGCACGAGTAAGCACCAAGGGTGCAACAAAGATTGGGAAGGGGAAAAATAAGGTCATCATCCAAGATGGGCCGAATGAAGAGACAACCTCCCTACCAACATCATCTTCCTCTAATGATACTCTCTCAAACGGCACCAGCAACAACCACCTACATGAGGCAACTGAGGTATCAATAATGACTTCAACCCATGGCCAACCTACAACACCTAAGGGTCATGGTGAATATTCCAACCCATGGGCTAAGTATGGCTTATAACATCAATGGTTGGGCCGACATTTGAGCCTCTGATGTTGCCCTAGTCTGTCCAGCAAATGGGTTTAGCCAGTCCACTAGGTCTGTCAATCCAAACCTTCCCATGATATTGGAAAAGGTTTCCCTTAATGTAGTTGCTGCTGTAGATGGGGTAGGAGAGTGGAGATCAATGGGGATGGAGTCTAGAGCCACTAAGGCTCTAACATTGAAGGGTTCACCCATGTCTCTATCTTGACTCATGGACTCTTTCAAGCTAGATAATTCAGTTGGTGGTGGTTCTTGCAATGAAAGAGAACCAACTTTTGAGCTTACTGACTCTGAGGATGCCAAGGTAGGTATGGAGGTCGATAAGATGGTATTTGAGGCACTATCTTTAGGCTCAAGGTGATCTTGTAGGACTCTTCATGATATCAAGATCATGTGTTCATTTGGTACAGTGGAGGTCTCAATTTTAGGTTGAGTTCACCTCGATGCGGGGTCAAGGGGTCCCAATTTTCATCATTTTTTGATTCTCGGGGTCCCAATTTTCATGTGCTTTTTCTTGATTTTTATGTTCCTAGACCTATCTCTACGACCAGCGGGATAGCAAGTTGGCAGGATAGAGGCAGGATATGGCTATGGTAACGATCGACAGGGAGGGCTATGGCAACGACTAGTAGGGTAGGGCTATAGCCACGACTAGCGAGATAGGGCTATGGCCATGACTAACAGGATAGCCAATCGACGGGATAAAGTTAAAGCGACGGTCAGTGGGATAGAGCTATGGCAATGACTAGTGGGAGATACGGTTATAGCACTGGGTCAAATTAAGTTTGACCGGTGAGATAGCCTTATGGCATCAGCTCAATGCAAGTTTGACTGATGGGATAGCTAACTCACAGTAATTAATTTAGGCAGCAGGTTAGGTATTGACAAGTGTCAGGTTGATAGGATACGGTTATGGCGATGGCCAATGGGATAGCAAGTCAGTGAGATAGCGCTAAGGTGATTGGTCAATGCAAGTTAACCAGTGGGATACAGTAGCACCAGGTCAATGCAAGTTTGATTAGAAGGATAGGGTTTGGCATTGGGTCAATGCAAGTTTGACCAGTGGGATACGGTTTGGCACTGGGCGATGGGATAGCGCTATTGCACCGACCTGTGGAGATAGGAAAACATAGTTTCTCTGACTGGTTTTTGATGATTTGTGAAGATTTGGAAGTTTCTATTCATGTTTTTTGTGATGGGGGGATGCTGAACTACCTAATCAACCTACTCAATGAAAAAAACTTGAAAATAAAACATTTTTTGAAAGCCAAAATGCAAAAACTCAGAAAAGGGGAGTTCTAAGACACAAAACTACTTCAAAACTTGACAAGAATCCTTACACACCTTAGCAATCTTTCAAACTATCTTCCTACCAACTCAAAACACTAAAAGGCATAAAAAACTAGCTTCAAATGCTCCAAAATGACTTTCCAACAAAAAAAAATAGTTTGCCTACTTTTCTGTCCAAACCTCTCACTTCCTCCCTCTTTCTTCTCCTACAACTCCACTAATAAGCTCCAAGTTAGGATTGAAGACTTGTGCAATGGGTAGATATCGAAGGAAGACAAGTGCAAATGCAAAAGCATACGTTCATTCCCTAGTAGCGGCACCAAAAATGTGGTGGGTCTCAGAGGTGACTCATGTGTTGTGGGATAGTTGAAGATATGCCAATGGAGTCTCCACTCCCGGCTACTCAATGCATAGCAGGAGCCATTCACAAGTGTCACTCAAGCAGCCTCTAAATTGTTGTAGTGTGGTTTCACACGAGGAAGAGGGAAGAGGAAGAGGGGAGGGGAGACGGAGAAGGAGGGAGAAGAGAGGAGGAGGAAGGGAAGAAGGAGAAGAGAGTGAAGGGGGATAGGGTGAAAATCACAAACACACTACAATGGAAACAAGAGAACACCCAAAAAACTCTCTTAGAAGAAAAGAGGGAGCTTGTATTCAAACTTGTGCAAACAACAATGAAGACCAAAGTCAACCATTTGGCCTTTTAAACAAGTCACCTTTTGAAGGGAGGGCCAACCCTAATCTCTTTATACCACTCTCCTTTCTCATTCTTTTACCATCCTCTTGGGCCCATCTATCTCCAAGACGCAATCCTGGCTCTATGGACTTGCCATTGTCCATCAAATCACATCATTTAGCCCATGGTGGCATATTATTAACTAATCTATTAACATTTGGTAGTGGTGGGGATTGCCTACTGCATCTTGCAGGATGCCAATGTTGGTGTTGCTGTTGTACACCTAGAGGAATTCTGCCAGCAGTTTCATGTCCATGTGACATGGGAGGCGGTCTGCCACTTTGCTCAAGCCAGCAACTTTGATTGCATCCTCCACTACTGGCTCCTTCAGGGCTGCATATGCTGCTGCTATATGGTAGTGGAGGGTGTAGTCATGACCCGACCCTTGTACGTGAAGCACGAGTGCATGATGCACACATCCAATTCTTGGATCCATGCTTCTCTAAGTGGTGAGTGCAATTGGGAGCACACAACCTTGTACTCGCATATTGATGGCATCGGGGTGCACTTTCTTGATCTTGAGGGGGGCATAACAACTACTGTTGTACCCTCTTGACTAGCCTTCTTGTTGGACACTTCTTCTTACCCTTGCAAATATTCTATGGGGACCTCGGAAGGCATGCACATCATGGCAGATGGAGTGCTTTGGGAATCTAAGGGGCCAGTGGCCTATGGGATAGGGTGGGGGTGTAGTCCCAAGTCCATTTCGAACTCGAAGAACTTGTGTTTGGGCTCCATCGAAAAGAGGGATGGCAGTTGAGTGGAGTTATGGACGAGGAAGAGCAGGAGGACATAAAAAAGCTATTCTGGATGGCAGTGGAAGAGGGCAGGAGGATGTGAGAATTCTGGGCAAATTTTGCAAGAGTTTGGGGGAATTGCTATGGCGATGACCCAGCGGTGGGGTAAGGCCTATTTATATAGATTTTGCATCCCCATGACCGGCAGGATCTTTCTATGGTGACGATCGATGGGGTAAGTCGATGGCGACGGTCGATGCAGTACCGCTCGGTGTGATGTGACAAGGACCGCAACCGGCATGATATGAGATGATGACGGTCCATGTGATCGGAGATGACAATGATCGGCAGGATACTTCTTGGGTGGTAACCGGTATGATCTGGCGATGGCGACGGTTGGTGGGATACTTCTTTGGAAATGACTAGCAAGATACTTGATGGCGAGAGAGAGAGAGAGAGAGAGAGAGAGAGAGAGAGAGAGAGAGAGAGAGAGAGAGAGAGAGAGGGGGGGGGTGAAGGTGAGTGGGAGAGTGACTAAGTAGAGTGCATTTGTGTGGTGCAGGACTGATTGTTGTGAGGCTAGCATGCAAGATGTGAAAAATCCAAAAAGGATGTACCGACTCTAATCATCTAGTGCTAACCGTGGGGGGTGTGTGTGTGCACGTGTTCGATAGGGATTGGTGGGCTACGGGTGCATCAAGTGAGATGCCTATTGTACTGACTCACCTAGACCTAGAATCGATGATTACAGGGGAAATGGGGGGGCGAACACCGTACTATTGCATAATGTGTTAAAAGCCACATAGAGTCATAATGTGTTAAAAGCCACATAGAGTAAGTGTCTAGCTTGTTTTTTACCTTGGATGCCAGAGGCACATTGGCAATGGGTTTAGTTGTTGTGGCATGGTCCGTCTTTTTCGGGGAAGTGGGTTCTTGTGAGTTTGCCATTGGCATAGACCCTTGCTTTCGTAAATAGGTCAGTACTATCGGAGGGGGTATGTTTGCAATTACTTTCGAGGGTTTACCTTTAGAGGGAGGTTCTTATGTAACACCTTAGAGGGGAGGGGTCAGTCCTTGCACTACTCCTTGGTTGCCCTTGGCAAGATTTGTGTTGAGTCAGACTATTCGTGGTGGTAATAGTGTGTACTCGGTACTTTGGAGTTGGCCTGCTGCATTCAATTCGTCGATAGGTTCTTGTGGTGCTGCATCTCAAGGTGACAGGCTCTTGTGTTGCTACTTTTAGAACCTTTGCAAGTGGTACCCTCGACTTTGGGACCCAAGCAACCTTCTTGCTTCGGCTGCCCAAGTGTTTGGTGTTGACCGAGTTGTTGGGGGGATGTGGCAATGGATGAGGTGGGATGAGATGCATTGGAACTTGGGCACAAAAGATAGCCTCTTGTACTTGTTGCTCACGAATTTCTTGAGTGGAGGATGGTGGTGGCAGTGGAACGGGAATGGCACCGATTTACTACTACAGCTGGCTTTCTTTTCCCATCAAGGTGGGACTTTTGTTGGGGTGTTGGAGGTGGCTAGGGCTTTTGGTCCACCTTCTTGTGTAGCTTCATTGTCGTGGACGGGCGAGGGTGGACCTGAAGGAGTAGGACTTGGTCCACACAATGGGACTACCACCATTTTGCCACCATTTGCGATACATTTGTGAGTGAAGTAGTCTGGGTGCACCAATTGATTTGACAGTTCACAGTGTAGCTCCAGGTTCTTCCCAATATAATGTGTTCTTCAGCTGCTTCTAGGGGGAGAACATAAAAGTGTATATCCATTGCCTGGCGAACAACCATTAAACTTAAATTCACAAAACCCAAAGTTTGTAGGAGTTGGCCATTTACTACTAAAGCAACGGTGAGGGTTAGGGGTGCCTATAACTTTTCCCATACCTCTCAGGAGATGAAGTTATGGCTCGCTCCTGGATCCATGAATGCTTTGATGTGCATGCATGGAACCTACAGTTGAACAAGAAACCTAGCTGGCTCCACTGTTAGATCATCCGTTAGTTGCATCTATTTAGTCATTGCCTTAAGTAGTGTCATTTGCTTATGTTGTTAGAGCTTAGCGTTACAGATTTTGGCTTCCTCGATGGATTGGTGTTTCATCCTGGCCACCTCAGCCTTGAGTTCTTTTTCTCTATGCATGGCTTGAAGGGTGGAGAGAGTAAGTGGCCCATAGTATCTTTTTAATTTGATCCTGTTAAGGTAGCCATCCATTTCTGTCCAATCAAGGGTGGCTATTCGGCATGACCCTTAGGGAGTGATCTCAACCCTCTCTCAACCATGTGGTAGGGACCCATACCTCGGTACTTTAGTTTGCATTTAGTATTACAAATGCTATATAGGAGTGCCAAATCTCCTTTTGCTAGGTCCTTGTTCTTGAGTTTGTGGTCAAACCACTTCTTACATCAGGCCTTTTCTACCCAAAGAGAGTAGGCTACATTCAACCTTGTCTATTCTAACCTTTTGAGGTCAACTAGCTATTCTGCTAACACATTCTCTGTAAGTCTTTCCTTAACGATAAGACGAAGGCTAGGCACTACATATGCCATTGGAATCATCGCCTCCACACCAAAGGCTAGGTGAAGGGGGTACAGTGCATGGCCACTTTGTAGGAGGTCTTGTAGGCCCATAACGCTGCTATGAGCTTATGCTCCAAGTCGGTACGATTGGCTTCTACGGTACAGGTGATGATTTTATAGCACATTTTATTGGAGCTCTTGGCCAAGCCATTTTCCCTAGGGTAGTATGGCATTGACTTCCTATGTATGATCATAAACTCAAGTCAAGATTGCTATCATTTCGTTGAGGAAGTGAGTTCCTCAACTACCTCCAATGGTCATCTGAACTGCGTCATGACTTGCTCATATAAGAATTTGGTGGTGGATCTCGCATCGGCCTTCATTGTGGCTCTCCCTTCTACCCACTTGGCAAAGTAATTGGTGGCCAAGGTGAGGTATTTGGCCCCGGTCCCCTTAGCTACTGGGCCTATGGGTCCAATAAAATTGATGCCTCATTTTTCAAAGGGTTGATCGGTCAAGATTCTAGTCAAGGGCATCATGTCTACCTTGTGTGGGATTTGGATACGCTGGAAGGGGTCGCATTGTTTGATGAGTTTGGTTGTGTCTCTGAAGAGTGTTGACCACCAAAGACCAGCTTGCAGCACTTTATGTGTTGTAACATCAATGACAAAATGACCTCCTATGATTCCTGAGTGGGCTTCTTCAAGCACATCGATGTATTCGTGTTCACACACACATCTTCGTAGGATGCCATTCTTGCCTTTGCGGTATAGTTGGCTTGCTATCAATTGATATGGTGCGGCATCCTTAATCAGTTTGTGGGCTCTGTCCTTTCTAAGGGCCTGGCCCAAGGGTAATCCATTTGCCAAGTATTGGCCGATGCCCATTCGGGGATGATGTCGAGGAGGAAGAGAGAAGCGTCTGGGAGATCATCTTCTACTCCCATTGGGGCTTCATCGTTTGGGATTCTCGATAGGTGGTCGACTAGGATGTGGGTTTTCCCTTTACGTATAGTGACCGTGAAGTCAAACTCTAGAAGGATTAACATCCATAGTCATGTAGGGTTTGTTGACCAAGTATAGCAATGCTTGGTGGTCCATGAAGAAGACAAACTTGTTAGCCAACAAGTAGTGCATGAACTTCTTGACTACATAGACCATGGCAAGACCTTCCCTCTTGGTTGTCGTGTAGTTAACCTTCGCCTCGTTTAGTTGGCAGCTCGCAAAGTATACCAGGTAATGAAGATTATGCTCCCTAGGTTGGGCTAACACACACCCAATGGCAAAGTTGGAGGCATCAATATGGACATGGAATTTTAAATTCCAGTCAGGTGACCTCAACACTGGTGCGGTGGCTAGAGCTAGTTTGAGGGTTTCGAAGGATGTATGGCGTTCCTCGATCCACTTAAAAGATACTAGCAGTTTGTATAATGGGCAGGCTATGTTCGCATAGAACAAGATGAATCTTTTGTGATAGCCCATGTGGCCAGTAAATCATTGGACTCCCTTGGCATTGGTGGGGGTTGGTAACTCCAAGATGAGCTTGATTTTATTATGGTCCATAGAGATTCCATTCCGGGACACTATGTGGCCCAAAGTGACAACATGTTTGACCCAAAATTGGCACTTAAGAGGATTGAGGGATATGCGGTATAAGTAGCATTTTTTGAGGATGAGCCTGAGGTACTTTAGGTGGTCATCCCACTTCAAGTTCACACAGATGTTGTCCAAGAAGACTTCCACAAAGTCTCTTAGATACTCTTTGAATACCATGATCATCATCCGTTGGAAGATAGCAGGGGCATTGGTTAATTTGAATATCATCGCCCTGGCTGCATACACACCCAATTTGGTTGCAAAGGTGATTTTATGTTGATCTTGCAGGGCTATCGACACTTGGTTGTAATGTGAAAATCTGTCTAGGAAGCTATAAGCCTCCTTTTTGGCTACCCTTTCTAGAACATGTTTTGTGAATGGCAGGGGGTAGTGGTTACATCTAGTGGCAACATTAACCTTTTTCAAATCCACACATACTCTAATTTTTCCATTTTTGTTTAGGACTATTATGATGGGTGATACCCAGTCTGTATGCTCAATCTCATAGATGAATCCTGTATCTATGAGCTTTTGGATTTCTTCCCTCACTATGAGTGTGTATTTGGGATTCATAGGGTAGGGGTGTTGATGTACCAACATGGCATCATCTAGCATGGGGATTGTGTGATGCACTATATCGACAGGCACCCCTTTCATGCCAGTGTACTTCCAGGCCATGCAATCCTTGTACTCTTCTAGGAGAGCTATTAAGGCATTCTCCTCATTGGGGCTGAGATCATCGGCAATGAATAGGGGTTGGGGTTCCTGCCCTTTTGGGGTTGGGTTTACCTCCTTGACCGGGGTTGGCCTGTCATACCCTTGAGAGCATCCATCTTCCTGAGACCTTTTGGCATGTTGGTATAAGATCTTGCAACCCTAAATCATGTAGGCCTTGTAATGGGCACCACCTGCTATAGGTCCTATTTTTCTTTAGTTCCCTCCTTTATTTGTACTAGATTAGTGGTCTTTTTGGCCTTAGTCGTGCTTGCCGTAGCCGTGCTTTTGGATACAGGGGGTTTGAGACCTAAAGGGGAATCTTCCATTGCACTTATAGCAATTTACAGGCCATATGGGTTACTATTGAAGATTCATCTTGTCCTATGCAAACATAGCCCGGTCATTGTATAAGCTATTGCTAGTCTTTGAGTGGACCAAAAAGCATTAGAGATCCTTTGATTCCCTCAAGCTAGCTTTGGCTATAGCACCAATATTGTAGGCTCGGACTAGAATCTAATATTCCACATCCACAAAGATGCCTCAAACTTTGCCATCTGGTGCATGTTACCCCAACCAGGGTAGTGCTACTTGGACTACCCTATATACTTTGCCAGTTAGCAATTAGACGACGATGCCAAAATTAATTACACTACAACAGAGAGGGAAGTTCTAGCCATGGTTTATGTAGTTAAGAAGTTTAGGCATTACTTGTTAGCCAACAAGTTCATATTTTTTTTGATCTTCAGGCAATACTATATCTAGTTAATAAGCCTTGCATGATGAGAGATGCATAACAAGGTGGATGCTAATCCTCCTAGAGCTCGACTTCATAGTCATAGTGTATAAAGGAAAGACCCATGTCCTAGTTGACCACCTCTCAAGGATTCCCAAAATGGATAATCTCCAATAGGAGTTGAGGATAATCCTCCCAAATGCTCCCTTATTTCTCAAGACACAATTCCAGAATGGGTTGCTAAAATAGGCCACTATTTGGCAAATAGGTTACTTGTCAATAAATTCCTAAAGAAGGATAGAGCCCTCAAACTCATTAAAGGTGCAGTGCTGTACCAACTAATTGCAGGCCAACTCTACCGCATGGGAAAAGATGGCATTATGTGCAGATGCGTGTGCAAACACGAGTATGTGGACTTGCTCAAGGAAGCACATTCAAGAATAGCATGCAATCACTTCATCGTCGTTGACACTACACCACATAAGATGCTCCACGCAGGCCTTTCGTGGACAACCCTCTTTGAGGATGCAACCGCATTTGTCAAACGATGCAATCCCTTCCAAAAAGTGGAAATTCCCCATAAAGCAGATATGATGCTCCCAACAGGAATATTAACCGATCAGCCTTTTGAGAAATGGGGCATAGATTTTATTGGTCCTATAAGCCCATCAACTGAAGGAATAGGGGCCAAGTACATCATTCTGGCTATAGATTATTTCACCAAATGGGTGAAGGGATGAGCCACAAAGAAAGCTGATGCATGGCCCATAACTAAGTTTTTATATGAACAAGTAATCACGCTATTTGGGTGTCCCTTAGAGGAACTCATTTACTCAATGAAAGAATAGTATCAAGACTAGCGAATTCATGATCATACATAGGAAATCTATGCTGTATTATCCTAGACCAAATGACCTAGCTGAAAGCTCAAACAAAATGTGCTGCTTGATTATGACTTGTATAGTTGAAGCCAGTCGTACCAACTGGGAGCACAAGCTCATTGAGCACTGTGGGCCTATTGGACATCTTACAAAGTGATGAGGAACTACACCCCCTTTAGCTTAGCCTATGGGATGGAGGCAATTATGCCAATGGAGTATGTAGTGCCCAGCCTTTGCATCACAATCAAGGAAAGGCTCATCGAAAACACAAAATTTGAGCACCTAATCGATCTTAATGGCTAGATGAGACAAGATTGCATACAACGTATTTCTTTTGAGTGGAGAAGGCAAGGCGTAAAAAATGATTTGACTGCAACCTCAAGAACAAGGACCTCAAGGAGGGGGACCTAGCACTCCTCTATAGCATCCACAACACCAAGCTTAAATTTAAATATAGGGGCATGGCTCCCTACTGTGTAGTGGAGATTAAAGGCACATGTCGAATAGCTACCCTAGATAGAGTTGAGATGGATGGCTACATCAATGATAGCAAATTGAAAAGTTATTATGGTTCACTCACCCTACAAACCCTCTAGGCCATACAGTGAGAAAAGAAGCTCAAGATGGAGGTAGCCCAGATGAAACACCAGGCCATCGAAGAAGCCAAGATAATAATGCCAAAATCAGACAACAAAGACAAATGAGTTTGTTTAAGGCTATAGTAGAACACCTAGGTCGACTGATGAACTAACGGTAGATCTCAACTAGGTTGAGTATCCAATTGGAGGGCCCGAGTACAAGTGTTAAGACACTCATGGATCCAGACGCAAACCATAACTTCATCTCCCGTGAGGTATGGAAAGCTCTAAGTGTACCCCTAAACCTTAATGTTGCTTCAATTTGGGTTATTAATGGTCAAATCTTAAATAAATAGGGTATGTGGACTTGAAATCAACCGTTGTCCCCCAGGTGGTAGAGATTCATTTTTATCTTCTTCCCACAGAGATGACTGGATGATCCTGGGGTGGACCTGGTGCTATGCCATAAATTGCTAAATCGATTGGAGAGTGCAAACTACCGCTCTCGCGTATGGTGGAAAAACCTCAATAATTACCCTCTGCAAAGACCATTTCGCTCCTCCTACAGTGTGACCACCTTCAAGAGGCAAGGGAGTTTTAAAGGAAGGTAATTCCAAAGCTCTAGAAACCTCCCATGCCCCTTGGTCTGGCTCCAATTCCACTCAAAGTCCTAGCCCTAATTACAATAAAGGCAAACCTTTGCCGCAAACTACTCTCCTACATCTACTTTCCATGCCCATTGCCATGAGCAAGACCTAGAGATTCTGTAAACGATGGGTGCATAAGGCCGTTCTTCATGCACAACACTACTATGAAAGAGGACAACAACTTGGGATGCCCAAAGCCGTGGAAGGATTTCGGATCCCTCCTCACCCTATGCCAACATGGGCAGTTCCATCAAAAAGTAGGGCTCGACAACATCGGTCACCTCGCCAGTAAGGACAAATTCCAATACTACATGAGTAGAGGATTCACAAGCATTGCGTTGCAACAAAGCTCCTAAAATCCCAAGGCTACTATCAAGGTAAGAGATATGTTTGGGTCCCAAAACTTCCAACAACACAGAATACACACTCACACCACTGAGATTCGTAAGGTAGTAGCACAAGAACCTGCATCAATTGCTAAGGTAGTCCCACAAGAACCTGCCCTCAAGCCCAACACGATGGACCATTCTCAGAACCCAAGGAGTATCATGATCCCACATATAGTGCGACTCAAATAGAAAGTTTCCAAGGTCATCGAGGAAGCAACGCAAGAACCACTGATCCCTAAAAGGGGGTAGTTTCACAAGAACCTTCCTCCAAGCCCATGTGACCACTATTGGACATCACCGTACCAAGGGTAGCACCTAAAGTGTCACCTATACCTACTTCACCTACCAAGTCAAAGGTCGCAGTGCCATAAGAACCTACCCCCACTTGGGGTAAATCCACACAAGAACCTACATGCTTGGTTCTGAGGGAGGTCCATCAACATGAATGCCGCAGTGTCGATATACACCTAACAACTAGGATGATGAACAAAATCAGCACCACATGGTCTACCAAGCTAATGATGAGTTATGCTACTGTTGTTCAAAATTTAACTCCACTACATCCCACATAGTTGACCCTTTATTAGGTGTGTGATCATCAAGTCCAGGTCTAGGTAAGTCCGTTCGGTAGGCATATCACCCACATTCACCATAGCAGCTCGCAAGTCCTTGGTAACCACAATGCACACACCCAATTTCATGGTCACCATTAGGTGAATATGGCCAATACATATTTGCATTTTTGCATCCTTGCACGTTGACCTCACAAGTCTATGTGTCTGCCCTGTTTTCTCTCCTAGGCAGCACCCTCACAAAATGCAACAGTCCCCTCAACAACTCTAACTGTCAAAATCCTATTTTCAAGCCTAACTGATACCGTGTGATGCTCCAATTTTGTATATGAAATATTTTGGAATATATATCATAGATAGTGTTCAAAAAGGATGGTTTTGATGTTTTGAAGGTTTTGGGAAAGTTTGATGTTGGTCGAAAAATTTTGGTTTTTGTCCATTATGGTGTCGGCTGGATTTTGCGGCTTGATTTTGAGTTGGTTAGAGAAATAATTTGAAGAAACTTTGTATGAGAAAGTTTTAGATCTTGTTGAGTAGAAAAACTTTGTCCCAGTGAAAAATTTGTGGTTCACTCGTTTGCATTTCTGTATGGAGGTCAGAAGTTGCTAACAAAGTGGTTTTGAGCTAAAAGTGCATCTAGATTTCTGTGTCAAGAGTTGTAGGCATTAGAAAGAGGTCGAGATGGAAGAATTAGCTATGAAAGGTTGATGCAAAGGGAAAGAAGAGGGTCTGATCTTCGAGATGAGCTATTGAGCTTGTCCATTGGATCTACGAGGCAGTCGTGGTGATGCTTCGAACAAGGCCGTTTTCATGCCGAGATTTCGTACGCATTTGTTATCAAAAGCGCACGCTAAAGATGGTGAAAAGCACGCGCATGCTTTTCGAGAAAAGCTAATTTTGGCCAATTTTGGGGGTTTTTGGCTGCTCTTTTTGGAGTCGTGAAAGGCTATAAAAGAAGAGGAGATCGTGAGGAGAACACACAATCCAAGGCACGCATATCGAGGCTATGCAAAAGAGAAGAGAAGACATGTATATTGAGGCTGTGCAAAAGAGAAGAGAAGACACACATATCGAGGCTGCGCGAAAGAGAAGAGAAGGCACGCATATCGAGGTTGCACGAAAGAGAAGAGAAGGCACACATATCGAGGCTACATGAAAGAAGAGAAGGCACGCATATCGAGGCGCTGCAAAAGTGACAATAGCACATGTGAATCGAGGCAGCACAAAGAAGAAGATAAGATCAAGATATTTTGAGAGTGAGAGTGAGAGTATGATTGAGATTTGATCATTCGATCATCTGATTTGAACATCTTCATGCAAGTGAGAGTGAGAGTGAGAGTGAGAGTGAGAGTGAGATAGCTCGGGGGTGGACGGGTGGTATCGAGTTCCTTCACGAAGTGATTCTTCTCCAAAATTATTGTAAAGACTCATCAGTTTGATTCATACTGCAATCTCTCTTCTTGTTCATTCATGATTATTATCTTGCTACAATTTTGATCGTGATTGTGAAAGAACAGTGCGTGACAAGTGGTATCAGAGCGCGGTTTCGATGGCAGACAACGAGGCAATTATGAAGAAACTAGAAGAACACGATTCATTGATTCGAAGGCTAACGATGGAATTAAATAGATTGTCCAAAGGAAAAGGCGTAGCAGATGATGGAGCTAGTGGTGGTGCTACTGGCAGAAATTTATCAGATGAAGAGATCTATGTCGAGCTTGGTGCCGGGGTACCGAGCCGAAGGAGACAAAGAGGTGATGAAGATGTTGCTGAATCTGCTCTTTTGCAAGTTTTTAAGAAAGCAAAACTCTCTAAATTTGATGGTGAGAAGAAGACCGGGGAAGATTTGGAAGCGTGGCTTGAAGAACTTGAAGATTTCTTTGCTCTACGAGAGTTTGATGAAGCAGGAAAGGCTAAGATCCTGGCACTACAGTTACGTGGAGTTGCAAAACTATGGTGGAAGTCGCATGTGCATATCGGCGGACAATGTCAAGATCAACCCATCACATGGGCTGAATTCAGAACTGCAGCTGAAAAGAGCTATTGTTCTCCACATTATTATATGGAAAAGAAGATGGAATTCTACAATTTTAAGCAAGTACAAGAGGGAAAACATAATCTTTCTGTGGATGAGTATAAAGAGAAGTTCCTGCGATTACATAAGTACGCATCTGAGGTCACAGGTGAAGCTCTTACTCACAAATTTGTGGAAGGGCTTAAGGAAGATCTTTTATATATGATGAAAGGAAAAGATTAAGTGATTTCTTGGATGCTGTGGCTAAGGCCAAAAACTTTGAAAAGATGGAAGAATATAACCTAAGAAAGATAGCAAAATCAAAGTTCATTCCAACAGGTTATCGTTGTCAAGGATCACAAGGTTCAGGTATGCCTCAACGAAAACCTGATTATTCGAATACGCCTAGATTTCAAGAGAGGAGTAGCCAACCTGGGTACAACCAAGTGGGAAGGCCAAACTTTAATAACCGAAATCAGAATCAGAATCAAAATCAAAATCAAAGAAATAAAGAAGTTTCAAATCAAAAAACCCAAGAAAACGCACCTTGGAAAAGTGATCCAGAGTTTATTGAACGGGCAAGAAGATTGGGATTATGTTTCCAATGTGGTTTTCCACAACTCATATGCATGCGTCTGTGATTAAAATGATGCAGAAAATTGGGAATCAAGACATAAGTTTTCTTATTGACTCCGGTAGCACTCATTGTTTTATATCCCTGAAATTCCTCAAGACTCTAAACGTAGAAATTAGGGATCAAGTCAGAAGACCAGTCCAACTTGCTAATGGAAAATTACATTATACACAAGGGCTTCTAGAAAATCTTTCCTTTAGTTTAGCACAGAGGAAGAGTAAGGGAGATTTTTATGTTATTGAGATGGGGAAGTGTGACGCTATTATTGGAATGGATTGGTTAAATGTAAACAAAGCAGTTATTGATTGTAGAGAAAGGACCATTAGTTTTCTTAATGAAGATGGCAAAGATAAAATTATTCAAAAAGAAGAAAGAGATAGTAAAGCTTCTCTCATATCAGCCATGAAATTGCTGCGAGGAGTAAGACAGGGATGTGACACATTCCTCGTCTTTGCTGATAAGTTAAAGGAGGGAAGTGAAAATGAGACAGTACCACACTATGTTACAAAACTCCTTGAAGAATTTTCTGATGTGTTTCCTGATGATTTACCCAGGATGCCACCTAGAAATCTTGACCATGCTATAGAGTTAGAACCAGGCACAAGTCCTTATTGTCGGGCTCCCTATAGATTTAATGTGGATGAACTAAAGGAGTTAAAGCTTCAACTGGATGACTTGTCAAAGAAAGGGTTTATAAAGCCTAGCGTTTCTCCTTGGGGTGCTCCAGTCTTATTTCAAAAGAAAAAGGATGGAACTTATAGGCTTTGCATTGACTATAGAGGATTGAATCGGCATACTATAAAGAATAAGTACCCTCTACCTCACATTGATGAATTGTTGACTTAATTGAATGGTGCCACAGTGTTCTCTAAAATTGATTTGCGGTCTGGTTACCATCAGATTCGTATTAAGGAGGAGGACATTCCTAAAACTGCTTTTAGAACTCGCTATGGCCATTATGAATTTATTGTGCTTGCTTTTGGCTTGACCAATGCACCCGCTACCTTCATGTGTCTAATGAATGATGTATTTCGTGAGTATTTAGATGACTTCATTCTGGTTTTCTTGGATGACATTTTTGTATATTCCAAGAATGGGGAACAACATGAACAACATCTAAGGAAAACACTTGAAAAGTTATGAGAGCATAAACTTTATGGGAAAAAGAGCAAATGTTTCTTCGCTAAAGACAAGCTTGTGTATTTGGGTCGTGTGATTTCAAAAGATGGTATTCATATTAAGTTTTACAAAGCAAGGCTTATTTCAGAGTGGCCTAGACCGAAAAATGTAAGGGAGGTAAGAGGCTTTATTGGCTTAGCAGAATATGAGAGAAAACATATCAAAGATTTCTCAAAAATAGCCTCTCCACTTACTGATTTGACAAAACTTGACAAGCAGTTTATATGGATGGAGAAGTGTCAACAAGCTTTTGATACTATAAAAGACAAAGTGGCTGAAAATTGTATTCTCAAGATACCCGAGATGGGTAAACCTTTTGTAGTGACATGTGATGCTAATGGTACCCAACTTGGATGTGTACTTTCTCAAGATGGTCGTGTAGTGGAATATGAGTCTTGAAAATTAAGGAAGCATGAAGAGAACTATCCCACGCATGATCTCGAATTGGCTGCCATTGTTCATGCATTGAAACATAAGAGACACTTTCTACTTGGTGTAAAGTTCGAACTTCGAATGGATCATGAAAGTTTGAAGTACCTCTTCACTCAATTATTATTGAATAATAGGAAAGAGGATGGATGAATCTTCTTTCCGAGTATGACTTTGAGATCAAGTACATTGAGGGAAAGGAGAATAGGGTGGCTGATGCTTTAAGTAGAAGACCTTTCATGAATGCCATCACCCTTATTCGTTCCGATCTTGCAGAAAACATTAGAAATGAACTTGAACATGATGTTTTTTATGCAGCTATTCTTCAAAAGATTGCTCAAACACCTTGTGAAAAGATTGAAGGAAAGTTTCATTTGGTGAATGGTAATTTATATTGCCATGATAGACTTTGTGTACCATGTGATTCACCTTTGAGGTGGAAAATCTTGTATGATTGTCACAATGCTCCATTTTTGGGACATATTGGATATAACAAAACATACAGCAAGGTTCGGAAATCATTTTATTGGCTTGCACTAAAGTGTGATGTTCGTTGTTATGTCCGAGAATGCTTACAATGTCAACAAGTGAAGGTGGAACAACATAAGATGCCTGGTAAGATGCAACCTTTGGATATACCTTTCAGGAAGTGGGAATCAATATCCATGGATTTCATTACTAAACTACCTACAGCTCGAGGGGGATATGATACCATTTTTGTCGTCGTTGATCGTCTTACTAAAATGGCACATTTCTTTCCTATGAAAAAGACTGATGGTGCTCTTAAGGTAGCTAAGTTGTTTGTGAAAGAAATTTTCTGATTGCATGGGATGCCTAAAAGTATTGTGTCAAATAGGGATTCCAAATTTACTTCTAATTTTTGCAAGGCCACATTCAAAGCAATTGGGACGGAGCCTAAGATGAGTACAACTTTTCATCCACAAACAGATGGAGAAACTGAAAGTGTTAATCACGTACTTGAGGATATGCTTCGAATGTAAATGAGAAGCAAACAAATTGGACTAAATTCCTATCCTTAGCCGAGTTTGCTTATAATAGTTCATGGCATAGCTCCATTCAAATGACTCCATTTGAAGCCATGTATGGTCAAAATTGCCACACTCCTGTGAATTTTGCGGATCCTCAAAAATAGAGTCGAAGTGTCTAGACAAATGCTTGAGAGGATGGATGAGGAAGTGAAACTGATTCGGAAAAGCATTCAAAGAGCACAAGACAGGCAAAAGCATTACTATGATAAGAAGCAGTCTTTCCGTGAATTTCAGATTGGGGAGATGGTATTTCTGAAAGTAATACCTAAACACAGTAATCTAATCCTTGGGAAGGATAGAAGACTCTCACCTCATTTCGCAAGACCTTTTAAAATCTTAAAGAGGGTGGGAACGCTTGTATATCAACTTGAACTGCCTCAAAACATAAAAGTGCATCTAGTTTTCCATGTCTGTCTATTGAAATCTTATGTTGCCAACCCAACTCATATTTTGCACGACAAGTTGAGGATCAAGGAGGATGGGACTTTGAAAGTCGAACCTGAATATATATTGGATAAGAACACGAAGCGGCTTAGGAATAGAACAATAGAAGAATTTTTGGTTAAGTGGGATGCTTATCTTGTAGAAGATGCTTCATGGGTAGACATAGATGCCTTACTTACTGAGTTTCCTTTATTTAAACTCTGAGGATAGAGTTCCTGAAGAGGGAATGGATGTGACGCTCCAATTTTTGATATGAAAGATTTTGGAATATATATCACAGATAGTGTTCAAAAAGGATGGTTTTGATGTTTTGAAGGTTTTGGGAAAGTTTGATGTTGGTCGAAAAATTTTGGTTTTTGTCCATTATGGTGTTGGTTGGATTTTGCGGCAAGATTTTGAGTTGGTTAGAGAAATAATTTGAAGAAACTTTGTATGAGAAAATTTTAGATCTTGTTGAGTAGAAAAACTTTGTCCTAGTGAAAAATTTGTGGTTCACTCGTTTGCATGCCTGTATGGAGGTCAGAAGTTACTAACAAAGTGGTTTTGAGCTAAAAGTGCATCTAGATTTCCATATCAAGAGTTGCAGGCATTAGACGGAGGTCGAGATGGAAGAATTAGCTATGAAAGGTCACATGCAAAGGGAAAGAAGAGGGTCCGATCTTCGAGATGAGCTATTGAGCTTGTCCATTGGATCTACGAGGTAGTCATGGTGATGCTCTGAATAGGGCCGCTTTCATGCCTTTTTTTTTTAAAAAAAAGACATTGAGATTCCGTACGTGTTTGCTATCAAAAGCGCACGCTAAAGATGGTGAAAAGCACGCGTATGCTTTTTGAGGAAAGCTGTTTTTGGCCAATATTGGGGGCTTTTGGCCGCTCTTTTTGGAGTCATGAAAGGCTATAAAAGAAGAGGAGATCGTGAGGAGCAGAACACACAATCCAAGGCACGCATATCAAGGCTACACGAAAGAGAAGAGAAGGCACACATATCGAGGCTGTGCGAAAGAGAAGAGTAGGCACGCATATCGAGGCTACGTGAAAGAAGAGAAGGCACGCATATCGAGGCGCTGCGAAAGTGACAATAGCACATGCGAATCGAGGCAGCGCAAAGAAGAAGATAAGATCAAGATATTTTGAGAGAGAGTGAGAGTGAGAGTGTGATTGAGATTTCATCATTCGATCATCTGATTTGAACATCTTCATGCGAGTGAGAGTGAGAGTGAGAGTGAGAGTGAGATAGCTCGGGGGTGGACGGGTGGTATCGAGTTCCTTCACAGAGTGATTCTTCTCCAAAATTATTGTAAAGACTCATCAGTTTGATTCATACTGCAATCTCTCTTCTTGTTCATTCGTGATTATTATCTTGCTACAATTTTGATCGTGATTGTGAAAGAACGGTGCATGACATACCGCATCACCATAGTGCCATCCTACTAGATTGTTGCCTTACTGCCATTCCTCCAGTCGGTGCCAGAGTCATACCGCCAAATCATCACCTTACTACTACCATCCTATTGGATCATCACCTTAGCTTGCCATTCCTTCGGTCAGTGCCATAGAGTTGTCCCGCCAGATCATCGCCTTATTGCCATCCCTCGGATCAGTGCCATAGAGTCATCCCGTTGGATTGTCGCCTTACTGCCATCCCACTGGATCGTTGCCCTAGCCTGCCATTCCTCCAATCGGTGCCATAGAGTCATCCTACTGAATCGTCACCTTACATTGTCATCCCGTCGGATCATCACCATACCACCAGCCCGCTGGTCGGTGCCATACCTCCAAGCCTCCAATTCATTGCCTAAGTCATCTCATTGGATCATTGATGTTAATAGATCCAGTCCATCCACACCCTGCAGGTTTTGAGCCACAAATGGCTCAGGATCGAGGCAGTCATCGGGATCGCCCAAATTGGCAAGGATAACACAAGAGCTGTTTGTATATGGATAATACAAGAGCCATTTCAAGATAGAGGGAAAGTTGTGAGAATCAACATATGCCTTGGTGCCATATGGTTGAGAGAGTGAGAGTTGTACAAGGAATAGGGTTGGCCCTCCCTTCAAAAGGTGACATGTATAAAAGGGAGGTTGACTTTGGTCTTCATTGTTGTATGCAACCTTTGAGTTGCTCATGTGTTGAGATTGAGGTTTGCTTGCTCTCCTTGTTTGCCTTTGGTATTTGCCACAATTCCCCTTCACCTTCATTTCCTTCTCCATCCCCTTCCCTTCTTTCCTCTCCCTCGTCTCTCTCTTTCTCACCTCCTTCTTCTCGATGGAAACCTGATTGCAATGATCCAATAGGCACTCGAGTGACATGAGTGAAGGATTCACTATGCAAGGCTCCCACAAGGATTAGCACAGGAGTGAGAAGCTCCGTTGGTACACTTCCAACATCCCCACAACACATGTGTCTTTGCCAGACAACACAATCTGCACATGTGAATTATCTTTGAATGCCATTACTTCTGCAATAATTCATGAATAGTAAAGACATGTATTCACCTCCTCTATTTGATCTCATGACTTTGATCTTTGTGCTTGTCTAGTTCTCTACCATGGCTTTGAATTTTTTGAAATTTGGAAAATACTTTATATTTCTTTTTCAAAAAATAGACCAACAATATCTAATGTAGTCTTCGATGAAAGTCAACTAGTATAGTGAGCCACTCATGCTACGGGTCTATGCATAACTCCATTCATCAGTATGTATCAAATTCTTGCTCAAGACGTGTCTCTGCCAAAATTGACTTTCTTTTGTTTACTAGAGCAACATGCTTCACAAACCTTTCCTAGAAATTGAAGCTTCATAATTCCGATTCCCATATTCCGATTTCTTATTGCATCAAGATTTTGAAATTGGCATGTCCATATCTCTTATGCCATACTACAGAGAGTTACATTGGTTAACGCTGAGCTAAAATGGCATGCAAATCTGGTACAGAATCTAGCATTTTGAACAAGTATGCTTCCTTGAGTGCATTTCCACTAGCTGATATCCGCTAGTTTTATCTTTAATAATGCATTCTTCTCCATCCAATATGACTCGATAGAGGTGTTCCATCATTTGCCCAACTGAAAAAGGTTCTTGTTGGGCTTTGGAACATAGAGTACATCTTAACCAATCCTTTTGTACGAGTGAAATTGTTCATAGAGACAATGCCTTTCCCTTGAACTTGATTTGGTGTGTTATCTATCATGTAGATAACATTCTTGGGTCTTGATCAGTATGGTCGACGTGATAGCTGCATTCCTCCTTAGAACTATAATCAATGTCAATGTAAACTATTTTAGTCTTGTGCATATCCTTACTTCCAAGATACATTGTATAAGATTCATTGGCATAATGATTGTGACTTGAATGTCCACCATGGTGATTTCCTCTTCCTAAGAAATTCCCTCTATTGATGTTAGATTGACCTCCTTGGTCACATTGCTTCTTGCAGCAATCTCTTTCATAATGTCCAAACTTATGATAGTAGTTGCAATGAATGTTTGACATATTCAAGGTGGATGCATTCCCTCTTCCTTTAAATCTTCCTCTATTGGAATAATTTCCTCTTGGACGTTGATGATGATGTTGTTGTGGATGTTGATGTTGTTGATGATGACTTCTCTAAGATGCTCTATCTCTGCCTCTATCTATGTATCTGCCTTTGTGAGGCTGTGAATGCTTGAATGGCCTTTCCATGCTTGCATAGTCTGAGTTTCTAGTTCTTTACCGAGTAAAACTACGTGTAACTCTTCCAGTGTTGGCATTTTCATTGAATAGCAATACTGTGGACTAGAGTCTCATACCCATCTCCTAGTGTATTCAGGATGACTTTAACTTTACATCAAGGGCTCTTTGGAGAGAATAGGGAAAAAGTTAGATGTCCTTTAGAGCCCCATTTTGATGTGTCACGTCTACACACCTGAAAAATGGCCTTTGAAGGGATCCTTCTCTTTAGCCCATTCTAGCCCATTTTTGTCAATCAAGGACTAATGGGGAGTAAATTAGTAACCCTTTGGAGCCCCATTTTGATGTCCACTAGTGCACATACAGAATCATCTTCTATGATGTCTCTTGATCTTTTGGGATATACAGATGTAGATTGGGCAAGCTCTCACTTCTCTATGCAGTCTACAAGCGGTAATTGGTTCTTTATCAATGGTTGCTTGGTCTCTTGGGCAAGTAAGAAGCAAGGTTGTGTTGCTGTTTCTACCACATCTGAGTATGTAGTGGCTTCTGTAGCAGCTCGAGAATTGGTTTGGCTACAACAATTGCTTGCAGATATTGGTCATCCTCCATCATCTAGTGTTTCCTCTTAGATGTGATAATCAAAGTGCCATAAGTTTGGCTAAAGACTATGTTCAGCATAACAAATCCAAACATATTGCTATTCATTACCATTATGTTAGACATGAAGTGAAGAAAGGGATGATAATGATTGAACATTGTCCCACTTCTCAGATGATTGCAGATATTCTCACTAAAGGACTTAGTGAGGCATGCTTCACAGTGCTACGATCAGAATTTAGAGTTCTTGCAGCTTCTCTCTTCCAAGATTAACACACCTATGAGTGACCTTTTGTATATCTGCATTACATACTTGTAAATAATTGTACAAATGATCAACTTGTATACTTGTATATAGAAGCTCGAGTTTTTTCCTTGTGTATACTTGTATATAGAAGCTCGATTTTTTCCTTGTGCTCCCTAAGGGTTTTTTTCATCCGTAGCTAGAGACCTTTGTTTGAGTGGGGGTGTTTGAGCTATATATAGCTTGCCGTAACTTGAACTAGGTCTCACCTATATATGTGTAACTAGTGATCAATATGAATTAGTCTTTGGGAGTCTATTTGGTGTGTCTATCATCTCTTCTTCTTCTCTCTCAACATAAACTCTCTCTTTTTCCTCACTTGCTGAATCCTTTTTTTGCAACTCCAACATGTGGTATCAGAGCATTGGTCCACTCTCCTTGAGACCTTCTTGAGTGCCATGTCATCATCTTCTTCACCATGAAGGTTTTGAAGCTTTCTTCTCCTTCCCACAAAATTTCCAAGTGCTTGTTCTCCTTCATCTCTAAACCATTTCACCTTCCATTTTAGATGTAGTTTTCCCTATTTAGGATGCACTTTCCATTGGGAGGAATTGAAGAAATAAGGTGTCTACAGCCCGTGCTGCTCCTCGCTCCATTTTGTGCCATTTCTTCAAATTTAGCTTACTGGAGCCACCATTTTAAAAATAGTATGAGGTGGACTTAGGTGACCCTATGGGCTACTTGTTGGTGAATTTTGAGGGCAAATGATCTCTACTCTTATACAAGAGGTGGTCATGATTGATTGGCAAGGTATAGTCAACCAAATGCAAGTACATTTCATATATGATGAAAGATACTAAAACCATAACTAGGGCATCTTCAAAATAATGGTTGTAGTTGAAACCTTTGTTCCAATAATATCCATTGGAAATCATCATGAAAGTCATGATATATTCTTCCTTCATGTAAGCTCTTGTCATGGTCAATCCACACTAGTCAACAAGATAGTATAACTTGAAATCTGCTTCAAAGTATCATAACCTCAATCCTCAACATAAAAGGTGAAAAATGCATTAAACAGAACTTCAAAGAGCATTCTCAAAACTGAAAAAACACTCTAAATCTTTGAACTGTGCTTTAAGTCGTCAAGCATCACCTTAGCATTTAGTGTAGCATTTAACTTCCAAAATAGTCTAGAAATGCTTACAGAAAACAGAGGAACTTTGGAGGATTGCTACCTCACTCCACAAAGCATCAAGCAGAGGGAATTTGCTGCACAATCAAAGGTACTTGGAAGTAGAAGACTCAGTGCAAGTCTTAGAACAAATGAAGCTTCACACCACCAAGGGCAGCAGCATCTTCTCTACCTCCAGAAACCATGTCTTCTTCAAAACCCGACTGGTTTCTCCTCATTCCCTTGCTACCCTTGCATGATAAGTGGTAAGACCCTCTTCAGTCCATATGATTCACAAAATGTTTTTAAGGCTTGGACACTCAAAGAAGGTGAAGGACTACAAGGATCTTGTATTGCAGAATATGGACAAGATACATTAAAGAGTGTGGAGAAGGACAAAGAGCAAAGGAGTTACAAGATTGGCCACACCAAGAACCTCTCCAATGACAATGAACCTCACACTATGGTAGCTTGGAAGAGGAGGAAAAGGACAAGATATGCCATCAAAGGGTGCTATTTCCCCACATCTTCAAATTAGAAATATTTTATGTGTGTGGTCAATAAGGGTTCTTTGCCTTGAGATTTCCATCCTCAAATGATTGTTAGTCTTATGTGTTACCTTGTTGGATCTAAGGGTATTCCCATGCATAGTCATTGTCTATCTCCCAATTGTAAACCAACAAACCAAAGTTAGATTGAGATCATGTTGGGATGAGGATTCCCAAATGAGTCTACTACTGATGCAACTAGAGTGAATACTAGGTTGTGGATCATGTGTGTTACCACTAGAGGTGGGCAAGCCATGAAGTTTCCCATGGACTACTACTAGGGTTGAGGTCATCAATTTGTGGGGGGGAATGAAGGACAAAATGATGTAATGGGATCTAGAGTCCTGAGGTCTAAGGTTGTGAGTGTGTGAACACATGGTGTGCCTGGATAGGTGTTAGTAGGTGTGATTGATAATGTGTCAGTCATCAGTAGGTGTGTGATTGAGAGAATCATGGAACTGATTCAGAGATTTGTGGACCTAGATGCTGTACTGAGCTCACATGTGATGTCACTACTGGATGTAACTGAGATATATTGGGCCTATCTCTCATGAATAATCTCTCTCTTTTGCCTCACTTGCTGAATCCTTTTTTTGCAACTCCAACAACTCTGACACCAATAATCATAGCTTAGGCCTCAAAAAACTCAAGCAATAGAAAGAATTGCAGTCAGTATAATAGCACCTCCTACCCACATGGTTCTAATAGCACCTCCTCCTCACATGGTTCTAATGCTAGTTGATAGTGAGGCAGTCGATCAAGCGAGTGATGTCGAGCAAGTAGGAGTAAATAAGAGTAAATAAGCGAGCGAGAAAAAGTGAGCAAAGTAGAAATGGTTAGGCTACCAACACATAATACCTATATGTATGTACTCATCATTTAATAAAGATTTATTGTGCTTCCTCAACATTGAACATGATTATAACATTATTCTGCAAGTGCACATTAGTAATAGTGTTCTATATTCTATGAGATGAGCTTAAATAGAAATAGTTTGGCTATCAACAATAGGTACTTTATAGTTGACCCTCACATTTCCAATTCTCTCAATGATCGTGGTGCATGGTAGTTCAAGTGTTGCACTTAGCTTAACTTGATAAATGTGATTTAATGTGAGTTTCAAGTCGTAGATTGATTAGTTTGTTGTGATGTTATTTTTCTAAGAAAAAAATAAAAAATGCTGGCTTTGGTATTATGCTCATAGGAGCTCTCGTTCTACCATTTACCATTATGGACTTTAGAAGAAACTTGAGCTATTATTGAAACAAGAGTAGTTATTTGAGCACTTGAAGCTTCAAATAAAAGGAAAATGCTTATTAACGCTGACGCATACTGCAGAAAACAGCAAAAGCGGTTCACTTTGTCATGTTGGATGCTAAGGGCATGTTGCTCCACACAGGACAGCTAAACATACTTCCGAAATCATCAACAAGGTCACCAAATGGGTCTAACATCGTGATCTGATCCGGCACACTTCCAAACGACGAGCTCATTGTTTCGCCCCCACTGTCGGGAGCTTCGGAGGTGACTGAGCATATCGTCGTTGTGCCCTTGTGCCTGCTGGGCGACTACGGCTTCGAGAAGATAGTCAGCATTGCTCCGAGGTGTAGCCATGCAAGTAGGAATGTGGGGCTGCAGCCATTCAATTGGTGCAAGCACTATATTTTCAACAGGGGACTCTTGGACAGAAGAGAGCTCGATCTCTTCCGCGCGTAGGGCGATGCTTGCTAGCTCCTGAGATCCAAGAACAGCGTTTGCAAAATGCGGAGTGGATGATTGCAGGTTTTGCGGGAATGCAAAGCTATCCCAAGAAACTAAATCCTGAGGAAGAGATGGGAATGGACCGGGGGGGGAGACAGGATAGCGGGGAGGAGGAGGAGGAGATGGGGCACGAGCATGAGCGAGATGGAAGGGTGTGTTCGTACCGAAGGTAGGAGATATGGTGTAAGAGAGAACGGAGGTTGGTCCGGTGCAAGGCCTGAATGGGTGATGACTCTGAGGAGCAGTAGCAGGAGGAGGAGGAGGAGGAGGGGGAGGACGAATAGGGGGTACAACAAGACCTTGACGCCGAGATTGTTTGATGCGGCTGTTCCAAAAGTTCTTGATAGCATTATCCGTTCTCCCAGGCATCTGGATGATCATGATTCATCACAAAGACACAAGCTTCTATGTTAGCTTCGACAGAAAACAGAGACCCGAGCGCGACAGAAACAGAAGCCTCTGAGTTAGCTTCTACGTCAGCTTCAATAGAAAAAAGAGACCCGAGCTCGACAGAAACACAAGCTTCTACGTCAGCTTCAACAGAAAACAGATAGTCGAGCTTGAGACGAGACAATCAAGAGGAAATGATCGATTGCCTGCTTTGCCATACGAGCCCATTTCGGTCCCCCGGCCAGATAGAGCTTGATGACTTTGAGCTGCTCTCCGGGAGAGAACTCGCCTTTGCGCAGCCCCGGCCTCAGCTGGTTGCGCCACCGCAAACGGCAGCTCTTGCCGGACCTTTGCAGCTCTGAAACCTCCTTCACGTTGCTCCAATTTCCGTCTCCGTACTTCCTAACGTATGCTGTAAGAAGCATGTCTTCCGAACGACTCCACGCCGGCCTTTTCTTCCCCTTCATGCCATTCGCACCTTGGCTTCTTCGCGCCATGCTCTCGCTCTCTCTTCTGCTCGGTCTCTCGCTTTCCACTACCTCTTAGCTCGATTGTCACCCCTCCTTCCTCCTCTGTCTCTCTCTCTCCTCTCCCTCTATCTTTACGGACTCGTGAGTCGTGATTCTCCAATCTCTCGCTCGTTATCAACTCGTAATGTGCGCGCTCTACTAATAAGGCTACACTTGCTGCTTATGCTTGTGAGTCGTGAGTCCGTCTAGCGCTCCCTCGCTTTCGCCTCGCTCAGTCTCTCTACGTTCTTTCTCTGATGAATGCTCGCTCTCTCTCGCTCTCTCTCAAAGCTCTACAGGTAACCAGGTACTTCGCTTTCTTGGGTTCAATTGGTGCTAGGCGAACCCATTTTATAGATCGTGTGAGTGTCACCTCGGCAATTTCAAGGGTTTTGCCCATAGGAAAATCATAGGGTTGAACACCATGATTTTAATGGGCCTTGAAAAAGTTCGCCACATAGGGGAATACATTTTCTTTGGAGAAAAGTTTCATTCCCCATTGTCAATTTTTGAAATTATTAAATTAACAATGAGCTTTTGCTACATAATGCATTGTGGCTTTGTACTTTTTAAAAAATGGTGATTGAGTTACTTCTAAGAAATTGGCTAATCCTACACTTGAGACTAAATCTCAATTGACCCTAGAGCTTTATGTATAAGTAGAGGGAAGAGGGAAAATGGGGGCTAAGTGAGGCTTTTGGTAGGTTATGGATGAATTGCTTAAGTGCCTTTGAATTCTATTTTTAGCATCTCACTAAACTTGTCACAAAATTTGAACCCTTTATTTGCAATGGAAAATACAAGATGAATTTCATTTTCTAGTCTACATCATGCTAGGCTCAAGCCATTGTTTTTCTTCCTACATAGTTGATGAACTAGATGGCAATCTTAGCTAAGGTGCTCTAGAATTCCGTAGTATGGGGAACCACTTACAAATGAGGGAATTTAACTTTTTCTAGTACTGGGTTCAACCCGTTGTCTTTTCTCCTACACAATTGATAAACCAAATAACGGTGCTCTAGAGGTCCCTAGTATGGGGAGCCACTTACAAATAAGGTCATCCTACCATAAGGCTTGACATCCTCTTGACATGTTTACCTTTTGGAGAGTATAAGCCCAGCATAAGGTGCCAATGCTTTGATGAGACCTATAAGAGCCTTACCCCAAACCTTTCAAGCAAATTATGAATCACAAGGTTTGAGAAGTTTGTGTCAATTCATCAGCTTTCTCATGTCAATGACTTCAATGAAAGAAGGAATCATTTAACATAATCGACATTTATTGCCTCAATGAGAGCATCAAAGGGTAGCAAGTTGATATCTACGATCTCAAATATTCTAAATGATTTGAGAAGCTCCATGCATGCCATCCAAAGGGTATACACAATCATTTATCGGTTGTGATAAATGTTTATATGTGCATGCTAGCACATGTCTAACACATGATGAGTTTGGTCCCTTCCTTTTAGATCTAGAATCCGAGCATAAGGCAATATTTCTCTACTAGATGAAACATAATGACCAAGGTCAAGCCTCCTCTTCTAAGCAACATGAAGATCGATCTCCCCTTATGCAAAAAAAATTTTTCATTACCAAACTCAAGGTTTTTGAAATCTCTTTTGATGAATTTGGATCCGAATTGGATCTCTTGTTTTGACCTGGATTACAAAGTTACGATTTGTTCAGTTTCTATGTCATACTTGGCACCAAGATGATTCAAAGCTATGAGACAAACAAGAAAGCTAGGAACTTTTTACTACTTTAGCTCTAAGGGAAATAAGCTACAATGATGGTTTATGGACTATTGTGGCACTCCAAGAGCTCATCCTAGACTTCTAGTATGTTCAAAGCCCTTTCAAAGGAGTTTCAAAGAGACTACCATCAAGCATAAGAAGTAGACTACCATCAGGCAGTAGAAGTAGTTATTTTCATATTTTGTTACTTGTTTGAAATACACAAATTTGGAGAGGAGGTCTGCAAGTTTCATTCCATTTTCTTGTTGCCTTGGCATCGGCTTGCTTGTTGCCTCATCTGGTTGTGGGTCTACTAATTGGTTATAATAATCAAACAAATAAAGAAAGGATGCATTGCTTTGATTCATTACTACATTGAGGGCATTTTTTTGGCCTCTTGCTCAGGCTTTGGACATTTGCACAGGCATTCATGGTAAAGAATTGAATCTTTGAAACCAAGCAAGCCTATTTGAAAAAGAATATAGTATCATTTGTTCTTTCTCTTATATGTATGTCTTTTTTAATACTTTGAAAATTTCAAAGCAAAAGCCACCTTTTTGACCTCTTAACAACATGTAAAATTTGAAAGTTGAAAGTCTAGGGAGAGAGGAAGAGAGAAGGAGGGGAAGACTTGATTACATTTTTTATTGACTGGAGTGGTGCTTTCTCAACAAAGGATTTTATTCAACTTGTCTCGGATTACCGAACAAAATTAGTCCTCTATGCACTTTAAGAAGGGCAAAAGTCCAAAGCCAAAAGATGGAGTCTTGCATAAAGTTAATGAGGACAGACATGAGTTGAGGTAGACCTAGATGCACCACAGCTAAGAAAGACCTTGAGATGGAGCATCATATGCAAGCTTTGAATGAGGCTTGACAACCATATTTGAGTGGGCGTATTTTGAGAACCACATTGCCAACATGACTATAAATGTGATTTTACTTCAAAAATGAATTTGGTAGATTAGGCTCTAGAATATGCAATGTACCAATGCTTTGAAAGTGTATGCAAAAGCAAGGCACACGAAGACGTAAAATACATGTATAGTGTATGGGGTCAAAAGAGTTGAGAAAGATTCTCAGTAAAGGATACCTATTACCATTCTTAACGTATGTGGATCCTATGATCCCCTACTTGTGTTCTTGAAATTCAAGAATACAATAGATTAGTGAGCAACTTTCAATTTATGTACATCGTTTACTTCATGGCTAATCTCCTTGAGAATTTGGCTATAAGTAGCAAAAAATTTCAAAGCAATTTTGTTGATACTACTCTTGTTATTGGGCTTATAGAAATAGAGATACACATAATTCATGTGCGATACATTGAGATTCCAATGTGAATGCCAGTGCTACTACATGGGATGAAATGGGGTATCACATAATTCCCTCGTAGGACTTAGTGTTCAAAGTTGAGATACTAATAGGTATTCGTAATGATATATTACATAACATCTTTTTATCTACTATATAGTATCTTGTACTTGTGATACTATATTAATGTTTATGTATAGTATTTAGTACTTGTGATACTAAATTAGAGTTTATGTATAGTATCTAGCACTTGTGATACTAGCCTTGCAAATTTAAACCTTATCTACATACTTTCTATCATCCAACCTTTTGATTAAGATCTATTCTTTAAATTAAAGGTCAGCTCATGATATTAGAAAAGGCACATCATTTGGATGACCCGATTTCAACCCGGAATTTTACACTACAAGGTCACTCTTGCAGTGATATGATAGGAGGCTGGCGGGAATCTGTAATAGCTTGCAGATTCAGACTCTACATCGTAGCCTGCCGAATGCGGTTTTCCTCATTGAATGGGCATGCAGCATGCTCCCCTCACTCCTGCCTCTGCATTTTGGCCTGCCACCCACACAGTTCTTGCAACTTTGGATTTCACCTTTAAGCGCCTCAGAGAAAGGTCTCCCATTTCCATCTTTTGCATCACGGTGGAATCCTCCATCACCACTCAATGCCACCAATTACCCGGCCTCCTCGCCAGAACACTACGACGCGGGGATCCCTTTGTCTCGCTGAATCGGTATATTGATCCATTAACTATCGTCAGTCTACTTGCGGAAATCTGTATGCACTTCTAGCAGCTTTTCCACGGGCAAGATATAAAATTTTTTTCAGCCAGTTTCGTCTACACGTCGCAGGTCACAGTACCAACCGTCTCTGAGAATTGCTGGTCGTGCGTAAATTCAGATTCCTGACTCCAGCGAAACAGCCCTTGTCTGGAAGACGGTTGCCGCAATTGGAACTTAAAAATGTATTTCTGTATAGCTAGGGCATCAGCTGTTCAATGTGACGTGTTCACCTGTCGACAGCTTTTCTATAAGGCCAAGGTAGTGCCTGAGAGCTAAAACGGTCAGTTACTGATATTACTTCGTCCTAATAAACCCCGAACCCCTTGCAGTTTTGTACTTCAACATCTCATTGTGAACATTATTATAGGATGGCATGGTAAACCCAAGTCCCACTCCACTTGCTTTTCTCGAATGGGTATCTACGCTATTTTAGATGGTAACCCATTCAAAATATGGCTTAAAGATATCTTGTTGGTTCTTTTCATGGTATTGTGATTTGAAAGACACATCTTAGGTTTCTCATAGGGCTCATGCATGCGGTTGAGACAATGCGTTCACAATAAGACAAAGCAACTATAGACACGCTTAATAGACGAGCAAAATAGCGGGCGCATCTATAGGTATAGTTAGAATAGTGAAAATATGAGTGTCTATAAGAGCATCCATTTGCACGTCTAATAGTACGTCTATTCGCGCATCTGCACTGTGAACTAGGTGCAGATTTAGACGCCTTTATAAATGCAGAACAGAGAATACAAAAAGTGATATTTTGGTGCAGGCTGATAAATGTGCATCACTGCTTTCCAAACATTGCCCATGATTACCAAAGCACATAATTTTAATAAAAATATCAATGCTTTTTGGCAAACCCACATATACAAAAATTAAGTGAGGTGAGGAGAATGAGACAATATGTAAAATAGTTTTGCCAATATCAATGATGGGCTACGGTTCGATCTCATCCTCAATGAGATCAACCCTTGCCAAACTATCTACTTCAAAATCCAAACCAATGTTGAGATATACAAATACATTTAGCCCATTACTACTTGTGCTACTCATGTGCTCATCGAAATCAGCATCACCAATGGTAGGGTCATCCTCACGAATAATGGCCTCAATATCTATATCTCCTATCTCATGATCATCCTCCTCTCTCGTATCACAGTCATTATCACCTCCATGGCCATGATCATCTTCCATCCGCTCCATATTAGTAAATGTACTATATATCACTTTGGAACGTGGCATAATAGGTATGACATGCCACCACCTATTATTATCCACCATTGGTTGATAGACAACCTAATTTAAGTACAAATACAATCATTTTATTTTCCTTGCATTTAAGATATCAAATATTTAAAAATGAGTATTTTTATATGTGTGTACAATACCTGTTCACACGGTAGTACTAGTGTGTCTTTCTTACTTTGCTAAAACTTTGTGGAGTCAATAGTTACAAAGCCACTTGCATGGCATTTGATTGTTGCATTAGGGCCTCTTTTCACCATGTCCTTAAACCACTTGACATTTAAAACATACACAAAGAAGCGTCGAAAGTCCAGCTTAATAATATCTTGGATTATGCCACAATAATAATCCATGGCTCCATTGGCTCCCTCAAAGCTAGCAATGATGCTACAATCTTGTGTGTTTCTCTTTTCATCAATCCGTTGTGTCCGAAAGTACTTGCCCTTAGACCATATAGCATTGAACATAGTACAGTACACTAAGATAAAACTAATTAAATAAGCAATCTAAATTATTGAAAACTCCTAACTTATGCATAACATTCTATATACCGACCTTGCTCATGTATCCCCTAGCATACTCCCATTCTTCCATTATGATATGCATCCCCTCGTCTCTCTCTACTCTCTCCATTTCATCAAGTAGCCAATCCACATGAATATCCTTTGGAAATGTGAGGGTATGGCCACGAGATCTGTGGTGTGTACGAAAGGGGCCCTTTCTCCTTGTCTTCTCACCTTTGCATCCTGATTTCTTGTCACTCATCTTTTCATCACATCACTATTAAGCATGTAATAAAGGTTGATATTATTAAGCAACTCCGTGTCTATTACTTTGCTCCGTCCTTTCCCTTGAGGCACAATAGAGGTCATCCTTAGGTCTTCATCATCTCTCCATAGTCATGGGAGAGAGCTATCCACATCAACAACAAACTCAGAAATATATATAAGTGACTCTTGTACTTCAGGCCTTGCATTTTGTCTCACAAAGCCCTTCAAGGTCTTCATGAAGCGCTCAAGGAAGAACAACCATCGTGCATGTACAGTGCCACATATAGCAATCTCATCCACCAAATGCACTATGAGATGTAGTTGGCTCTCGTGAGAATAGAACCTCGAAAGGTCTCCTCCACTAAACAAACCACCTCCATTGACATAACTCGAGCATTATCAAGCGTGGTGGGATCTATTTCCTTTGAGCTCGCATACCTAGAAAGGAAAAAGTACACCATATTAGCAATATGAAAACCTTGCATGGAGCATTGATATGCTTCACATTTTGTATCGTGTAAAGTACCTCACAAGCTCATTCATCTTGTAAATACAATCCTTCACGTCCTTCCATGCACTATGAGAAATGCTACTAGGTAGTATAAACTGAACACAAGAGGAATGGTTGATTAGCTGCTTCTTATTCACTTTCAAATTTGAAAGGAAAAATATATTATGCACATAAAATACTTACTTGGAGCATCTTGTGCCAATCATGAGATTTCAATCCAGATAATTGATCTACATCTCTTTTCTTGCTCGTTGAGAAGGCCCCCTTCAAACACCTTATGTAGCCAATGGGAATACGAATTGTAGTGATAGCTCACTTCATGCCACCATCTCTAGCTTTGATAACCTCCATGGTGCACGAGGTAAAAAGACATGCCCATTTGGCCTCTCTTGTGGCCAAGCTCGCATCCTCCTCATGGTGCGTAGATCCTCCCTTATGCTTGCGAAATCTCGTGTCCCATTCAAATGTTCCCAAATGGTAGATACCACATTCTTGAAGATATGCATGGGATCAAGCAAGTGATTAATCTTGAGGTGGGACCAATATGGTAGTTGATAAAAGATGGAGTATTTAAACGAAAGATGATGTTAGCATGCAATCTTTATTTCCATTCAACATAGCACACAATAGTTACAAGCCCTTACCGGCTCATGCCAAGTGGTGGAGGAGTCGTGGAACCATCCCAAATTCTCATCCAATCTCCTGCAGTGAGTGACAGTGGGGGGACTTCATTCCAAGGGGCGACATATCTAGGATGATCAGGTGGGAGAAATCGATGGTGATTCTCATAAATGGTCTTATACAATGCATCTGCCTGTGAGGCAACTAGCGAAGGACCACAAACAGGACATGCATGGTAACCCAATGTAGTGAGACCTGAACAATAGATGCAATTAAGAGTTCAAGGTGGGTTTGGGGTGCCACATCGATTGCCTACTCATAATGAAAAGTTCAATGCTTACCTGAACACTCGCCATAGCTTGGAAAGTCATGCATCATCCACATCAAGATTGCTTTATAGTTGAAATCTCATGACGAGGGAGGCCTGCTCGCATCATGCACCTTCATACCTCTCCAGAGTATCTCTAGCTCATCAATCAAAGGCTCCAAATAAACATCAAGATTTTTGACTTTATGTTTCCCTAGAATTAGAAGGGATAACATAACATGTCCTTTCTTAATTGCCATAGAGGGTGGAATATTATAAATCACTAATATCACTGGCCATACACTGTTAGAGGTGCTTTTGAGACCAAATGGGTTCACACCATCCATACCCAATCCAAGTCTCAAGTTCCCAGGTTCTTCCTTGAAGCTTGGCCATGTGTCTTCAATATGCTTCCATGCAGGAGTGTTTGTGGGAGTTATCCACTTCCCATCAGTTGAGCGATAGGAGGAATGCCATGACATGAGATTGCTCTCAACGGAAGCGAGAATAAGAGGGAGAGAGAGAAACAGAGAGCCACACAAGTTTTAGTGGGTGCAGAACCACCCTAATCTTCTTTTTCATTCATTTATATATGTGTTTGAGTATTATACATAACCGGGGTAAAGGCACAGTGACCTTTAACCCCCATAACCTCCCACTTAAAGGATAATGTGCATTTAAGGGAGAACAACCATTGATCATACTATCCAATGCCCATCAATACAAGACAATACTCAATTGAGAGAATCTAGGAGCAGATTGAGGAGATGATTGTGGAGCTCTGAAGTCATCAGTGATGTCAGTGAGCATGTATGAGGTGCCTACTTAAGGACCTCACTCTTCTTCATTCTACAAGCAAGTAAAGCAAGTATTCTGATTTTGTGTCCACTCTTTGCTTTCCTTTCAGTATTCCAACATGGTATCAGAGCCATTTGATCCCCCTTGAGCCCATTTCTGCCACATCATCTTCTTCTTCCTCTTCTTCTTCTTCACCATCTCTCCCTCTTCTTCCAAAAATTTGCTTGAGCTTGTTCTCCTCCGGTTTCCCACGCCCTTCCAGCTAGAGATCCATCTTGTTGGGGCGAATTTCGGGCTGCAAGGAATTGAAGAATTTCAAGCTCTGCTGGTCGCCATTGTACGAATTTCGTCGATTCTTCTTGCTGCGTTTTCTCTGCGCTTGCTCCTTCTTTCTCTAATTCCTTTCAGGGCAAGCTTCTCCATACCTAGAGCTACCTTGTGCTGAAATCTGAGCAGCAATGGCTGCATATTGAAGGAGAAAACAGAGAAAAACCAGTCGACTTTATTGAAGAAGGAGAAGGCGACCTGACGCGTTTTTTCGCCTCTTCTTCCCAGAGGTTCTACCGTGGTATACCAGCTTTCTTTTGCCTTAGAAAGCCCCCTTTCTTTTGCTTTGAAGAGTGTGCTATAAGCCCTCCAAGTTCAGCTCTCTAGTTTTGACAGTTTTGACAAGCTTTTGAAAATGATGCTACATAAAATGCTACTCTAGCATTTCTGGTCTTTTGAAGTTTTCAATAACTTCAGTACAAGTGTTGCTTCAATTTTGTTTTGAATTACTAGACCTGGTTTTGATTGGAAAGTATTTATTTCACCCACTTCTATGAAGCATATAAGAAGAAGCATCATTGATTGAAATTTGGTCACAAGACTTTGCTATCATGTGTATGATCAGGAAATGTTGGCTATCCTCCATGCTTTCGAAAATGGCACCACTACCTATACGGTAGCAAAATCAAGGTCAAGACAAATCATAGGACACTCAGGAATTTCCTTATGTAGCCCAACTCATCAATGAAGCAGAAGAGGTAGCTGGCTAAGGTTCAGTCTTATGATTTCAACATTGAGTACAAGAAAGGGAAAGAAAACGTGGTTGCAGATGCCTTATCCCGTATGTGGGCTTGCAGTTTGTCTACCATTTCTACCATCTATTAGGCATGGATTCATGGTATTCAGGAAGAATACATGCAAGATTCTAAGGCAGCTCCCATATTTGTGGAGTACCAGAGGCCATCGAGCCAAGGGCATGCTGAATTTAAGCTGCATAATGGGCTGTTGTGGTGCAAGGACAGAATTTATTTGGTGCCAGATTCAAAGTACCGACTGCTGGTCTTACAAGAAATGCACTCATCTCCTATGGCAAGACATACAGGTATTACTAAGACATATTAAAAGGTCAAACAGAGCTTTATTTGGGATGGCTTGTGGCGGGATGTAGTTAAATTTGTCAATGAATGTTTGCCCTGCCAACAAAATAAAGTGGATAGCCGGTTACCCGCGGATCTCTTGCAGCCATTACCTACATTACCTATTCCAAAAGACAATTGGACTCACATTGCTATGGATTTCATCACAAGGTTGCCTTCCACAAAGCGGGGATGGGATAGCATTTTTGTGATGGTTTACAGAATGACAAAGCAGGCCCATTTCATACCCACTAAGACCCGTTATTCAGCATCACAGGTTGCTTGGAAGTTCATCGAGCATGTTTTTAAGCATCATGGCTTCCCTTGGGAGATTGTCAACGACAGAGTTTCAAAATTTATGGGTCACTTTTGACAGGAGTTATTTACAGCAATGGGTACTTCTCTTACACCTAGCACTGCTTACCACCCTAAGACGGATGGACAGTCAGAAAGGGTGAACAAATGGCTGGAGGAGTATTTGAGGCATTTCTATCATCACACAGAAGTCTTGGGATAAGTGGTTGGCACTTGCTAAATTTTGTTACAACAGCACCAAGCACATGTCTATTGGCATAAGCCCGTTCGAGGCTATGTATGGATGCACAGTGGGTATGCCATGTTTAGTTGCAGACATGGCTGTAAAAAATCAGCAAGCAAGAAATGACTTGGATGCCCTTCTGCAAATGGCTAAAAAGAATATGCAAGATGCCCAAGCCAAGCAGAAGAAGTATGCGGATGAACACAGGAGGTATCTGTCTTTTGAAGAAGGGGATTATGTGCACTTACGCCTCCATAAGAACCGTTATGCCTCGTTGAAAGGTAATACCAACACGAAGCTTACTCACAGGTATTACAGTCCCTACAAGATCATCTGCAACGTTGGCGCGGTGGCGTATGAGTTGGAGCTACCCAAGACCTCCAGGATTCATAATGTTTTCCATGTGTCCTTGTTGAAGCCACATGTCGGACAACATGTCCGAGTCCTTCCTGAGCTACCACCTATGGATGAGGAGGGCCACATACTCTTATGTTCCAGAGCGCATCATGGGTTTCACGGATCACGTACTCCGAAACAAAGTCTACACCGAGTATCTTATCAAGTGGCAGGGACTCCCTGAGGATGAGAACTCATGGCAGCCAGAGAGCATTGTCCAGGACCCCCTATCTCCTACCGGGCTAAATTATTAATTGCTGTTTACTGCACCTATTTAACAGCCCGCATATGAAATTTTGAGGGCAAAATTCTATGGTAAGGGATGGTTGTAATGAAGGGGAAAAAGAGGCAAAGTTAGAGGCCCCCGTGGAGGGACTATATAAGTCTCCATCCACCCCCTACTATGTGTACTTTTTGATGTGACATCTTTGAAGCATTTCAGTTGTTATTCTAAGCCCTGTAAGAGAGAAGACACTACCCAATACCTGGGTTAGAGCCTCTCATGGCTTGCTTATGCAAAATATGTGAAAAACCAAAACATAAAGCAATGTCTTGTTATGCTACAAAGGATGAAAATGCCAACCTGACTTCCTTGTTGAAGATTGCCAAGACAATGGTTGCCAAAAAGGAAGCAAATACAGAGATCTACCCTCTCATGGCACTTTTATTTGACTCCAAGTACAAGAAAAAGATGAAGGTCAGATACCTAAGATATGCTTCTCTACACAACTATGGAGACGACAAGATAATTGTTCTCTTGAAGGATATGATTTTCAGATCCACTTGTTCTATCATAGTACCATATTATAAGGCACTAGACACTGCCCATGTGGTAAGACCTTGCCTTGACATGGATATTTTGCCTCCACAAGATGAGGCATCCCATGAAGATTATGCATTTTAAAACATCTCTATGTATGCTCCAGATCTCTCTTTTTATGTCAAGGTACTCAACCTGGATAGTCCTCCAAAATGAATGAAAATAAACTGTTGTGTTTTGTGTGTTTTGTAAACACCTCTGGTCACCTTATGATGTAGGCCATGTGTATGTTTTGTTCCATGGTACCTCTTGCAGACATTGTGTGCATGTACATGCAGGGGAGATAACCATTGGAAGGTCTTTTTGTATCCCTTTTTGTTTACCAAGGAAACCCTTGCTAGCATGAGAACCTAGCCATAGATTTATCCTTGACCACCATGAGATGGCATGAGAAACTATGAGACTAGATGTATCCTTGACATAGCCTGAGGCATTTCCTTGAGGGGGGGTTTGTTGGGATATCTCAAGGTGTATGCCTCAGGCACACCTTATGTTTCTATGTGTGAGTGCTAGAGGCACAGTTAGGTGCCCACAAGCACAGTTAGGTGGTGGAGAGCCACATAGGATGATTGAGAGAATCTAGGAGCAGATTGAGGAGATGATTATGGAGCTCTGAAGTCATCAGTGATGTTAGTGAGCATGTATGAGGTGCCTACTTAAGGACCTCACTCTTCTTCATTCTACAAGCAAGTAAAGCAAGTATTCTGATTTTGTGTCCACTCTTTGCTTTCCTTTCAGTATTCCAACACCCCCTCCATATTGAAACGCTGCAATACTTTTGTAACATACTCCTTCTGTGAAAGCCAAAGGAGTTTCCTACTCTGATCACGCGTGATGTGCATACCAAGAATATGACCTGCAAGTCCCAAATCCTTCATATCAAAGGCCTCATGCAACTTGGCCTTTAATGCATCTAGCTCATAAGTATTCTTGCTAGGCAATAGCATATCATCCACATATTATGCCAAGATTATTAGGATATTATCCTTAGCCCTTTTAGTGTAGAGGCAGTGATCAATTTCACTCCTTCTAAAACCTTGGGACCGAATGAAAGCATCAAACTTTTGATAGCATTCTCTAGGCGCTTGCATAAGGCCATAGAGACTCTTCTTCAGCTTGCAAACTAAATGCTATTTGCCCTTTTCTTCAAAGCCTTTTGACTGCACCATGTAAATTTCCTCATGCAAATCCCCATGCAAGAAAGTTGTCTTGACATCCATCTGCATGAGCTCCATATCCTCTGATGCCACTAGTCCAAGCATGCATATAAGTGTGGTCATCTTCATAACCAGAGAGAATATCTCATCAAAGTCCACACCCTTCTCTTGCTTGAACTCTTTAGTGACCAAACAGGCCTTGTACCTAGGCACATCATCACCTATGACCTTCATTTTGTAGACCCATTTACATGGCAATGCTTTCTTTCCATGTGGCAAAGAAACCAAGTCCCAAGTCTTATTCTTCATAAGTGAACTCATCTCTGATTGCATAGCATACTCCCACTTGCATTGATCCTCGTGCATCATAGCCTCTCTGTAGCAAGAAGGCTCCCCGCAATCAGTAAGCATCACATAGTCTACCCCTGGAACAAACCTATCAGGCGGTCTAGACACTCTAGATGATCTTCTCAAGGGCATTTCGGCTTGCTGTCCCACCTGCATATCAGCCACATTTGGCTCATCATTTCCACCAATAGATGATCCATCATCTACCCTTGATTGTATACCTATGGGAGTACTTGGTGGTACCATTTCTTACGCATTTGATGCATGGACAGCTTGCTGTCTATCAACATATGCAGGTGGATTCACATCTTGGAAAGTGATTCTCCTCATTTCCACATCCCTCATGGGTGCCTTATGTTGGTAAACTAAAAGGAAAGCATAGAGTGAACACAAACTCAGAATACTTGCATATAGAATGAAGAAGAGTGAGGTCCTTATGTAGGCACCTCTTACATGCTCAGTGACATCACTGATGACTTTAGAGCTCCACAATCATATCCTCAATCTGCTCCTAGATTCTCTCAATCATCCTATGTGGCTTCTACCACCACCTAACTGTGCTTATGGGCAACTAACTGTGCCTCTAGTACTCACACATAGAAATCAAGGTGTGCCTAAGGCATACACCTTCAGATATCCCAAAACCCCCCCCCTCAAGGGAATGCCTCAGGCTATGTCAAGGATACAGCTAGCACAAGGTGTCTCATGCCATCTCATGGTGGTCATGGATCTATCAATGGCTAGGATCTCAAGCTGGCAAGGGTTCCCATGGGTGTAAGGTAAACAAAAGGAATACAAAAGACCTTCCAATGGTTATCTCCCCTGCATGTACATGCACACAATGTCTGTAGGAGGTACCATGGAGCAAAACACATACACATGGCCTACATCATAAGGTGACCAGAGGTGTTTACAAAACACACAAGACACAATAGTATATTTCATTCATTTTGGAGGACTATCCAGGCTGAGTACCTTGACTCAACATAAAAAGAGAGATCTGGAGCATACATAGAGATGATTTAAAAAGCATAATCTTCAAAGGATGCCTCATCTTGTGGAGGCACATCAACTGAAAGTAGATTGGCATTTTCTGTCTTTGAAGTTGCTTCCTTTTTGGCTCTGCAAAACTTCTCATGATGATTGTTTTTGCCACAGTGTTTGCATGGATTGATTTTGAAGCAGTCTTTTGAGAGGTGATTAGTCTTCCCACAATGATTGCAAGGTGAAAACTTGCCCTTCTAGATTTTTATGGCATAGGCTGTGTCATTGCCTTTCCAGGGATATCTTCATCACTATCACCTGTGATGATCAAATCATCAACATAAATGACAAGCAGCATAATACCTTTCTCTGTTTTTTCTCACATAAAGTGAGAAATCTTGTCAGACCATGCTCTAGGTGCTTGCTTCAAGCCATACAAGGCTTTCTTCAACCTGCAAACAAACTCAGGATGAACAGCATGAACATAACCTGGTGGCTGCTCCATACAAACCTCTTCTTGCAAATCACCATGCAAGAAGGCATTCTTCACATTCATCTTATGTAAAGACCATCCCTTTGATGCAGCCATAGCAATGACTGCTCTTACGATTGCCATCCTTGCAACCGGACTAAATGTTTCTTCATAATCAATGCCATATGTCTATGCATACCCCTTAACAACTAATCTTGCCTTGTATCTGTTCACAGAACATCTGCATTGTGCTTCACCTTATAAACCCACTTATAGCCAATTGCATTCTTGTCTTTAGGCAAAGGCACCAATTCCCACATAGCATTTGCTTCCAAGGCATCCATTTCTTCATCCATGGCTTTCTCCCATTTTTCTTTTCCCATGGCTTGCTCAAAAGAAGTGGGTTCTGGTTCCTGTATCACTTTGACAATATAGGCATAGTGAATGGCTGTAAATGCATCATATTTTAGCCTATCCACAACATACTTGACTTTGGTAGACCTGTGCAAAATAGGCTCACTACCAGGTACTCTCAAAAATCCCTGGGCTTCCTTACTCCAGGTGTAACAACAAGGAATACCCAACTCATCATCAATGCTCTGTTCTGAGCCACTAGATTCACCATCCACATAAGAGTGACCTGCATTCACATCAAACATGGGCTGATCTACCTTCTCTTTTCCTTTTTGTGATACCTGCGTACCACTATCTGCATTGCTTTGAGGAGATTCTCTTGATCTCAATCTGCTTGTCCATGGCGAAGTATGTGAACCACTACTAGAGGACACTACAAGTCCACTAATAATTTGTGATTACTGCTATGAATTCTGTGCAGCATTACCATTTTGTGCATCTACATTAATCATCACATTTACTGGTTTATACTAGGTTCTCATCACATCAAAGACAACATTTGTGCTCACTGTAAACTTACGAGTAGAAGGGTTATAGCATCTATACCCTTTTTGCTGCAGAGAATAACCAATAAAGATGCATTTCTCAGCTTTTGGATCCAACTTGGACCTCGACTCATTTGGCACATGAACATAGGCAATCCAACCAAAAATTTTCAAATGAGAAATATCTGGTTTCCTACCAATATACATCTCCTTTGGCGTCATGTTACTTGACAAGGAGACAAAGGCCATCATTTAGAGAAGTTGATTCTGATGGTGTAGATGTAAATAAGATGTAAATAGCAAGGAAGAGTAGACATCAAGCACTTTCACTCCAGATTATGGATGATTTTTTCTAGTTAGTTTCATTAGGAAGCTAAAATTTTATATTTATGTCGAAAGTTTGTATGCCTTAATAAAAATAACATTTGAAATGTTGACCAAGATTTGAAACTTTTATGCAAAAAATAATAAAGTTTCACCAAGATTTACTTTTTTAACTTCAAATTTCAAAAGAAAATATATAAAAGTGTACTACATTCTATCAATATTGTCAAATGAGCAAAACCGGCTTGATAAACTTTCACCAAAATTTTATATTAATATATAAGCATAGCTTCAACAAAAACATATGTGGTCCAGAGAGAACTAGAAGAAATGAAGTTGAATATGAGGTCTTCAATTATATTTTTTAAAAGTCAAATGCAAAAAGACAGTATGTCTCTAAAACTCAATGGCTCTAAGAGTCTCAATACACAAAAATTGCACATTTGTAAAAATATATTGCCTTTTTAACAATTTTTGGGAATCTTTTTAGAAGATGCCTTTTACTTGCCATTTATATGTAATGTTGCCATTTTGAATGTAACACTATTTTCCTCTAAAGACATATTCATATGCTTATATTCTTCTTGACACACACATATTCTAACACTTTTTTTTTCTCCTTTCCTTTTCTTATCCTTCTCTCCCATTTCTCTCTCGTTCACCCCCATTCTTCTTTCTTTCTTCTTTTCCCTTTGCTCTTTCTTTCCACTTATTCTCCTTCTTTCTCATTTCCTCTTTCTTTCTTACTCGTGTCGAAGGTTTGTACCTTATGTCCTTTTCTCTTCCCTCTCCTTTTCCTCTTTGTTCCACATTTTCTTTCCATGTATCCTAAATTCTTCCTATTCTTTTCTCATCCTTCTCTCTATTTATTCTTTCTCTCACTCACCACCCTTTTTTCTTTTTTCCCCCATTTACACCTTCAGAATCTCCTCTCTTTCTTCTTTCTTTCCCCTTGCCTTTTCCCTTTCCTCTTTCTTTCCCCCCTTTATCCCTCTCTTTCCTTCCCTCTTTTTCTCCCACGTTTCTCCTATTTTTGTAATAATAGAGAAAGAAATCAAAGAAGACTTTCCCTTTCTCGTCTTTAATCCCTCTCCAAGATTTTAAAAGGGATTTCTCTATCTTTCTCGATAGAAATATCTCATGGGAGTTTCACCTCATAGAATGTTAGTGTACCATGTGGAGGGGACTTTCAATTCACATTCTAGGAAAATTTTAATAGAATTACAATAATATGATAGGTTTTTTAGTTCAACTTTTTTGAAAAACTATTAGTTTAAAAGTAAAATGGGTTGGTTTCATTGAGTGAGAACCTTTCATTGAAGGGGTTTTTAAATACCCCTTGAACACATGTGATACATAGGGTTTGTTAATAATGTACCCCCCCAAGACTATCTTTGTTTTGGAAGTACTTACCATGGCATTTTAGGGGTGATGGTAATGGTAATGATCATGGTAGGCATGCATATAGTGGACCTAATGGTCATGCTAAGAAAAAATTTAGCATTTTAGAAAAGTTTGAAAGTTCAATTGTAAAGTGAATCCCATTAGTTAAAGCCATCATGTAAGAAATAAAACAAGAACACTAGAGTCCTAAGAGCATGAGGGCTCACTATTGAAGGACAAATTGATGTAATGGGATATAGAGTCCTAAGGTCTAAGGTTGTGAGTGGAGAACACATGGTGTGCCTGGATAGGTGTCAGTAGGCATGATTGATGATGTGTCAATCAATAGGTGTGTGATTGAGAGAATCATGGAATTGATTGAGAGATTTGTGGATCTAGATGCTCTACTGAGCTCACATGTGATGTCACTACTGGATGTAATTGGAGCCTATATATTGGGCTTGTCTCTCATGAATAAACTATTAGAGCTATATATAGCTTGCCCTAACTTGAACTAGGTCTCACCTATATATGTGTAGCTAGTGATCAATATGAACTTTGGGAGTCTATTTGGTGTGTCTATCATCTCTTCTTCTTTCTCTCAACATGGTATCAGAGCTACAAAAGTCTTGCTATTGCATGCTCATTGTAATGAAGAAAGACAGGAAGTATTAGTTGTTGATTTGATTACATAGCACTTTTAGTATCTTGGCACTTATTTTCTCTTGTCGATTTGACATGTCTAACTTGATGTAGCTTTTTGGAGGTCTTCTAGTGCCACTAAGAGGGATAGGTCCTTTTTTGACAGAAATACCGACCTTTTTTACACTAAAGAGTTTTTTTTTTACCAGGTGCAAAGGTCAATATTTACGTCGCTATAAGCATCGAAAAAGAACGGTCTATATAAGTGTCTCTATATAGTGATACTAATAAACATTGCTATATAGCGACACTGGTAAACGTCACTATATAGCAACACTGGTAAACATCGCTATATAGCAATGATTAATAGAAGCTTTAAAAAAACATTAGTGGGGCTACCCAGGGCCATAGCAAGCCCTGTTTTGCCCCATTAATGTTTTTTATTTAGTAATTACAAAAGAATGTTTTTTGTTACAAAATTTTCCTTGTAGAAAGGGTGATACAAAATCGCTCAAATGAACCGAGTGAGAGAAGAATATACACGTCAAAGATATACAACATTGTTTATTACAAAATTACCCTTTCAAAAAGGGTGATACAAAATTGCTCAAACGAGCCGATATACAAAAGCATATACATAGCGAAGTATATGCAAACTACTACGAATACTACTATTGCTCATCCAAAGCATCGTCCTCGTCCTCGTCCTTGTCACGCTGGCCTGATGATCCCTGGCCCTCATGAGTTGTGCCTGATCCCTGGCCCTTGTGAGCTGTGCCTGATCCCTGGCCCTTGTCGAAGCCGTGTAAGCCCAATCCCTCATCATCACCGCTCACATCTACTAATGGAATGTTTGAGCTTTGATTCTAAGAGTGAAACCATATTAATTGGAAATTAGATTGGAACTTAACGAATAAAACAATTTAAAAAGTGAGATTACAAATAGGAGTAGACTAATACCGTGTGAGCAGCCACCTCAGCCCAATCGTCTGTCACTCCCACTACCTCCTACTCTCAATAAACCACGGCTTTGTTCCTATGTGAAATGCGCATCTTGTCTCTGTGTCTATAGAAAGGCGACCCATCGCAGCTTGCTATGGGCCCAATTTATGAGAGTTAGATAAAGTGCATGCAATATGTAGTAAAACAAATAAAACAATACATTAAATGAGAAGAAGTAGACTTACCACGGTTGCCTCGAATGCCAACCATCCACCTGGACCAAAGTGCAAACTACCTACGGAGTCCAACCATCTCCTCACAGCCCTCCTCTGACCCTCGAACTGTTCGAGATGGTCCCTGTACTACTTCTTGAAAAACTTCCAATCAGCTTTGTCTGCCCAGTTGGGTTTAGCCTTCCCCTTATGGAAGTACACAAGGTTGACCTACAATGCTTCAAGAGGACCCCCATGCGCTCTTTCATGTAATCTGAATTAAACTCCTAATTTGAAGGGTTAGGATATTGTCTTTTCAATTCATCGATGAATGCCTGCTTCTTTCCCTCATCTTGGTACTGCCAGTCAGTAGTTATGCCATTCCTGAAGTGGTGGCTCATCAACCACCTCATGGTGGCCATCATATCTCTCTAGCAACCATGATTTCATCGGACAACAAGTCCTCAATTGGGTAAGGAGGACTCATGGTAGTGGCAGAGTCAAAGTGAGTGGTGTTTGTGCGAGTGCTTATAGAGCAAGGAGTAGCAGTGGGAGTAGGAGAGGGCAAGGGACCTGACTAGTACTGGGTCTTAGGACCAAGTGGAGACCTATAGGGATGTGAGTGTGCTGACTCGTCTACATCTCTCGAGTCAGCACAACATAAGTGACCCCCTCCTACTCTTCCTTTCCTTATGATGGGCATGCCCAGTGATGACCCCTCAGTCGAAGGATTAGAGGGAACGTTTGGATAGTGGGTCCTGCCTTCAGTGTAGGAGAGGGATTTGTTGAGGTCTTTGGGATAGCAAAGAGAAGAATCTCGCTATCTCCACATCAGTCATCTGTGTGATAAACTCATCAAGACTCCCGACAAAGCCATGGGCTACTAGCAAAGGAGTTCCCCGAGGGGTAGTCATAGTGCTACGTCCGAGAGGAGTTGGGCCAGGGGTAGTGGGCCAGGGGTAGTCACGAGGGTAGGCCCCTGAGGTGTCACCTGAGTGGAATCAAGTCCTATAGAGAATAGAGATTCATGATGTCTCCTCCTACGAGGGTTTTCGTACTCGTCGGACGTGCCACATGATCCCATGTCTAATTTGGGGGGATTGGACAAACGTAGACACAAACATGAAAACAAAAACAAGAGCAGGTAAGAAGCAGAAAGCATATGAGGGAAAGCATATGCATAAGAGAAGGAGAAGCATAAGAGAAGGAGAATCATAAGATAAGGAGAGGGGAAAAGAAGAGAAAGAAAAGGGAAAAAGAGATTGCAAGAGGGGAAAAGAACCAAATATGCATAAGAGAAAAAAGAGAGAAAGCATATGCTTATGAAAAGAAGAGAAAAAGAGAGGGAAAAAGAAGAGAAGGACAAGAGAAGGAGAAGGAGAAGGACAAGAGAAGGAGAAGGAGAAGGAGACATATGCTCATGTAAGAGAAGAAAAAACATATGCATAAGAGAAAAACAGAGAAAGCATATGTTTGAAAGAGGAGAAAAGAGATTAAAAGAGGGAAAAAGATATTGAAAGAGGGGAAAAGAAGAGAAGGAAGAGGGGAAAAGAAATTGAAAGAGGGAAAAAAGAAGAGGGGAAAAGAGCATAAGCATAAGAGAAGGAAGAGGGGAAAAGAGATTGAAATAGGGGAAAAAGAGATTGAAAGAGGGGAAAAGAGATTGAAAGAGGGAAAAAAGAAGAGGGGAAAAAAGCATAAGCATAAGAGAAGGAAGAGGGGAAAAGAGATTAAAAGAGGGAAAAAAGAAGAGAAGGGGGGAAAAGAGATCGAAAGAGGGGAAAAAGAAGAGAGGAAAAGAGCATAAGCATAAGAGAAGGAAGACGGAAAAAGAGCATAAGCATAAGAGAAAAAGAAAGAAAGCATATGCTTATGCTTATGCATGAGCATATAAGCATAAGAGAAAAAGAGAGAAAGCATAAGCTTGTGCTTATGCATGATACATATGAGCATATGCTCATACATAAGCATAAGCATAGGCAAATACATATGCTTATGAGAAGAGGAGAAAAAGAGAGGAAAAAAGAGAGTGGAAAATAAGAGAAGGAAGAGGGGAAAAGAGATTGAAAGAAGGAAAAAGAAGAGAGAAAAAGAGTATAAGCATAAGAGAAGGAAAAACATATGGCATAAGAGAAAAAGAGAGAAAGATTATGCTTATGCTTATGCATGAGCATATGAGGGAAAGAGGGGGGGAAAGAGGGAGGAAAAGAGGAAAAGAGGGGAAGAAGAGGGAATAAGAGAAGAGAGGGAAAGAGAGGGTTCCTATGCCCATCATTGCAGCTAGCGCTTAAGGCATTAGTTTCTTACCTGGAAAAGTCCCAAACCGTGTTTCGTGGACTGGCCCTACAAAAAAGAGAACATACCATTTTTTCAGATAACTAGTTAGAGGAAGGAGGAGTTTAGAGAAGCAACTTTTCAAAGGGATTGGATGAGTTTGGAGAAGCTTACAAACAAGGAGAAAGCATAAGCCGACAAACAAGGAGAAAGAGGAGGAAGAGAAATACCAAAAAGAGGAGGTGTCTTCTTTCTTTTACCAAATCTCATTTTTTGTCAACCTCTAAAAATCAAGCATGAAAATTAGCACATAGCCTTCGCAGTATAAGGAGAAACACGCTTCAACACTCATAAAAGGAAATCTCACAAAAAATGAATCTACATTGCTTAAAGAGACTCACTTTCTTGAAAAACTTCCTCACACAAGCAAAGAGGGAGAAGGGTGGAGAGGGAACACGTGTTAGAAGAGGGGCTGGGTAGGGGTGAGGAGTGGGGAATAGAGAGGAGGAAAGCAAGGTCGTTGAATATAACATGGGAGGAGAGATTTTTGCTTTTCCCGCAATAGAGATGTGAAAGACGGCATCGCGCAGGGTTCAAGGTTTGAGATCCCAGTGTCGCTATATAGTGACGCTGGTCAGTCGCTATATAGCGACGTTTATATTCAAAAAACATGGCTATATATAGCGATGGTTCAGGGCACTTGTTGTGAGAAGAGAGAAAAGGAGCTCATGGTGGGCTATTTTTTTATCTTAATAGATTTCCTTGCAGCTCATGTTGTCATTTTGGAAGTGTGCAGATGGAAGGGACGAGTGGAAGCTCGTCAAATGATTCGCCAATGCCAGGGAGCGCAAAGTGGTTTATGGAGAGGTTGTATTGTCATTGCACTCATTGCAAGCGAGAAATATGACATCAATGTCATATTGTCATGCGCCACTTGCAAAAGTATGGGGAGGAGCCCGAACCAGTACCCACCGTTAGTGTTGCACGTGGTGATGGATCATCGGTAAGTCAATGCTATTTGAGTTCATGATCAATATTGGATACCATTATGACACAAAACCTTGAGACAAGATCTTATATTTACACAAAATCTTGAGACAGGATGAGGAGGGTGGCGAGGGTGCACATATACCTTCACACTTTGAGCAAGACTATAGTCTCTCGGATGTGCCAGATGATGACGAGGGTATAATGGACATGATGGATTCTATTTTTAGGGGCACTACATCACATGTACAGGTGATGTCAGAGTCTGAGGTCAATATGCGAGAGTTGCAATCAACATAGTGGTACGAGGGGGCTAGGATGTCTCAACTACGGGCTTGTCTCTCAATCTTAAATCTGCAAACAAAGTATGGGTGGTCGGATACAAGTGTCTCAGCCTTAATGAGGTTAGCTCCCGCATTAATTTGACTCATTATTTGGATATTATTTGTTTTGAGAATCATCATGTATGTTTGAGAATCATCATTATTTGAAGCCTATGTATGTTTGAATTGTGACTCTCTTTTATCCTCTCTTTTCGTCTCTTTTCTCCTCTCTTTTTCTCTCTTATCTCCTCTCTTTTTCTCTCTTTTTTCTCCTCTGTTTTCCTCTATTTTCCTCTCTTTTCTCCTCTTTCCTTCTCTTTTTTTCTCTCTTTTATTCCCACTTTTTCTCTTTTCACTCTCTCTTATCTCCTCTCTTTTTCTGTCTTTTTTCTCCTCTCTTCTTCTTTTCTCCTCTCTTTTTCTCTCTTTTTTCTCCTCTCTTTTCCTCTCTTTTCTTTTCTCTTTCTTCTCTCTTTTTCCCCACGTGAAGCTTCAATAGCCTACCATCGAGCAAACAGATACAGACTTCTGTCTCTTTTCACTCTCTCTTTTTCTCTCTTATCTCCTCTCTTTTTCTGTCCTTTTTCTCCTCTCTTTTCTCCTTTCTCTCCTCTCTTTTTCTCTCTTCTTTCTCCTCTCTTTTCCTCTCTTTTCTTCTCTCTTTCCTTCTCTCTTTTTCCCCACGTGAAGCTTCAATAGCCTACCATTGAGCAAACAAATACAGACTTCTGTCACTCTAATTCAAAGAATACAGGAGTCTGTAAATGTTTGCTCAATGCCAGGCTGTAGGATTCTAAGCTTGCTCAATGTCTTATAGGTATTCTAAGTTGTAGGATTAGTGCATGACTTCTTTGTTGCTTTGAAAGAGGAAAAAAGAGAGAAAAGGGGAAAAGAGAAAGAAAAGGGGAAAAGAGAGGTGAGAATCATCATGTATGTTTGAGAATCATCATTACTCGAAGCCTATGTATGTTTGAATTGTGATAGGTTGCTCCAAAAGATGTTGCCTGCACCAAATACCATGCCCACATCAAGAGATGAAGTGAAGAATATGCTAACAATGGTGGGTATGGATTATGATACCATCCATGCTTGCCGTAATGACTGTATTCTCTTTCGTCGTCGTGAGCATGGAGATTTGGCTAGTTGTCTAAAGTGTGGGGAACAACAATATAGAGATGACTTGTAGGGTGAGTAGATACCAGTAAACGTCTTGAGACACGTTCCCATCATTGCAAGATATATAGCTGGAGAGTGCGAGGGTCGTCGTTGTGTCTTTTGTGACTCTCTTTCGCACGCATGTCTTATACTAACACATTCATGCACATGTGCAGGACTTGTTACAAGTGGGTACTATGCTTGTTCTATTTGTGGATCGTCATTGTTAATTGGTAGCTATAGAATCTCCACCACTTTGTCCTTATGGGGCCATCATTGTTCTTTGGTAGTTATAGGATCTCCACCACTTTATCCTTGTTGGCCATGACAATGGAGCCGTCATTGTCCTTTGGGTAGCTATAGAATCTCCACCGCTTTGTCCTTGTTGACCATGACAATGTTCCCCTTTTCTCAAAAATTTCTTGTGATGGTGTCATAGGATTTTGTGTCTTTGAGCACAAGGTCTCAATCAAAGCCCATTGTAGAAGGCTCTCAAACATATTAAAGATGTAGAAGGTTATTAGGCTTATAGTGTTGAACTTTGTCTGAAAATGGAGCCCATTGGTGAATTGCCAGGGGATGGAGGTGTGGTCCCTACACTTTCTCTAGCTTTGACTTCTTTGTCGTGCTCCCTTTGGTCTTCAAGGCCAATCACTTTTTGCCTAACTAGTCTTCATGATGTTCACTTGCTTTTAGTTTGGGGTTGGATAGGGAGGATAGGAGGCTATGAGATAAGCAGGCCTTAGGGGCTTATCTATGTGTGGATCTAGGGCTTGCACTCCCACAAATGTAATTATACAATGGACCTCCCTCCCACATCTTTCTTTCAATTCCTTTTCCTTGGGGAGCCTCACAGATGCGATCATCATCCTTGTTATGCTAAGCTTGCGGCATATCGGGATCCGTGGATGCAAGAAACTCCGTGATATATACTAATGACTCTTGCACAAGCCATCCCTTTGCCATGCTTGCTTCTGGTCTTGCTCTTTGTCTTACAAATCCCTTCAAAGTTTTCATAAACCGCTCGAGAAAAAACATCCACCAACTATGAACGATACTTGCAATGGCCACCTCATCAACTATGTGCAGAAGCAAGTGCACTTGAGTTGTCATAGTGCTCGAGGGAAAGTGCATCTCAAGCAAGCATACGGCCTCGATGGATTCCACCCTAGTGTTCTCGATGCTTGATATGGAGATCTCTTTTTGAGATATCCACATATTTCACATGCCCATGTAAGATATATTCATAATCAGTCTACAGATTATTCAACTTAAATTGAAGAAAATGCAATCAATGCGATTTGATAGTAAGCATACCTCACAATACCACTGATCTTGAATATAGCATTTCTAACATCTTCCTATAAGCACCCTTTTATTGTAATTGGGAGGATGAACTATTGAGCCTAGTAAGCTTATTGTCCTTTGAAAATGCTCCTTTCAAGCAACGCATATACCCTGTGGATGTTCGAAAAGAGGCAATGTCTGCCTTGACTGCCGCTGCCTCCTCTCTCGTGTATGAAGAGGATCCGTGTTGCTTTCTAGAGGACAACTTTTCCCGAAGCACACACTTGGGGCCACAAACAAGACATCCTATTCATAGCATGCAAGTCAATCCAGCCCTTTGATGCATCGAACAGGTACTCCATTAAAGGCACATAGATACAGGGTTAGGGATATGTAACAAGAAAGGCTAAGGACCTGGAACTAAATATGTTTTTGCGGTTCCTATCGAAAAGAGTGTTTTTTGAGACAATGGACACTTGCATCCCATGAATGCTAGTTATGACAACAATGGTTAAGGCTATAATGGGCTATCAAGTCAACTTGAAAAAGATGGTGGTCACATAGATCAATGAGTAGGTGGGAAGGATTCAATTGAGGAAATAAGAAATAGGTTGAGTTGGGCTCTATCTATGTCTATTGGCATGTAGAGGCAAGGACTTGGAGACCAAGTCAAACCACTATTCAACTGTGGTAGAAGACTTATTCAACAAATTGCTATAAAAAGAAAAGTAAAAAATGGTAAATTTGGGTCAAAGAGATGGATCGATATTGACAAAATGCAAAAGGAAAGTAGCCACAATAGCTAAAATCTAACCAAAATGCCAGTTGAAGCAACACCGAATACAATTGAACATTGAACCCTAAAGAGGTTTTAGTTGGTGTTCATTTCGGTTCTAGAGTTCATGTGCTTAACCTCCTTGTGTCCATGCTACCTTTTTTCTTGTAATTGTATGAATGTAACAATCAATATAGACATATATATTATGCATATCCACTTTTAAATTAATGATTAATGGTTATATTGACAATTATACTAGCTAGGGTTTCATGGGGTGTAAGAGTGAATGAGTGAGAGGAGGAAAAGGGAAGGATGGATTGGGAGTAAAGGACAAGGAGGAGGGTTGGAAGGAGGACTTGCAAGCAGGAGGAGGAGGAGAATTAGTTAGGAGTAAAGGAGGAGGAAGTAGAGGACAAGGGGAGGAGAATCTATGAGTAGGAGAATTAGTGGGAGTGAAGGAGGAAGAGGTAGAGGATAAGATAGGTAAGGGGGAGTTGGAAAGAGGAGGAGGAGGAGGAAGAAAAAGAGAAAGGAAAGGATGAGTTGGAAGGAGGAGGGAGAGGACGAGGATTTGGGAGTGCTAGAGTCTAGGTCACAAGGATGAGAGCATATTAATGTAACTAATAGTGTAAGGTAAAGACCACATGGTGGGGAGTAAGCCCACCATGTGGAACATGGAAATTGCGGCTGTACTCTAGAACCAAGGCCCGAGGAGCAACTAGGTTTGCAACCACTTGTAGCAAAGTAATCTAGGACATTGTGGTTGACACCTCAAGCTGAATACACAAAAGTGCCCTAAAAACCACTCGCTAAAAAACTACATGTGAACAGATCTTCATTTGCTCTCCCTTTTTCTATTTTGGTTTCTCAGATGTACTGGTGGAACCAATTGTAATTGGAACTTTATGTGATTACTAGTCTCTTGAGACATAATATAAAAAACAACTACTTTTTTTTGCCCAAAAAAAAAAACTACACGTGAACGGATCCTAGTTTTTCATTCCTACTTGGTTTTAGATATTTTTACTAAACCATGAGAAAAGAGCATTTTAAGAGACATCGACAAGCTCTTAGTTTTTAACTAAGAGGAAAGATGTTCTCATCGATGGGATGCTTCAAACCCCTTGAGGGAAGGCCTACTTCAAGACGTTGATCTTGAGGAAAGGTGTTGAAGATTCTTCTCAACATCTTGTGTTACAATGTGGATAAGCACTAACATGTTAGAGTGCTAAATGAGAGGAACTATTGGAAACCCTAACTCTAATCCTAAAGGACTTGTATATAGTGATTCTTGACAACCAATATAGTGTACAACTAGTCATTTGTGGTAGGCTCTCTCTCCACATCTCACACTTGAGAATAGGATTATATGAATGCATTAGAGTAAGGATAAAATGAGAGGATGAATAGTGCATATTGATGCTACAAAACATTGTGAAATAGTACTCAATAGACATATACATTGCAACATTGTGCTAGCAATGTTGTAGACTTTTTTACTGAAACATTGGGAAAAGAGCTTTTTGAGAAACACTAACAACCTCTTAGTTTAACTCAGAGGAAGGACCTTCCCATCAAGGGGATGCTTCAAACCCGAGAGTGTTTATCTTGAGGGAAGGCCTACTTCAAGATGTTGATCTTGAGGGAAGGTGTTGAATATTCATCCCAACATCATGTGTTATAATGTGGATAAACACTAGCACTTTAGAGTGCTAGAAAAGGAAGAACCCTCGCACTAGCCCTCACACTAACCCTAAAGGGTTTGTATATATCTAAGTGTTCGATAAAACCCTAGGACTATATGAGAGCACTACAATAAGGATGAAATGAGAGTCTTGAAGTGCTTTAGAGCCTTTGGTAAATTTGAGGTAGTGCTTGAGGATTTAGTCTTGAGGTAGGATAGGCACTCAAGTAAGGTAGGGATTTGATTAAGAAAGTACTTAAAGAAAGGGATGCAATGATTTGAGCAAGGATAGTCAGGTAAGGAGGGTGCCACATGCTAACCTTAGATATGATAAGCTCAAGTTACATGGATGATACATGCTAATTGTATCCCCATGTGTCCCCTTGCTTGATATCATCTGTCATCACCCAAATCTTCTGTGATGCCACCTAACTCTTTCGCACAACCCTACTTTGCTTCTTTAAGCCTTGCAACACCTTCACTGTAACTTTTCCTTGTTGATATTGTGTTGGCTCCTTGAGCCTCCACAACCATTATCTTGCCTTCAACTAAGCTCCCTTCAAGCTAGTCAATGCTTTCTTACTTGTAGACTCCTCACGGAGCCTTAAAGCTTCCATTCCCATACTGTAGGTGACTTAAACTGCAACAACATCCCACTATGGGCTAATCATAGATGTGGCTTGGGTCATGAACATCGATCTCTAGTTATTCTTGACATCTTTTGATAGGATCCCAAAGTTGGTATGCTTTATTTTGAGCACTATAAGCAACGAGTACACTTTTATGAGATTGGCATCAAGCTTATTCCATAATACATCTAGCACATGAGCATGTGGAAGCGATCCAAATATTTTAAGGGGAGTCATGTTATGCAAATAGTAGTAGGATTAGATAGTAAGAGTAAAGAAATCCCATGCACCACCTAGTGACCAAATAATGGTGATACCTATTAAAAGGGAACACTATGTAAGCATATGAAAATCTTATGGGACTATGTCAGAGTCACTCTCCCTCCCATTTATATTAATTAATCTGCATAAGACTCCCCCTTAATGTCAATTAACCTAAGCAGTTCTAAGCTTTAATCTATTAACCTAAGCGATTCTAAGCTTAAATCTAAGCTCCCTCAGTATCTCTCACCCTCTCCCCTCCATTCAATCGTCGCTTTGTCTCCCCCCTATGTTTCTTTCTCCTCCATTCTTCATCATAGGTCTTCAAACACCTCTTCATTGAAGGGGAGGCAGCGCGTAGCGTGTGGAGGAATTTGAATGTCAAGGCGGCTCTCCCTCAAGTCTCCGGCCTCCCCGTCTCCCCCTCATATATTTTTCCATGAGGCGGCAAAAAGAAAACTTCTAGACTTTCGTGCTCGTCGAACCTTCTGGATAGTCTATGGCTTGAATAATTATTATCCATGATTGCCTTAGGTTAATGTGGCATTGCACCTCCCGCCTCACACAACTAATTAATTAATAGCCTATTTTCATCAACTGGGGGGCCCTATTTGCTTATTAAGGTGTTTGATCTTGAATGGCTCACTGTTTTGTTATTGTGTTAGATATTTGGCAGAGTGCCATCTTGTCTTGTAGTTTTCACCTCTTTCTTGCACCATGCATCATTGTTATATAGCATATTAAGTGAAATTTCTGGGAACACATGTTGCTCACCTTTTCATTTGAGGGCATTTGCATAGGCATGCCTTACTTGAGAGTATAGACTCCATGGCCTATTTCATCAGAAAACTTGAAATATATATATATATATATATAATGGACCTGTAACATTTTCGTTTTCACCTGTAAAAAGTATTTTCTCAATTTTCTAAAAATTACAAAAGCTTATGCAATTGGGTTAATTTTAGCTAAACAAATCTTCAAATTCTTAAGCAAAAACTTGAATAGAAGTGTTCACAAATCATTCTTTTGAACAAATCACAAAACTTGGGGTTTCTCAATTGAAATCCCAAGTTTTGTGATTTGTTCAAAAGAATGTTTTTTGTGAACACTCCTATTCATGATCGTTATATGGGTTCCCGTTCTCTCCAGCTTCGCAAGGTCTCTTGTCCCTTCTTCGTGCTCTGGAGGGCTTGAAGGGTTTACCTTTTGAATACAAAATTGAATTTTTTCTTTTTGTGATGCTTGTTATATAAGAGTGTTTACACAGAGTGTTTGCCCACATTGAATGCATCTGAGCCATGGGCAGGACATGGGCGGGCAATCTTAAGTGTCCATGATTCTTAAGCGTGTCCACGGTGGGCCAAGTCTCTAGAGGGTACATATATATCTCAAACATAATGTTACCATGGCTGGTCTAGAGCAGATTGCCATGGTACAATTTTGTTTGAGAAGACAAGAGGACACTAGAAGAAAGCAAAATCTGAGGCCAGAGGAAGCCCATGGAGAGAATGAGAGAGAGCATTGAAAGAAAAGCTGAAAGATTGATTGATAGACACACAAGAAGCAAGATGGAGAGAATGGGAGCGAGCATTGAAAGAAACGCTGACAGATTGATAGACACAGATCCTGAGACGGGATGGAGACAAGAAAATGTCTAGGAACAAGACAGAGAGAGAGAGAGAGAGAGAATTCAAGCAGTTTCTGAGAGAGAATCAGCGAGCATTGAAAGAAAAGCTGACAGATCCTGAGATAACATCCTGAGATGGATCCTGAGATTGACAGGAAGCTAACAGGAATGCAGCAACATCCTGAGATAGATCCTGAGCTCATGGAGACGGGATGGAGAGAGTAAAATTTATAGGAACAAGACAGTGAGAGAGATAGAATTCAAGCAGTTTCTGAGAGAGAATCAGCGCTGTTTCATCGAAATGTCTTTGTGTTGATGACGGAGTACGGATTTCCATGTCCAATCCATGCAGGTTTCTGCCGCAACGACGATTAATGGAGCTTGTTCATGGTAGCAAAGCGTTTGGATTGCAGCAATGGCGTCCGGGAGTGGCGTGCCGCTGACTGGTCCGGGGCCTCTTCCTCATTCTCCTCAGACTGGGAGCCATCTCTGTTGGCGCATCGCGAACAGGAAATCTCAAGCTCTCAATCCTCCAACGTTGGAACTCCCAGCTCCCAAGACTTTTGACGGCCTCCACTTTGCCAGATTTCCACCTCGGGAACGAGGCCGCTCACCTCTGCCTTCCAATTCTACCACTCTGGACATTGTAGCGGATCTTTTATGGCAATGTATGTGTGTTTTTCTCGCGGAATCCCCAGTTCACCACTCTTTGCTTCTTTGCGAAACCTCCGCAACCGATGCTTTGCCTTCTAATGGTTGCCATAAATCGAGAGGCGTTCGCTGTCTTCCGCGCGGCCTTCTGGAATCGGGAGTCGTAACCACTGATGCAGAAGTCGTTCTCCAATCACGCGATCGCTCTAGAAGTATTGGAAAAGTTTTAACAAAATATCTGGGAAAAACGTTTCCTACTGGCCGCTGTTTAGCTTCTAAACCCGCAACCGACTGTAGTGAGACGAATTTGAATTGGTTCAGGGCACGAAGCTGCGTGGAATGGGTCGCTACGGACAGCAGTTTTCGGGAAGACGAGTTTCTGGCATTGACGTGCCGGCTCGAAGCTTGTCAAGACTCACATAAACACACAGGTTCAAAAGCATCGATGGGCTGCCTTGAAGGAGCATCCCGACGGCCCAAGGGATGGGAAGTCATCAAAGCAGGAATGGAATATGTCTTGGGGCGCTCCATACTACCTGAACGGGGAGCACATCTTGCAGATGTTTCAGTACGGGATTGTGCGGATGCCGCTGGCATTGCACATGGCACAAGATTAGGAACAAACCATAGAGGTAGTTTGCCATCTGCTTTAGCTGGCAGCGCAACCATAATACCACCTCAGCTATCAGATTCTGGAATAAGGGTTGGCGTCCAAATTACAGCTGAGCCTGTAAAAATCTCTAAGAGAACCAATGACTTACAACAAGGCCCAAATCCATCCCCCCTTACGGGTAGAATGGGAGATAATGCGGTCGCTGGTGCATTGGCTGGAACTTGCGTAAGCCTCTGTCTGCATCCTATAGATACTGTAAAGACTGTGATTCAGGCCCAGAGTTTTGGCCAAAGATCTATTCTCCACACTTTGGTTGCAATAATTTCAGATAGAGGTGAGTATTGGAATTTAGTTTTTTTGCTTTTTGAATAATGGACGAGACAGACTGTTTCATCTAATCGAGGAGTTTGATTTTGCATCTGAATTACAGGTGTGTCTGGCCTGTATAGAGGACTTGGAAGCAATCTTGCCTCCTCTGCTCCAATCTCGGCCATCTATGCATTTACTTATGAATCGGTGAAGGCAGCTTTGCTGCCTCACTTGCCAAAGGTGAGTGTCTTCAAATCCATGTATAAAATAATTTGGGAAGGAAAAGAACATGAAACGAAAGACAAGTAGCTATTTACCAAACAAGAAACTTCTACATATCTGTCCATGCCTGTTGATCAATTGTTTGACTTGAGCTAGCTTTTCTGGGGAAATTTGAAAGGACTGTCTTGTTGGGATGTGCCAATTCAAGCTTTCCCTTTGTCAATTGAAGAGAGGCCTGCAAATTCTGCGGCTTAAATTGATCACATATTTCTTTTTTGTTCCGAATGGTGTAGGTAGAAAGGTGTCAAAGACTATCTCTAAAGAAGCGAGTTTATACATTGGTGAAAATTTTGTGTACTCGTTATTGGACGTTTTATGTACTTTCCTAAGGCGAGATTTATGTCAGGCTTGTTTAGTTGGAGCCATTGCTAGCTTTCCCATGGATAAGTCTGCCCTTATCTCACAGAAGCAATGGTAAACTAAGAAATGCCTGATTCAACAAGTTTTTATGGACGTGATATTCATTTTCATTTTATATTCTGTGGGCTGCATGTATTTTTGGTCACTCAAGAACAGTCTTTCTAAAGCAAGCTTAGGCACTCCATACGTAAGTAGGTGACAAATTTTTTGAACACACCTGATGTGTGATCACGCCTAGAGCTAGATTTGCCCTTCCCATGCACGTCTTATGCTATGTTTACCGGTGGCAGAAGTCTTGCTTACAAATAGTGTCAAACATGAAAGCACGGATGATGGGGATGCAACTGCTCCTCTTTCCATAGAGTATCTATGTTTAAATATGATGCCTTAGTAGGACAAGTCCTGTGGCATCTCCATTGAGACGGTTTCTCTGCTTCAATCCTGGTTGCAACTCGTCCAGGCCCGCATGCCCCTGGCTGCCTCTTTTTGTTGCATCTTGCTTGCATCGTACTTCGCAAATGCTTGCTGTGTCTTTATCATGCATCACGCTCTGGAGTGCTGCCTTCATGATGCATCATGCTCTGGAGTGCTGCCTTTATGATGCTGTAATGGCGGGCTGTTTGCCCCCATAGCCCTGGGTGTACCTGCAGCAAAAAAAAGAGCTGTGAACTGTGCCCTGGCTGGATGGGCTGCTATTGTGTGGCTTATGTGTTTGGTATTGCCAGGAGAATGGCCTCATAGGCTCCTAACCAGTGCAAAGGCTGGCTGACATGGTCTGTCTGTACATCGATATGCCTGACCTGTCTGGTGGTTTTGGGCACTCACATTAGCTGATTTTCAGTTGTTTGACTAGGAGAAGAGGCTTGTGCTGTCCACCAGGATGTTGGAATCTGAGTCCTAGTGTGTGTGTGTGGTCCTAGAGTCCTAGGAGTGTCCTACAGTTGTGTGAGTGTGAAGAGTCTTGAGGCCACTTATGCCACCTCATGTGGTAGGTGTGATTCCTCCCCTAGATTATAGGATCTAGATTCTCTTGTGTGTGACCTCATCTATGAGGTGTCTGTGTGGGAAGATAAGGCTTGCCCAGCCTATAAAAGAGGTTATGTACTTGCTGTGATAACACAATCTATCAACATCAGTTCGTGCCTCAGATCTTGTCTCTCACCCTCTCCCCTTTTTTAACAGTTGGTATCAGAGCCACCTTGAAGCTCCTGCTTGATGGCATTCCTCTTCGATTGAGCAGCTCTATGTTGTTCATCGAAGTTGATGTTGTTTGTTGCGCCATCAGCCTCAAGACTGCCGAAGTCGTGGCAGTAATCCTACCCACGCTGATGCTACCTCTCTCCTCCGTTGGGCCACTCTTCCGCCTATCTTCCACGCCCACCAGATCTGGAGAAGCTGCCAACCAGCAACAGATTGAAGCAGTCGCCTCCCTCGTAATCTGCTGATCGTGACTTTTGCTGCTGCCGTGTTTGCCGCTACCCGTTCGTCAGAACTTACATGTGCTAATCTCTGCGCCTGAAAGCCTTTGCTCTACCATGTCGCTTCCTCCTTGAGGTAGAGGGTGGCCGGAAAGAGAAGCTGCTCGCCATCTACGTTGCTGCCCGCCATCTCCACGTTGCTGTCCAGATGGCCGCTTCAATTCTGCCCCAAATGACCTGCGACAGCTCCTGCGAAGGTGTCGAGATCCGTGTCTTGTAACAAGGCGATGATTTGGTGGCGTCTCGCATGTACCGGCGACCGACGACCTTGTGAGGACCGTGACCATCGACTCGCACGTCAACGCAGCTCTTTTGGTTTGCAGTTCACGCTTCCTCAATCTACATCGAAGACCATCCTATGTTGTTGCTTCCGTGCTGGTATGTGTTGCCCACGCCTCAGCAAACAGTTCCGCCTTTGCTCAGCATTTCTGTTCCATGACGACCTGAAGAGCGGCTTGTTCCAGCCCATTTCTGAGCTCAAAACCCTAAATTGCGCTTTTCAAGAATTTTGCCTCATTTTGGGTGAATTTGTTGGGGCTTTTATGGTCTGAAGCTTCCCTAGTATTGCTAGAACACTATGCTCTAGGAAATTTTGAAAAGCCCCAATTTTCTGCAAACCCTAATTTTGCAGCCACCCTAACCCAAAAATTTAGGGCTTTTCTGTCTTGTGTCTTCCTTTGGCATAATTAAAGCTTCTACCATGTAAAAATTGGGCCTTTTTTTGCAAAATTTGAGTAAACATTGCAAGGGATTTAGACATTGGCTGTAATAACAGCTAAGACCTTCCCACCAATGGATAGCATAAAAAACTCCTCGTTCATCGAGAAATTCTCAGGGAGCAATTTCCCAACTTGGCAGACAAATCTCAGGCTTCTTCTTATGCGAGAAGGCATATGGAATATCACCAATGGCAAGGAGCCAAAACCCCAAAGTGATGATGCTAGAATCAGTTGGTGGGAGAACCAAAATGATAAAGCAATCGCTATCATTGGCCTAGCTTTAGCTGACAACCTTATCCACCATGTGGATTTTGATAAGACTGCAAATGACGTTTGGGAAAAATTAGAGAATTTGTTTGGAAATAAGATCAATAATTCCAAAGTATTTCTCAAACAAAAACTCTTCAAGCTCAAGATGAAGGAAACTGAAACCCTCAATGAACACTTGAGCAATCTTGGGTCAATTCTCCAACAATTATCTGCCATCCGAGCCATTGTTGAAGATGATGATCAAGTTGCTGTACTTCTCTCAAGTATTGAAGACATTTCCAAGTACAATGAGATCCTTGCTGTCCTAAGAGTCAGCCGCAATATGAGCTTTAAGGATATGGTAGCCCATCTCATTGATGAGGACGGTAGGCTTACAGAGAAAGTAGAATCTTCCTTTGAATCTGGCAAAGCATTTTTTCTCAAGAATAAGCCCAAGAAGAAAGGAAAACCTCTTAAATGTAATTACTGTCAGAAGCTTGGCCATCCAGAGGATCGTTGCTTCAAGAAGATGGCAAAGGTACAAGCCAAAGAACATGCCAATTTGGTTGCGGAGCAGAGCGAGGACGAAGATGATGAAGCTACACCTTCTGGACCTGAGGAACAAGCGTGCACTGCTGCTGTTTTTGGTCTATCCCTCCATGAGGTGATAGATGAAGAGTGGGCTTTCTAGAGTCATGTGTGTTAGGTACTCTGCTTTGGGTAGTCCCCCTAAAATGATGTAATAATTTGTCATATTGTGTGCCTTGTCCTATAAAAGGCTCCACTTATTTCCGTGTACCCAGTTAGGAGACAGGGGGGTTGTTATGTCTTTCCTTTATCAGGCCTGGCCGAGTTCCAGGATGTTGGTGTACTCCCTAGACCTATGAGTTGGTTTTGCATCCATGCTCAGATTTGAGTCTTTGATCACGTTGACACCTAAGCCATGAGAGTGCTTGGTTCAATCTCTGAATTATGCTCAGCTGTTAGCCTCTGAGATTGCCTGGGATGCACAGTCTGGATGATGTCATAGTTTCTCACCCTAGCTCCGAGGGGGGGTTTGTTGGAATCGGAGTCCTAGTGTGTGTGTGTGGTCCTAGAGTCCTAGGAGTGTCCTACAGTTGTGTGAGTGTGAAGAGTCTTGAGGCCACTTATGCCACCTCATGTGGTAGGTGTGATTCCTCCCCTAGATTATAGGATCTAGATTCTCTTGTGTGTGACCTCATCTATGAGGTGTCTGTGTGGGAAGATAAGGCTTGCCCAGCCTATAAAAGAGGTTATGTACTTGCTGTGATAACACAATCTATCAACATCAGTTCGTGCCTCAGATCTTGTCTCTCACCCTCTCCCCATTTTTAACACAGGATGCAGGGTTATTGCGTGAGTGAGAGTCTAGAGAGTGAAATCTAGGGGTAATAGAATCTAAGAGAGAGCTGAGATATGACTGAGATTTCAAAGAGCTGCTGAAACAGTACCCAAACCTGACTCTGTTTGCTGGTCCGAATCCCCAACTGTTGTGCTGGGTAGACAGCTTCCAGGAAGGCTGAGCCAAGGGCCAAGAGCTGAGGCTGATCAGGGCCAATCTCTGGAAGTGTTCAGGGCTGACAAGGGGGCTGGAGAGGAGCTGTAGGAGTGCTGAAGGCTGGAGGAGCTGAGTGAGGAATGAGGGCGGGGAGCCCCCCTTTATATAGAGGGCTGGGAGTGAGCCAACCAGCCCCAAACTGGCTGACTTTTGGGTTGGCTGGTTTGGGCTGCCGGTTGGGCCTTTTGCCAAATAAAACCCTGCCTAGGGAGGGGTGCAGGGCAGCCTATAAAGGCAGCCTTCCCCGGACAATCCTTTGTGTTGTGCCGAGTGATGTGGTGGCAATGAAAGCAACAATGTTCTTGGTGGTAGCGCTTCTGTTCGTCGGGCTGTAGATAACCTCCCGTAATGCCCGCTTTAGCCTTCTCATCTGGAGTCATCTTGGGCTCGTTCTTTTGTTTTAGAAGTGGTTGTCCTTCTTCTTATCCTTACCCTCTATGTTGGTTGATTGCTGCAGGGCTTTGGAATCCTTTTGGACCTCCTCGGTCTTTCCCCCGTTCAGCACATTTCTTGATTGTGGGTGAGAGTCAGCGACCGCTCGTAATCGGCCGGTCGAAGTTCCGGAAGGAAAAACGAATGTTAGTGTCCAATCCTCTAATGAATTGCTTCTTTTAGACATGCCCAATTGCTGCACCAGTGTGATAACCTTGTTATTGTAAGACGACACATGCAACCCATTTTGGGAGAGATGAAACAACTCATCCTCCAAGTTAAGCATATATTGTGGCAGTAGAAAATGGACTTTGAGATCGGTAACAAACGTCGCCCAAATGAATTTTGTCTTAAAAGTTGTTGGGTTAGCATGCTTACTAGCCCAATGTTGCCACTAGGTAACTGCCTCACTGGTAAGATGAGGGGCTGCTAGGTGGACTTTGTCTTGTTCATTTTGAATTCGCGCTAACGGAAAATGAGCGACAAACTTTAGAATAAACTGAAGGATAGTTGAGTGGTCACACGTACCATCATACTCAACGAAATTTGGTGTGGACTAGGTGAGTAGGGCTACCTTTGTCGATGATGAAGCTGTGGTAGTGACTACTACCGTGCTCAAACTGGCCTCCATAGTGGTTAACATCTATTTGTGCTGGAGAAGCATTGCCTCTCGGTCTATTTTTTGTTGCCTCTCTGCTTGGTGCGAGCTCCGTGCATCGTAGTGCCTTCTCATTTTTGCGTTTCTCATGCATCAACAAGAGTAGTTTGTCAAAATCTGTGGTTCCTCTTTCTTCTAGTGGCTTTTCTGCCTCTTTTTCTTCAAGATGTTGGTTTGTCTGGTCCAACTTTCTTCTGCTTTCTCCCAGCTATGCTACATGTTCTTCAAGTTGCTAAAGGAGGAGCCAATTCTGCTCTAGAAGATTCCCCATCATTCTTGAGCACTAGGCAGAAGCGTATCTTTTTGGTTGTCTTTTTGGTCTTCATATTCTTCAAAGTTGACATCTTTCCCCGAACCTTCCATGGCGCTTGCGTATGTGTCCTTTCCGGGTCTCAAAACAACCATACACTCGCGGTAGTCAAGCTGGATACAGAGCAAAGCTCTGATACCAATGTAACATGCAATGGTTATCTGATCGTGTAATCACAACAAGACCTTCTTTAAACCTTTAACGAGGAATTCGCGTTATGCACCATAGAGAGAGAAAGGAGATGAGGGTAGAGAGAATAGAGTCGACAACTGATTCCCTGTACCCACTGAGGGCCCTCTCTCCCAATTAGGGGAGAATTTGCTTTATACTTGGAGAACTGAAAGATACAAATAACATTCTTCGAGAGAGCGTGCTTCTGAAGAGTACATTGTGTACATGTATTGTAGACCTATCCTAGGCTGTGACCTAGACCTACCTAGAATCCTAAGATGGAAACACTAACCTACTGTTCTCCAGTGGGTACCAGTGAACAAGGACTGATCTTTTGACTTGACCTAAGGCTGAGAGACTGACCTATGTAGCTTGTGCCTGACTGTCCCTGGACAAGGGCTCACAAAGGGGTCACAGCATACGACAAATCTCCTATTAGGGAGCTATAATGCACTTGTCGATGTAGCCAGTGTGTCACATTGCACCCAAGTGCAGGGGTGCATGTGACAAGGTACATGGGTATTGGGACTCGGTATATGCTACTGAGCTGGACCTCAAAAGTGGCTGCTTCTTGGGCTCAATGTCTGTAAGGTAAGCCCTCTAATGTTCATCATGCCTGCTAGCATTGGTTTTGGGACTCAGTATGTCACTACTGAACTAGCCCTCGAAAGTGGCTGCTTATTGGGCTCTCAAAGTTTGCAAGGTGAGCCCTTGAATGTTCATCTTCCTGGTAGGTCTTTGTGACACCCATATGTTGTACGCGAGTCCTATGGAAAGTCTTGTTTTTAATTTACGTGCTTTAACTAATGATGCCATTTCCTTTCAGGCATGGAGGATTGCCAACATTTTTAGGTCATACACATGGTAAAAGTGAGCCTGGCAGGACTAAAGACTACCATGTGCGAAGATCAGAGATTACAGGCAGTCTGCCATGTAGCAGCATGCATACGTGCTACTGCAAGACTTGGAAAGGACACCAGATTGGTTACTGGTACGGTCGCAAGGTAGACAGTACAGGGCCATTCATGGGCCTGTACCTGGCCGGCAGCAGCATAGGCAGGTGGCTGGAGCAGGCTTTATTGTTCTCAAAGCCACCACTGCATGCTTACTCCTCAAAATGGCTCCCAATTCTTGTCATCGGTATTTGCATCCAGAGTAGGTTGGCCTTGTGTAAGTTTAGGCATGCTGACATCGGGGCATGTCAAGGCAGATTTCAATCTTAAAGGCTGGCCTTGCATCATATATTCACAAATTTTTTGGCAAGATGCCTTAGAAATCTTCTAAAGGGTAACATAAGACCAAAAAATTCTAATCAACTGAGTGTGGTGTTATGTGGTTGCGGCCATTTCCTCTACCTCCCCTCTTGGTTTTTGTGAAAGGAGTGGTTCTCTGCAAGTTTGTGATGCCCCTACTAACTCCCTACTTACTTGAGCCCCCTTTTCCTCGCTATGAATAATGACCCACAAAAAGTGGTCCTACAGACACTGTACTCACGTAAGTTGAATATACTAAAAAACCAGATTGTAATTCAACAATGATTCTCCTTGAATCTGTCTGTGAGACTCATGTTTATGTTATGGGAGCAATTCTAGGAGGCGTTTGGCTTGTTTTGACAGCTAGCAATAACAAATTGAAGGCTAAGGGTACGTAGTCTCCTTGTGTTTATATGTTGAATACAGTAACATGTCTGTTTGTTTGCTAGGATGGAGATTAAGTAGGTCTAGATGACCCACCGCATAGTGTATCCCATACATTCTAGAACCATATAAAAGTTGAGTGGCTGAAGACAACCCATCATGCTCATTTGACAGAGTTAAACATCATTTCTAGACCATCAATTCAGACTTGCAAGGTCCCAAGTCTTATTCCTCTGAATGGAATCGATCATGGCTGCCATCCATGCCAGATGCTTGGTCCCCTCCACAAAAGTGTGAGACTCCGCATCTTGTGATAGCAAGTCTGCATGTCCAATATGTGCCTGAACTCAACCCTGGACGCGTTGAGAGCATCTCTTTGCGTGATTGTTGGTCTCAGGAACGTCTGTGACTTTGGATTTTTGCACCGTTTGGATATGCCACTTGGGCACAGTTCTAGTGGGAGGCACAATAGAAAGAATTGGAGGATCATTATCCTGTGAATCCCCCTCTATTTACGGAGAGAGGGGTGGTTGGACAGTCTTGCCTTTGTCTCTCAAGTTGGGATCTAGAATGTCAGGGAGTGTTCTTCCTCCTCAAAGATGACATCTCTGCAATTCACCTCATATGGCTTGTACCCTTTGTATCCAAGCTGTAAAGATACCTTCCTTGGACTTTGAATCCAGCTTCCTTCTTTTTTGATCTGGAATATTTAGAACTGAAACATGGAAATACTCGACTGAAGGCTTTTTACCTGAATAATGTTCTGGCATAACTCCTTCAAGTGCTCTCGTCTTTGTTATGGACCACTGTTCAAACGGCCTCAGCCTTTGTCAGGTTCTTTGCCTCCATCATACTTCTTGCCATTTCCATAATGACTGGGTTCTTGCGCTCCACGACACCATTTTTTTGAATGAGAGCAACTGTCATTTGTCTCTTGAGGAGCTCCTTATCTACATACTCTCCACTCTTGAGTGTGAAGAATCTTTAATCAGTGCCCACTCTCCTGCTTCACCTTAGCTAGCCATTCTTTGAACTTCCCAAATGTGTCCGACTTCTCTTTTAAGAAATACACCCACACCTTCTTGCTATTTTCTATAAATGTGAGAAATACAGACTTCCACCAAAGGACCTTGTGGACGTGTGCCCACACAAGTCAGACGTACCCAATTCTAAGGTTGTGGTGCTCCTCTTTTGGCGATGTGGAAAGGATTGTGTTGCTAACCCTCAAGGCAGCGGTGCAGAAAGAAGAATGTGGGTGAAGCTTTGGAAGTCCCGTCACCATATTCTCCTCATGCATTTCTGCCAATGTGGTGGGTACTGTCCCATCTGTGAGTCCCCATATGAGAAGGACAAGGGGTCAGGGCTCAAAGGAAGGTGGGAATACCTGGAGAAAGGTACTGGACATCTGTCTGCAACTATGTAGAGGACTGTGCATCTGAAAGTGGAGCAGAAAGAGCTGCAATGGATGACAGCAGCTCTGTGTGGCAGAGGTTTGCAGAAACAGCTCATGAACTGCACTGCCTATAGGCCTGGCAGTAGGTGACTTCAGCACCATTGAGTATTTTGCATTAGGTCGTCTATTTTTGGTGCAGGGCTCAGCCCTACACATTGCCTATAAATAGGCGCTTATCTCAGCATACTTCCTAGCAGCCACTGAAGCCTCTGAAGGCCACGCAGACTGAAAAGACGTGTGTTACATTGATCTCATCTGTAGTGCTCAGTAGGAAGCAATCATCCTTGATTCAGCATCTCTGACTGGATGTATTCTCCTCCTTGAGCAGTTTTCCCACAGTTGTGGTTGAACATATTATGAGTTCTACTTCTCCTTTCTGTGCTGTACTTTATGTGTGGCATTTCATTGAGTGAGTGCTTTTATCTTGAGAGAGATCTGTGAGGGCTTGAAATCAATCTGCTGCGTTAGGGTTTCTGTCTACATGGTATTAGAGTCAAATGTGGCATCCTTGTGATTTGCTCCAACACACTAAAGAAAAGGATCCCTCCAATGGAGACCCCATTTCAGTAAGGTGCTAAAAAAGTCAGTCTTCTGTTTTTGATGTTGCAATCACTTTAGAGATTGTCAAGTTTCCTCTTTAGGTGCTTGTAAATGGCTTCTTACATGCCCAAACTTCAGAGAGAGTGGGGAATTGGTGGGAGCAACTATCCCATCTGGAAGGTAAATCTCAAAAGTCACTTGGTTGCAAGGCTGATCTGGGAGATCATGGAGGTGAAGCTTAAGGACTCAATGGATCCAACAACAAATGTTGTGACACTAACAGTTTCAGTGCTAGTGTGAGTTTGTGCAGAGAGAGATGTGGAGGCACTCTCCATGATAATGGGCACCATTGCAGATGCGGTCATACCCACATCTAGCTTGTGGATATGGCAGCGGAGGCTGGAGGATTCTGAAGGATCTATATAAGACCAACACCACATCTCGCATCCTTCCCTCTAGAACAAACTGTTCACCATGGGGATGAAGGAGGGGGATTAGATCCATGACAATCTCACTAGGGTGAAGGTTGTGAGGGATCGATATCGAAGGACACATGAAATGTTTTGGCAAGAGGAACACAGGAGCATTGGTTGCACAAAATGATGGCTTTAATGGACCAATGGATACAGGTAATTCAAAGTTGTGGCATAAAAGATTCGGGCATGTTAACTATGGGACTCTCTCAGAGATGCAAAGAGCTGGATTTTTGGATACTTCCACACATCATGGTTGTAAGACACATTAAGACACGACACGTTAGACACGCTTCAGACACGAGTGTCTAAAGTGTCTTAAAGATAAGACACGTAAGACACGTCATTGTGGTTATAATAATAAATATTTAATTAATATATGTATAAGTATACAAATGTACAACTTGCTAGCATAGCTAGCTGCTAGATTCTAGAAGTACAATAAGCTACACTTAAATAATGCAAGAAGAAACAATGCACTTGTACAATGTAGTTAAGAGTCAAGACTTGTCACTCAAGTCTTAAAAGTTAAAGTTAAGACTCACGGCTGAAGAGCTCGCAAGTTTTGAGTACTTAAAGGTTTAAACTAATAATTGAATCTTGTCACATGTGACATGAATGAAAACTGCATCTCGATACATATAATTGAAAGGAAGCTTTCGATTCTCAAGACTCAAATCTCTAAAGATTTATCCTAATCTGAATCTATTAGGTCACTGCCACCGCTAGATCCAAAGTCACCATCAATGATAGCATGGCTAAGTCAAACTCAATGTGTGTTGTTACTCCCCACCCACCCAAAAAAAAAAAAACACAAGAGTGTCTTAAGGTGTCTTAAGGTAAGACACGTGTCTTAAGTGTCTTAAGCGTCTTATCATAAGACACGAGTGTCTTAACAACCATGCCACACATTTCAAAGAATGCTTGCATGTGGGGCAAGTAACACCGGGAGGCATTCCCGAAGGAGGTTATGCAATGATACTGGAGTTTAGTTTAGTCTCACATACGTAGAGAGATGTCCATGACATCAATCTGCAGAGCTGGTTATTATCTTACCTTCATTGATGATTTCGGTAGGACGATTTGGATCCCTTACATTGCGAATGAGTCTCAAGCCTTCACCACGTTTAAAGAGTGGAAGGCCTGGGTCAAGAAAGAGGTAGAAAAGAAGATCAAGGCCTTTCGAACCGACCAAGGGGATAGTTCACCTCAGAGGAATATCATAGGAACCAAGTGAGTTTACCGCGCCAACTACAAATCTGATGGTGCTTTGATAAGTACAAGGTGAGACTTGTTGTGAAAGGCTATGCACAGGCAGAGGGAGATGACTACGGGGAGACATTTGCTCCAACATTTATGATGACTACCATATGGACGGTGATAGCTTTGGCTGCCCACCATCAGTGGCCTATCTTTCAGATGAACGTGAAGTTTGCCTTTCTAAATGGTGAGCCTTAAGAAGAAGCTTATGTTGAGCAGCTAGAAGGCTTCCGACAGCTGGGTGAAGGAAAGAAGGTATGCAGGCTTCACAGGGCACTTTATGGGATGAAATAGGGCCCGAGAGTGTGGTATCAAAGGATGCTGACTAGTTCTATGAGACTATGAGATAGGCTTATCTTGTAGTCCATCTGATCCTAACCTCTACCTTCTCACACAAGGATCTAAGACAATGATCATTATCCTTTTTGTTGACTTAATTTTTACTGGTGCTAACAGGAGGTCAAGGGACTCTTGATGCAAGAGTTTGAAATGATATATTTAAGACTTCTGCATTATTTCCTTGGTATAGAAGTCTGGCAATAGAATGACCCCATCTTCATTTGTCAAGAGAATTATTGTCAGGAGGTGCTAAAGAGATTTCACATGGAGCAATGCAAAGAAGCACCCACCCGAATGGAGGTCGAGGGACAAAGTGTTAGAATTATAGATATAATTCAGCAGTGACCAATGTAATATAATAAGCTAGTTAGGGGCACTTTTCCCTCTTTAAGAGGTTTTTCCCCCTAACCGCAGTTAGTTCACTAACTATGGTTAGTGACTACTAAGGTTTTGTCACTAGGACAAAACCTTATCTTTCATTCATTGAGTTGTACTCACACACTCTTCTATTGCAACTCAGCTTTCAGCTTCCAAGCTTCCAGCTCTCACTCTCTCTTGCTCTCTCTCACTCACCATCTCCTCACATTTGGTATCAGAGCGGGTTCAAGAGCTCCGTGCTCCCTGCTCCTTTCAGCTCCTGCTCTTTGCCTTCAGCTTCAACCTCCCCGTTCAGCTCCAACTATAGTCTGCGACACCTCGTCCGTACAGTCCGTACGACTGTACGGAATCCTACCGTATTGCTTACCTGCTCGCTGTACTGTTCACCGATCTGCGCCAAAGAGCACCGTACAGTTCTGCGCCAAACAGCACCGTACAACTCTTCGTGGTCGTCCGTGCAGAGTGTACCATACTGCTCGTTCGTACACCCGTGTACCGTACAGTTTCGCCGTACAGCACAGTACATCGTGTATTGTACCTGTCATCGTACCTGCGTTCCATACCTGTTGCAGCCGTACTTGCGTCACCTTCCGTACGAAGTTGTACCTGTAGTACTTGCTATCGGTGTACTTGCGTGTACACACTGTACAACAGGTAGTTGTTTCTGTTCCCGTACAAGTTCCTCTTTTCGTACACCTTGTCATCACCGTACAGTTCTGCGTCATCAGTACTTTGTTGTACATCTGCACGTGTGGCAGATTTGTACCTGCAGATCCGTACAGGATTTCCTTCATCTGCAGGTTCACAGTTACTTGCAAAGCAAACATTGCAGATAGATCTGCAAATTTGGGGCTTTTGTTCAGAAATTGCAAATTTGTGGCTTTTGGTGAATTTGCCCCTTTCTGATTGCAATTTCAAGCACGAAATTTGGGGCTTTCAGTTCTGCAGTACAATTTCTTGAAGAAATTTGGGGATTTTGTGATTACACTGCAATTTTGCAGTAAAATTTGGGGCTTTTGCAGACAGAGTGCAATTTTTGCAACATTTGGGGCTTTTGTTCAATGTGCCCCTTTCTGGTTGCAATTTCAGGCCTATGTTGGGGCTTTTGTTTTGGGAAAGCAATTTTTGGAGTATTCAGTTCATACTGCCTTTCTTGGAGTGTTTGAAGCACTTTTGGCAGATTTTGGAGAGTTTTTGATGCTTGGACAGATTTCTGACAGTGCAAGTACAGAAATCTAAGTTGCATTTACAGCCCGTGCATGGCTGTGTTTTTTGGGAGTTGTGCATTTTATTCCCAGTAAGGGAATTCAGCTTAGTATTTGCTTCAATCTCTTTCTCAGATATGGCCCATCAAAATCAGAATGACTTCCAGTTCGGTGGTCTTTCACAGGAAGACAAGTTGGATGGTACCAACTACTCCCTCTGGAGTTTCATGGTACGCAATATTCTGATTTCTCGCAATTTATGGGATTATGTCAATGGGGATGAGATCCGACCAGCAGATATTGCACCTGCTACCCCTCCTCAGCAAGGAGGTGGAAGAGGTCATGCACAGGGTGCAGCTGCAGGACAAGTTGTTGGTGCAGCTACAGTCACTACTCCAGAGCAGAAGAGATGGGATTCACGGGATGCCTTAGCTTTATCATGCATCTCTCTTTCAGTGAAAAGATTTATCATTCCGCATATCCAGTCGTGTAAGACCTCCAAAGCAGCGTGGGATATTTTGGAAAGCATGTATGCAGCTCGGAATGATGCAAGGGTATCTTTCTTGAAAAGAGAGTTGAGTAATACACATATGGAAGAGGGTGACTCCATGTCAGTCCACCTCACAAAGCTACAGTATCTCAGAGAGCAATTGTTAAACATAGATGAAATTATTCCTGATTCAGAGATGATTACAACCACTCTGAATTCTCTTCGTGAGTCTTATCTCAGCTTTCATACCTTGCTGAACTTATCATTGAGGGGGGGTGCAAATCCTCTCACTTTTCATGAGTTGATAGGACTTCTGCTTCAGGAAGAGCAGACCAGGAAAAAATTGGCCTCACGTGCAGGTGAACAAGCCATGCTCTCAAAATTCAAATAAAAAACAAAGGGACAGGCAAAGACATCAGTAAATCAGCCTTCCAGTGGGCCAGGACAGCCTTCACAAAAGGCTAAAAATGATGCAAGTAAGCCCAAGAAGAAGGGTTTTTGCCACTACTGCAAAAAGCCAGGTCATCACATAGCAGAATGCATGAAAAGGCTTGCAAAAGAAAAGAAAAACAGCTCAGGTATGGCTATTTCAGATTCAGCTCCTCATGCATCTGACAGTGGGGATGCTGCAGGCAGCTTCGTTGGACAGGATTATGCCTTTTTATCTTGCATTTCAGATTCTAGGTTGGCTGTTCCAGATGCTCGGGATAGTACAGCCACTTGCAGTGATGATACATATGCATTTTTGACTTGCAGTTATGACTCTTCTACAGATGCATCCGCTTTCAGTGTTAATGAAACACTGAACACTTGGTATTTTGACAGCGGTGCATCCAAGCACATTACTTCTAGGAAGTGTCTTTTTACTTCCTTGCATCCACCTCCCGTTGGTAAGAAAGTCACTTGTGCCAACAACTCATCATATTCAGTACGTGGCACAAGAGATGTTGAGCTCACTGCCATTGATGGCTCAATTTTCAGACTTTCAGATGTCTTATATGTGCCTGGCATAACCAAAAATCTCCGTTCAGTGTCCACCCTTAACAGAGGGGGATTTCAGGTCATCTTTGAGGACGACAAATGTGCTGTCCGAGACAGGGAAGATGACTATGCCTTAAGGTTATCTGGTACTCTGCTGCGTGGGCTTTTTCAGCTTGATATTTTCGAGAAAAGAGCAGCCCATGCTCTTGCAGTTTCTACCCCTACAGTTGCCATGCAGAATGCAGAATTATGGCATGCCAGATATGGCCACATGCATTACAACAGCTTGATGACACTTCAAAAGTTTTCCATGGTTGATGCATTGCCACCTCTTGAGATACCTCCTCCACATGCTTGTGAAGGGTGCATTTTAGGCAAGATGCATAGATTCCCCTTCAAGAAGGATGGTTCAGTTAAAGCTGTCCGCAAATTACAGCTTATACACAGTGATGTCTATGGTCCCATGAGGACTCCATCGTTGGGTGGTCATCTCTACTTCGTTACATTTATTGATGATTACTCCAATTTTACTTAGGTTTATGGGCTGAAACAGAAATCTGAAGTGTTCACGGTGTTTAAACACTTTTCAGCCATGGTTGAAAATGAGACCGGACTCAAGATACAAACATTGCGCATAGATAGAGGTGGGGAATACTTGTCTTCAGAATTTGTTGCTTTTCTCAAAGGCAAGGGTATTGTGCATCAGCTCACAGTCAGGATGACCCCTCAGCAAAATGGCAAAGCTGAGAGGAAAAATAGAACCCTCATGGAGATGGACAGATGTATGCTGAAAAGCAAACACATGTCTCACAAATTCTGGCTAGAGGGTTTAATGTGCGCCAATTACATTCTGAATCGGGCTCCCACTAAGGCTTTAAAAACAAAAACTCCTTATGAGGTCTGGAATGACAGGAAGCCTTCAGTGGATCACTTCCGAGTCTTTGGATGCCTTGCTTATGCTCATGTGCCAGTTGAATTTAGGCACAAGTTGTCAGATAAAGCCATCAAATGCATATTTGTTGGTTACAGTGCAGAAAGCAAGGGGTACCGTCTCTACAATCCTGCTACACGCAAGATCATAGTAAGTAGAGATGTGATACTTTCTGAAAATTCAGCTCACACTCAGGCTGAATTTCACATGCCTTCGTCTTCAGAGGATGTCTTTGAGGGGTTGCTACCCATTGCCTTGGGTTCCCCTGCTGATTTTGCTGATGCAAATCAGAATTTACAGCTACCTTCAGATGCTTCAGTTCCGCCACAGGATGTCTTGCCCCCTCCACAGGCAGTGGAACAGGTGGTGCAGCAAGAACTTGCAGACATACATGCAGCAAAAACAGTCCCAAACTGGCTGTTACAGACTCTCAGGGAGAGTAAAATTGATGCTCCGTTATCTGGCAGGACTCGCAGTGCAGCAAGGCACATGGAAGGTGCTAATTCAGTGGAATCAGCATATGCAGGTACTCTCCTTGATGAGGAGGAGCCTGCCACATTCGAAGAGGCAAAGGATAATTTGCATTGGATGAATGCCATGCACGATGAGTTGCAATCCATTGCAAAAAATCAGACTTGGGATGTTGTGGACTTGCCACAGGGTAAACATGCCATTGGCACACGATGGGTTTTCAAGGTCAAACGGAAGCCAGATGGCTCCATTGACAGATATAAGGCAAGGCTGGTTGCTAAAGGCTATGCTCAGAAAAAGGGCATAGATTATGAGGAGACATTCGCTCCTACATCCCGGATGACCACCATCCGATCAGTTATTGCAATGGCTGCACATTTTGAGTGGAATGTTCATCAGTTGGACATAAAAACAGCCTTCTTAAATGGGGACTTGCTGGAAGAGGTGTATGTCAAACAACCTCCGGGTTTTGAAATTACAGCTAATGCACTTCAAGTATGCAGGCTCAACAAAGCTTTATATGGGCTGAAACAGGCCCCTCGTGCATGGTATGCCAAGATCCATGCCTTTTTGACCAGCAAGGGGCTGCACAATAGTCCTACTGAGAGCACCCTCTACATCAAGATGGATGGGGGGGAAATTTTAGTCACCCTTCTTTATGATGATGACTTACTGCTCACAGGGTCCAATGAAGACAAAATTGCAGATTTCAAAGCTGATTTGCAGACCAACTTTGACATGTCAGATTTGGGGCTGCTTCACTTTTATTTGGGGATCCAGTTCTCTCATGAGAGACGTGGCACTGTTATGTCTCAGTCCAAGTATGTTCAGAAACTCTTGGACAGATTTAACATGCATGAGTGTAAGCCCATAGCCACTCCCATAGAGCCGGGGCTGAAACTCACAATGCATGATGCAGGAGAATCAGTTGATGCTACACTTTACAGTCAGGCTGTTGGATGCCTCATATATCTCTGCAACACTAGACCTGATATTCAGTTTGCAGTATCTAAGGTGAGCAGGTACATGCACAGCCCAAAAACTATGCATTGGCAGGCAGTTAAGTGCATCTTCCGTTATTTGCAGGGCACAAAGTGTTTTGGCTTGCTATTTCCCAGGGGGGGTGACTTGCAGATGCATGCCTACAGTGATTCAGATTGGGCTGGTGATTATGACACTAGGCAGTCCACTAGTGGCAATTGTTTCTTTTTGGGTAAATCTTGCATTTCCTGGCTGAGCAAGAAACAATCTACAGTGGCTACCTCATCATGTGAAGCGGAGTACAGGGCAGCTTTCACAGCAACAGTTGAATGTGTCTGGCTGCAACGTCTATTTGCTGATCTTCATCTGTCTTTGGAGGGTCCTTCTCCAATTCTCACTGATAGTCAGAGTGCCATTGCAGTGGCAAAGAATCCAGTATTTCATGTTGCACGAAGCACATTGAGGTTCACTATCACTACGTCAGAGAGAAGTTGCATGCAGGAGAGATTAGTATGATCTTTGTGTCCACACATGACAACGTTGCAGATATTTTCACCAAAGCACTACCACGTGAAAAGTTTGAGGCATTTCGCAGTGCCCTGAACTTATATCTGTTTGGTGATTGATCAGCCTTGTACATGACATTGGCACTGCAGGGGGGTGTTAGAATTATAGATATAATTCAGCAGTGACCAATGTAATATAATAAGCTAGTTAGGGGCACTTTTCCCTCTTTAAGAGGTTTTTACCCCTAACCGCAGTTAGTTCACTAACTATGGTTAGTGACTACTAAGGTTTTGTCACTAGGACAAAGCCTTATCTTTCATTCATTGAGTTGTACTCACACACTCTTCTATTGCAACTCAGCTTTCAGCTTCCAAGCTTCCAGCTCTCACTCTCTCTTTTGTATCAGGACTAGACACATAGTCCTTCATAACCTCTTTTTTGTAGAAATGGTTGGTTGGTCCGTTTTGAGACCACCACCGTTATGCTCATTGTATCAGTTATCTTTAGTCTCATAGACCTTCACGGTCTCCCGTAAACTTTCTTTCTTTCTCACTCACCATCTCCTCACACAAAGTTGAGTAACAAGGATAATTCTTGATTGGTTGATGCAGAGGTCTATCGAAATTTTACTGTATTTAACTAATACCAGGCTGGATATAGCTTTTGCAGTGGGGTGCTCTGTCAATTCTCATCAAAGACAAGGGTGAATCAAATGAAGGCTGGATTCAGGGTTTTAAGGTACCTCGAAGGCACAACCAGCTATGGGATCATGTATCGGAGCGAGCTTGGAGGATTCTGTCATTTAGAATGGGCTGGAGATTGGGATACACGGTGTTGTTGTCAGGTTACTACTTCATGCTTGCATCAAGTGCCATATCTTGGCTTAGCAAGAAGCAACCTATAGTTGCGCTGTCTTCCACAGAGGCAGAATACAAGGCAGCTTGTTTAGCAACATGTGAGTCCATTTGCTCAAATTTGCTCAAATGGATATTGGAGGACATAGCATGAATGTTGAAGACACGTATACACCTCCTCTACTTGATTGAAGGACCTTGCTTTTTCTTTCTATTTGGTTCTAAACCATGGCTTTGGATTCTCTGAGCTTGTCGAAGACTTTGGACTTTTTTTTAATAAAGTAGACCTAGTAGTATCTGCTCTAGTCATCAATAAAAGTGAGGTAGTACAAAGCACCATTGATGCTTCTAGTTTGTGCATAACCACATGGATTGGAGTGTATCAAATCAAGAGCACCTCCAGCTCTTGTTGTACTTCTACCAAAGCATAACTTCCTCACGAGCTCCGTTTTAGGAGCTTCTGAAGCAAAACGAAGAGGAGAACAAGCTCTATAGGCTGGAGTGCATCTACAGCAATGGGCAAAAGAAGGCCTCAGAGGAAAGCAGCCTAATCTCTGATACCAGCTGCAAGCTAATTTTCTTGTCATCTGGGTAAGGGTGGAACTGGAAGTGTACTTGCCACTTGTGCAACCAAGTGTCAACAACCTCCTTGGTATGAGACTTCTGATCTCCGAGAAAAGGGTCTGGAGTGATATTCGGACCTAACACTGAAGCCATGGCATCCACATGCGTGAGCGCTTGAAAAGTGCTAGTCAAAAGTGTGAGTGTAGTCTGAATCCCTTGGAGTTGCTATGTCAACCCCGTTTGATTCGTGTTAACGTGCTCAAACTTTTCATCAAGAGCAGTGATGAATTCACTGAAAGCTGTCTTCGTAATCAAATCATCGTAGAGACCCTGGTCATCCTCTGCATGGTAGTTCATATCTTGGTCTCCCATCGCAAGCTCGGGGTCTACAGAATCAGCCATAACTGAATCGAATCTGATAAAGAAAGTAGGCTGAGAGAAGAGAAGTAATAGGTGGTCTCAAAACTGGGAGGTTGGAACAGAGAGAAAAGTTGACGAAAGAGAGGAGATGAGAGAAAGAGAGCTGGCTGGACGAAAGGAGGAGGAGTTGGTGGAGGTTCTCAATCCAGGAGCCGAGCTCCTTGCTGTCCCATACGGAGCTCTGCAACAGGCGGAACCAGAGGGGGAAATCGGGAAGGGGATGTGAAGGGGTAGATGCCTCAGTTCAACCTCGAATTCACTCACTCTGTGCCTTCTCCTACCTTCTTTCCCTAATCCAGTACCACTTCCCTTAAATGATGAACCAGCAGTCACTTGCAAGGCATGAACATGAATTTCGAAATTGAGGCATACCTGGAGAAAAATTCGTCCAAAATTCTCGCAACAGAAGTTCCTACCTCAGGAGTTGGCTCTGATACCAACTGACACGACCCCAACACTCCTGAAACCTTTGATCTGCAAGCAAACACAAGAACACACCAAACGTGAGGAAACTGAGCAGGCTGCTCACCACCCAAGATACAGCTCCGTCTGTTAATCCAACATGTGGGAACAATAGAACAATGAGCCCCCTTTGTGCTACTACTAAAAGGATACAAAACACAGTCTAATCAAAGTATATAATGAAGCAAAACAATTTTCAACCACTGCGCTGGTTTAGGAAAGTCACAATTTTAATCAACGGGTTAGTTTAGGACACGTTTAGGACAGTCACAATTTCAACCACCGGGATGGTTTAGGACACTGTCACACTTTTAACCATCGGGATGGTTTAGCCTGACGGTCTCAACTTCACATATTAGACAATAACAAGTATATTTCTTTTCATTTCTGAATTTCACCATTAGAAAATAACAATATATTGCTTTTCATTCCTGAATTCCACAATTTAATAGTGGTATATGACCCGAATAGCAAGAAATTAAATTAACGAATTTAAGTACTAAGAAACACAATAATTTCAACCACTGGGCTGGTCAACAACTAATGTGTGTTTAATCACGTTGGTTCAGAGTAGATATGCAGTAGAGAGAGCAAAGCTAGGGGTACACACACAAGTGACTAACTGTAGACTATTATTAATTGAAAAGACAGAATATGCACAAGTGTCCCATGACGATTTAGGTTTAGGGCCAGGGCATGGAAGCCAGAGTGCTGTTTTAGCACTTTCAAGTGTTAGTGCATATTAGCATTTGCACATGATGTTGAGATTGCTCTTCAACACAGCAGAGGCTGCGGCAGAACATATAAGAGAGAGGTGGAGATTGGCTGCAGAAAATGCAGTGAGATCCACGAGGAGAAAGGCTGACAGATCTGCTGTGTAGACAGAGGGAACAGGCAGGTATAAAGCAGATGGTGGCCCACATGTGGGAAAGAATGGCCCAGGGCAGGGAGCTTTATAGGCTCCTGTTTCCAGTTGAGCAGCAGTCTGCTGGCCGGCTGTCTGGCTGGCAGATCTACAGACCTGCTGGTCTGTGGAATCTGGACAAGTCAGCAGGGCAGGAGGCATTCACCAGTGAGCCTCTGACGCTCACAGCAGTGCGCAGCCAGAGTAGGTGCTAGGCAGAGTTAGGAGCAGGAATAGTGCTCCCCATAGAGCATCCAGGACAGCACTTTGCTGCAGGTAGAAGGATCTCTGAGGGAGCTTGATATTGTCAGTTTTTGAGCAATAAAATTTGGCGTATTTTGGCCGTCCTAATGCTGTCCTTAATCTCAGATCTGAGTGTTCTTTATGATTGACTTTGTTGCACAGTTGTCATATGAAGTTGTATCTATATTGCCTAGATTCTCCAACCGTAAGTGTGGAGCAGCAGTTGAGAAGGCAGCTGCTCAAGACCCACAGTGGCTGCAATCAACAATCAAAAGCTCCAAATGTAGCCTTAGCTATGCAAAACTCAAAGCGTAGAAAGAAAAGTGTAATTTGGGCCTTTGGTCTTATCTTTCTCATGGTGAGACAAATGGCTATGATAATCTAGTGTACAAAACCTGTTTGCTTATTTGGAGAGATCTACAGTGCCATGTTTGTAGCTCATGTAATGTCATTACAAAGTCTTGGCATCCTAAATAGATCTCCATGGACCCTACTAGAGAAGCAATTAGATGCCCTAATAATGGCCGACGAGGCTAAAGGCCAGATTATAAGTGCCCTAATGTATATAATGTTTGCTAATGTGTCACATCAACCTGCAAGGACTCTAGAGAGCTCAGCTCAGCCCTTTTGGAGTCTCTGCTAGATAAAGTCCCGCTTCGTGTAAACTCCCTGTTTCTCTTCTCTTCTTCGTTAGCTATCAGACCGGGATACTCTTCCCTGGGTCCTTTGACTTGGAATGGATGACGATTCCCGCTAGAGCTTGGGGCATTTCCCCAAGGCTCTGGGATTTTTTGTAAACCCCATGTTCAGTGTCATATGGCAAATATTAGTCGTAGGGCGGATATTAAGGGAAGCAGAAGCTTTCATCGAAGGGTGGAAATTTAATGGGTTAGGAATGAGCCAGGGGTATATACAAACCTTTGTCGCATTGCAAGTGACCCCAATGTCATTCAGGTGGCTTATGAGTGCCTCGAGTCAACCCTTGAGAATTCGACTCCAGGTGGGTTGACTTACAAATCAGGCTGGCCTGCAGGGCTTAGAGCCCGCGTAGACAGAGAAGAATCAGCGAAAGTGAGTGGGTCCCCTCAATGGGAGAACAACGAGGGATAGGCAGCCCTATAAGCCAAAGGAAAGCGCTAATAAATGCTTTACCCAGTACCTGTAGGCACTCTACCCGTTTCACGTGGGCTGGGAAGCCGAGAGGGTCCCGGCGGCAGGGATGGGCAGGTGGTACCTGCCCTGTGAAGGGGGGAAGGTTACGGTAAGTGGGCCGGGAACAAAATGAAAATATTGCACCACTTTATGGCACTTGTGATCCAACGTTGACCCTTTTTTTGTTTGCTTGAAGGATAGATACTTATGCTTTACTTCTACCTTGTAAACTGCATTTACAGCTAATTTTAGCTCTTCTGTAAAGTAAACGCTTGTGAAAGTCCCGGTAGGGAACAATAGATGGGAGATAAGCAAAGCACTTGAATGTGAGTTTGTAGTGGTAGATAAACAAGAAATCTTTGACTTGATAAGGGTATGATACCTCCTGCCCCAAGGAGGTACTCATTAACTCATTGTGCAAGGTTGTCGTGCTATACGGGAGTTTACATTGCAGAAGAGCTAAAATCAGCTGTAGAAGTAGGTTACAAGGTAGAGCTAAAGCACGGATATCTATTTGAGAAGAAGGAAAGCCCATTCTTGCAATTCGTTCAACGCTGGAAGGCAATAACACAGCTTCAAATTTAATACCCCCTCCTAGTAAACAACTTGAGAGTTTAACTCCCCCTCTTAACTTGCACTTGATGCAGTAGAATGCAATAAACCAACCTCAAATTGAACCCCTTTTATTGCTCATTTTTTTGCATATCACAATTTGGGCTCTGAAGTTTGCAGAGTAGTCTTGACGGAGGGATTGAGGAAATTACCAGCCACCTTTAGATGCATTCACGTAAAGAGAAACTAGAAACTAACCAACATGCGATGACTTAATCGCACATTTGCATGGATATGCTACTGAGTTATGATGCTTATACCTTCTTGCCATAGTTGGTGAACTGAATTGTTTTAAATCAAGGAAGGAACCTCCATATGTATGGCTTCCCCTCATTTAATGATTTCTGTGACACAACACCTCTGTGACTAAGCTTGTGTAGGGTCTCAAAGGGCACTTTAGTTTTTGGTATAACTGTTCTCAAGTTGAGACCACTTGCATTAGGACCAATTCCTGTGTTTGCCAGAAATGCTGCATGTTCTTTTGATATAGCAAGTGTCAAGATAGGGTGGGATTTTTCAATGTAGGATCCTTGAACTCTGTTGTGAATTTATGGTAATGTAGACCATGAATTCTGGAATGCAATGTTTGGTACTTTTGTTGCAATTTTAAATAGGTTTTGCATTTCTGTCTGTGTTAAGTTGATGTACTTATTTTATCTTTGATTTTGTAGGAGTATCATGCCATAGCACACTGTACTGCAGGTGGCTGTGCAAGTATAGCAACTTCAATTGTTTATACGCCCAGTGAATGCGTGAAGCAGCGCATGCAAGTTGGCAGCTTGTACCGCAATAGCTGGTAGACATTAGCACTTCAACCTACTATTGTAGATAAACTCTTGTGGTGTTCCCGCTTTGGTTTTTAAGGGTTTGGTAGAAAATTGAGTGAGCATGTTGCCCTGCTGTTTGTGTGTCCTAACTGGTATAACTATGTGCATGCCATGCTTTCCGATTTAAAAGAAAGGGGGGGGATTAGATTTTAAATGGTTGCTGCAGTCCTGCATTACATTCATGAATCTAGCGGTAAGTATTGAGTCCACCATAAGACCATTAGTTTTTGGAAAGTTTAACTGGTGTTATTTCTGAGTTATTCGATCCTGCTAAATGGTTATACCCCTGCTATGCTTAGTGCCTGTTTGGGTTTTTCAGGCTTGCATTCTTGGGCATATTGAAGGAAGGTGGGCTTTCGGTTTTGTACTCGGGATGGGGAGCGGTGCTTTGCCGCAATGTGCCTCAATCTGTTATTAAGGTGCAGGAAAAGACTGCCGTTTGAGCTCAGTCACTATAATATTTATTCTGCGGAGTAAATAATTATCAGCAAAAGTCTGTTTCAGAATACAAAATATAGCTTAACATCCTGAAGCAGCTCAAAGTTACAGACTTTGATGTGCACTTATGTGGTAGTTCAATTCAAGCCTTAATATCTTTGCTTTGTCCAAGTAGATGGATTTTTCTTTTGATGGTCCTTGAATTGAACATTTTGGGGAATTTGAATGACAGTTCTATACGTACGAAGGTTTGAAGCACTATGCACTTGCTGAACAACCAGTTGGTACATCTCTCAGCACTTGGCAAACGGTGAGTTCAAATATATAGTGGCTGGGCATAGGTTAGTTGGACATATACTGCCGTGTTAACAATGCCATGTGGAACTGAGTGAAAGATTTTATACATGTCATACAGAGCATTGCATGCATTCTTTAAGGTATCTCCATTCCCAAAAGCTGCTTCAACTCAAGCAATGATTTTCAATCCTAATTTTCTTTTATTGCCTAAAAAATAATCAAGCTCTGCTTTGTATAATATTTTTGTTTCATTACTGAGTGAAGCTCTTGCATGACCTTTTGCCCATAGTAAGCAGGCTTTTTTGTGGTATAACCAATGGACTCTTGGATTTGTGTATATACTATAAACCAGCCTTGTGGAAACTTGCACGACGCTTTGAGAACCTTCTTGGCCCTGTTCTCAATTTACACATACAGTGCGCACAATGATTAGCCGAAAATTCATTATTGATTATGGTGATCGGAGGTTGGGTTTGCATTCCACCTGTTACGATGGTGCAGTGTGTGATCCAAATGTGCAGGGCTGTAATACTAGCCACACTGTTTGAAACATCCTCCTTTGTTAAGCATGAGGGATCAGGAAATCACGGTAGGTGATTTCTTTCGCATTAAATGTTTTCTGCTCTCAAAGGCTATCACACCATTCTTGAGCCTCAGAACAGCCCCCAAGCCTTTGCCACGAGCATTTGTCTGTACAATGAATGACCATGAGAAATCAGGTCATACCAACGTAGGGGCATGAGTCAGTGCAAATTTCTGGTCTTTATTTGATCACACAAAGGCATCCTTCTTCAAGGGGTCCATAAGAGGAGCTTCCCTCTTGGCAAATTTCCGCATAAATTGTTTGTAGAAGGAGGCAAGGCCCAAAAACCTCTCAGCTGGGTGGGATTTGAGGCTGGGGCCATTCCCTCACCCATTTCACCTTTGTAGGCTCCAGCCAAATCGCATCTCTTTGCTCACAATGTGCCCCAAGTATTCTGCCACAAAAGTACATTTGCTGGCTTTTGCATAGGGTTGATACAAGCTCAAAATTTCCAGCACTTGTTTGACATGCTCAGTTTGCTCCTGTTTGCTTTTGCTGTAAATGAGGATTCATAAAATAAAACCAGCACATATCGGAAGAGAATGAGGAGCCCAGGTATAAAAGTTGAGTTTTCACAGAAAAGAGCAATTCGAAATTGGGAGAAAAGGCCTTTATTCCAAAATCAATCCTTTACAAGCAAATACTTACCCGCCACCCCTCGTGCTCTATCTCAGGTATCTCAATCACAATCTCAATCGCAATCCCAATGTTTGTGTCAATCATACTTGGATGTAGAATATGAATCTCAGTCTCAGCAATCTGGAACTTGGAATTTCCATGTAGAACCTCGGTCAGCAGCAGGCTACAAGCTTGCTGCTACAGCCTACACTCTAGTTTCTAGAGAGCTAGGGGAGACTAGGGCCTTGGCGCCTCTCCAAGATCTGCTGCCTCACCCGAATCAAGGTAGCAGATGGGCAGTAGCTTGCCACCATGGGAGTCATTGAAGATTTTCCTTTCACAGTTAATGGGTTGACCACCACTGCCAACTTCTATGTGGTTGACATAGAAGACATAGTAAGAAGTTACCCTGCCATACTCAGGAGAACGTGGTTGAGAAAGAGTAATGCAGTCACCTACTGGAAAACTGGGCTCATGTCTTTTGGAGCTTCGAAGGAGAAGATTCTTGTTCAACCAAGTACAACAAAACCAAAAGAAGAGGAAGAGATAGAAAGTGACACCGTTTCATCCTTAGTGTCTGAGTCAATGGAGGATTCAGACGGGGGGAAGGAGATTTCCGAAGAAGAGATTTACATGATGGACATGTCTCCTACACACAGCATCGCTATGATCAGCAGATGAATCTGCATCCTCTGAAGAGGAAGAGGCAAGTATCACCCTCGAACCAACCCCCAACTTGTGGCTCACAATTTATCTTAGTCCTATGAGTTTGTGGTGTCTGCCAAAGCCGCTGCCGCCTCCTGCTCTGGGATGATGATGTAGGAACAGATACATGTGATCCCCCCATGAGGCTCGTGCTCGCCGCTGATAACCACAAATTGGAGGAGGAGTTTGTGTTGATCTCGAGATCGTGGTAGGTGTTTCAGTATCCTCTGCAGTAGCACCAGCTAGTACTCGTGGTGCACAAGCTCCAACCATCGAACGTGCTTGACGTCACAATCGCAATGTGTCCTGTCGCAGGAAATCATAGGCATCATTGTTCTCTCGTTGGATGTTAGAGATATTGATAGGTTTCAGCTTTATCAGGTTAGGATTAACTTGCTTCAGCTTCCACTTAAGGCTACCAGTACCATTTGCAAACCTGTACATCTCAAGCAGGCATAGGTTGGCATTTACATACACCAACCTGTTGTGCTCCACGCTCAACCTGACATAATTTATAAAAGACAAAGAAGTCAATTCTCACAACTTAAGAACTATTTTTCAAAATATAACTTATAATCTATATCTATTGACTAAGCAATTAAGAACTTACTCATTTCTCTTCTTGGTGTGTATATCTGCACATATACTCCATATCCTCTCAGTTGGACTTGATGTGCAATCTTGTGAGAGGATGTAAAGAGCTGGGTCTACAATGAGGGATTCAAAATCTCAAATTTCTTCCACCAAGTAAGAGCCAATAGCCTGTTGTCTCTTTCCTTGGCAATTGCATGGGAGAAATGACCCACGTCATTGCGGAACTCCACTAGATTCTCTTCAATTCTATTGCAATTTGCAATACAAAAAAGACAATATAAATAATGAGATAATATAAAGCAATTAGACAACTGCAGGCTGTAGTAACTTACTAACTTGCAAGCCATGCTAGCAGCTAAATTGCTAATCTTGAATTTAGATTCTTACATTACCTCAAGGCTCACATGTTATGGCCCAATGGCTTGCATACTTTCTCCAAGTATGGTATAGGGTCCATCCGTTCACAAGTGCGCGATGATTCCATTTAGCAGGCTCCTTCCATAGGGGATGGAGCATATGTGTGATAATGTGGATTGGCCTATGAAACCAATCCATCTCTTCCTCCAAATCCCTAATATGTCATTTTTTCTGAAAATTTAGTGTTTACAAAAAGAAATCAAGTTAGAACTTAGCTAAGGGCTTAGAGGAATCATGACTTAATATTAAGCAATAAGAGCAAGTTACAGGACTTTTATTTTTACCTCCTCTCCTCGAGATAGGGCAATCCTCCGTGGCTTTTTCAAAGCTTCTACATGAACTCATATAACAGGCCCATAGTACAACTCTCATGGTGAAGAGTTACACGAAGTACAAGGGCTCTATGGACATTTGAATGCAAAGGGCTTCTTGCCAAAACTATTTGCCGAAGGAAATGCCCTCTACATTCTATCCAACGGGCAATCTCAAGTCATTTTAGTCCAGTCAATTTGGACTGGTCATCATTTGACGAAGGCTCTCTTTGGTCTCAAATAGCCTATGAAAATTAAGCCCTTTGTGAGTCCCTGGTGAAGAAGAAATTTCCAAGAGAGAATTATGAATCGATAATTCGATGAATTGAAATTTGAATGATGATTCATGATTCAAATATCATACCTGGTAAGAACCAAGAAAATGTAGCCAAAGCGTGTCTTCGAGGATCTCACAAGCTCCCACTTGCACCTCCTTCTAATTATGGCAAGTGCATGTGGATTACATTGCTTTTTCGACCACAGTAGACACCTAAGGTGGCTTTCCAATATCCTCCATCATCAAGTCAAGAGATTGTGAAACAAAAGGAGTCCATACTATCTTGGGATACTTCTCCTCAAGGAGGCTTTCCATTCTTCTGCAGTTGGAGCTATTGTCAGTGATGACTTGCACCACATTGTCTTTCCTTGATGGCTGTCTCAATATGACACCATATCCACTCTCCGCTGATGTGAAGACCGACATGTGAAGCATCAACCACCCTTAAGAAGATGCTGTCCAGACAAGTGACCAAAATATTAATCATATGTCTCCTCTTTGTGTCACTCCATGCGTCGGAGACTATGGTGCATCCATATTGAGTCTAGGCTTTCTTGAGTCCCTCCATGTATTTTTCAATTAATCCCACTTGCTTCTTCAAATGAGTGGTGAGGAGAGTCTCAGAACTAGCAAGTATAGGGGATGATGTTGCTCTACCAACAACTACAAGTGCATGGTAAAACTTATTGTAGGTAGGAGTCCTTGCAACATTGAAGGGAATATTGCAAGCATAAAAGAACTACTCTTGTGCAATTTCTGCCTCTTGCTTCAAGGGTGGTGCCCAAGCAGTTTGTATAGGAGTAACTCTAGGAGTGACAATGTCCTCTTGGTCAGAGGCCGTGGAGGAGCTGATGGAACAGCGGACAACCCAACTGACATGGATACTGATGGGGTGGTGCCGTGTAGAGCCTTAGCAGAGACATTCCCATGAACATGTGATGGCAATGCAGATGGGCCCCCCTCCTGTTGTGAGTGAGCTATACCCGAACTCTCTAGATCCACAATATCTGATTGGGATGATGTGATAGCGACGGTTGCCTCAGTGTCCAACTTCTGCTGCTTAATCAACACAGTAGCTTAAAGAACCTAGGTGTCGAATCTCAACAAATTTGGTAGAGGTATCTCCATATGCTAAGAAGATCTCCTTTGGAATGGCATGGCAAGGACCTTTACCCTGGCCTCGAAATGCACTCGTTAAATCTTATCAATGTCTCACCACAAAAGTTGCATATTGACCTCCTTGTGCCAGATGCGCCATAGCTCTTAATAAAAATGGTATCTTGCGACACATCCTGCCTTGTGCTAATGGGATGAAGAAGGGCTTGGAAAGTGTTTGAGAGGGAAGACAAATAGAGGATAGAGCAAGGGATTGGAAAGGCTAGAGATTGGAGAGGATGGAGGAGGCAAGTAGAGGTTGGAGAGGATAGAGGATAGAGGTTAGAGGAGAGGCTGGAGAGGATAGAGGTTGGAGGGGATAGAGGATAGAGGATAGAGGCTAGAGGAGAGGCTAGAGAGGATAGAGGTTGGAGAGGATAGAGGATAGAGGTTCGAGATTATAGAGGCTAGAGGAGAGGCTGGAGAGACTAGAACTAGTTAGGCTAGAGGGTATAGGCTGAGATAGCAAGGGGTCTAGCAAGGGAGGGTAGAGTAGAGAGTGTACGGAGGGTAGAGTAGGGAGTGCACGGAGCTGCAGCAGCAAATCAGCGGTGAAAATGAGGAGAAAACAGAGCTTGAGGATTCGTGTCGTGGCATTTTGTACCAGGCCGTTTTGCCCTAGGCAGCAACGTTTCAGTTGTTTCATCAAAACGTTTCTGCTGGAAACGTTTCGTGGTGTTTCGTTGACCCGAAATGCGTTTTCTGGTGACTTGGGGTAGATGACTGCTCCAAGCTCTCGAACTGAAGCGTCTTCGGATCTTGAAACTCTCTTTCAACCTGAAGATTCAGTGACCCTTCCAAATCGCTGATGTCCTCACTCATCTGAGGACTCTTTGGATCATTGCCACAAGCAAGATTGTGCTCTAATACCATTGAAACCTTGTTAGTACGCACTTAAAAAACAGGCGCAAGAATTGGCTGGAACAAATCACAGCAAGGGAAATCAATTCACGGCACCTTGGGGCAAATCACATATGTGGATGAACTCCATCTGAAAGCTGGCAACTATGAGCAGTGCGTGGGAAACTCAATGATGCGGTTCGGAAGCGAATTGCTGTAGAGAGAGAGGGAGAAAGGGAAGAAGAACACAAGACTAGGGGCCAGATATAAGGGCTGTCCCTCCCTGAAGGTTGTGATTGCAATAGAAAAATCTTTATACAAGGCGGCTCACGAGGGAGTAGAGTTTGAGGACAATTCTCAATACACTGTAATCCTAGAAGCCCTTATAGCTAGCTAGTAAGCATTTGCTTTTCAAAAGCTGGGGCTTGCTTTTCTTGCCTAGAATAGGCATTTTTCTCTAGAAAACAGGGTTTTCTCAAAAGCAAGCGCTTTCTTCATAAAGGGGGACACTTTTAATGCTTCTAACTCCAGTGAGCCCTTCATTCCACTTGTCTTGTGCTTTTCCCCTTAAAGAGTGGGGGAATTAAGCACCCTCCAAAGTCCTGCATCTTGCAAAAACAATATCCAACAATTCAACCCATTAAAGGTTAGCCAAATGCATGCATTCTAGTTCTTGGACTAGCCCTAGTCCCTTGTGTGTGTCCCCACAATGTTCTTTAACCAATTCAAGGCAAAGGAAAATAAAACTTGTTTTAGTTAATCAAAGTCAACTTTCTTTGACTATATCCAATATAGAAGATTTCTCTTTATTTCTTGGGAGAAGTTACAAGTATATGACACCCCTGGGTCCTATCCCCCTAAGATACCCATGGCGCATCAGACTGTAGTCTGATTGATTTTTCTCTAGCTCATGCTTTGTGTAATCCCCTTCGTAAAAGTCAGCTAATGCAGTTTCACAAGCTCTCCCTCACTCCCTCTCTCTATAGACGCACTAGCGCCCTAGACAATCGTCGGGCTGGACCCCCCTGAAGGTTTTCATTCATGAAGAGAGAAGTTTGTTACAAGAGTTCAGCGTAGAGCTGTGTGTTACAAAATCCAACGCGAAAAAAATCCATATTACAAGAGCTTCAAGCTCATTTCAAATTGGCAACATGCCACTTGTCTAAAATCTAGACTAAGTCCTATTACATGTCACTAAGGGCAACTCTGGAGTCTTCGAAGCACTTGGTCATGCTAACTGCCTCATAGATGCTTGTTAGGCTCCGTAGCGCTTAGGAAAATAACCCTTCCTAGTATCTGCAACAATTAATTAAAGCGCATCACCATGGCACCCATAAATTGTTAGCGCTTTTGCATGCAAATAATAGACTATGGACTAATCCTAGTCACAAGTGGATGTCCCCACTGAACAAACATGTGAACAAAACATAGAATACAATTCTTGGTCGACCAAAGTCAACCCTCTTGGTCGTAATTAAGAAGCTTTGACCAATGGTCGTGGCGCCTTAATTATGGCCAAGTCTCTCAAACTGAAGCTGGCACATCTCTCCAACCAAAGTTGGCAGAACTTGGTTAACTGTAGTTAACCCTCTTGGCGCATGCCAAGTCTCGTTGACCGAAGTCAACACTCTCTGACCGTAGTTAGCTCTGTGGTTCTCTGGTTAACCGCAGTTAACCCTCTTGGTAATAAACCAAGTCTCCTCGACCGAAGTCAGGCTTACTTGACTAGAGTCAAGTATCTTTGACCGTAGTCAATTCTTTGATCATTAAAAGAACTCTTTGACCATAATTAACACATATGAAAACTCTTTAATTATGATCAGATGAATGGTCAACTGTACTTTGACTTAGGATATTTACATTGTGGTGACATCCCCTTGGCTTCTATTCAGTTGACCTCAACTGAAAAGCTTCCTTGTAAACATTTAAAAGCTGTGGATGATCGGACATCATGTCTTCATCCATCCACTTGGCATCCAATGCCGTATAATTCTTGAATTTTACAAGATACCTTTAAAACTCCTTGCCTTGAGGGCCTTTGCGTACAGTATGGTACACAATCTGCTCTGGTTGAAGGATCTTCTCCAGCTCATCCACTTCTGGTGGATCCTCTGATATTGGCCGAGTTTGCCCTTCACCTCCGGAGTGCCGACAGAAACTCAGTACGAAGACTTTGTATAAATGGATGCTCAAGTATGTATGAGTGTGTGGATTTGTATGTGTGAGAGCATACTTTTATACTATGGTCTACACCCACTGTTGGGCGCTAATGACATCAGTGGGGATGTCATAGTAGCTAGTCCCTGCTATGCGTGATGGAGTTTATGGTTTTCAATCTTATGAGTGACTCTCGTGAGATTGAAAGTGCATAATGTTGTGTTTTTAGAGGATGAGTTTGGGAATGTTCCTGCATTCATCTAGGTATATGCTTTTGCCGTATTAGCGGACATGCAAATTTCACCTTGTGAAGTTTTTGTCCAAGTTGTGGCCAGCTGGTATTGCGATAATTCTTTCTATCTTAAATGGTGCGTTGCCCTACCAGCCAAATTTATATTTAGATGCTCGTTTGGGAGAGACTAAAATGAAATCCTTTAGACTTCACAAGCAGTTGAACCTTGAATGAAGAGATTTGGACTACTTTTTGATTAGCCTTCTCCTTTAGTGCTAGCCTTCATCATGGCTGAGTTTGCCCTTCACCTCCGGAGTGCCAACAGAAACTCAGTACGAAGACTTTCTATAAATGGATGCTCAAGTATGTGTGGGTATGTGGATTTGTATCTGTGAGAGCATACTTTATACTATGGTCTACACCCACTGTTGGGCGCTGATGACGTTGATAAGGAAAAAAAAGGAAAGACAACCAGGAATTATGTACTTCACCATGTCAGATAGTTGAGACTTCATAGGGATCAGCTGCAATGTGGGCTTGTAGATGATGAGCTTATGAACGAGGTGCCAGAGCAGATACCCAGAGCACACAAATAATAAGTCAATCTCCCACACAATCCGACTAGAACACACACAGGAACACACAGACTCTTTGAAAGAGGGGAAAGAAGGCTTTGACTTGTTGTAGCTCTGTGTCAACCAAGAGTTGTTCATACACACAGTCGTTCTTTGTATGACAGATCAACCACACATGATGTATCTACAACACCTCCTTTCAGCAGTTTGTATATGATAAACAGCTCGTACTTATGCTTCTCGTACAGAATCCTCATGCACAAAGAACCCCCAAGAATGCTCATCCATCGAGTCATCCCCTCCACCTATAGATTCATGGAACCTCAACGATCAAAGTCCCTATCATGACTTCCGTTCAGTCACTATTGCATCTGCACACAAGCTGTACGTCATACTCAGAATTGTAAGCAGCCACATCACAAGTGCTTCCAGCAGCGACAACTTCCAACCTGTCTTTTGTTCCAGCTAAGCTCCCCCACGCAGCCTGCACACTTTTGCGTGATTAAAGGTAACAAACCCACATCCCAAAAGAAATAAGCGACTCGCACTTCATATCGATCAGCCCATTAGCTCTCCGCTCAGCTAATCGTCCATCAGCCCTGTGCTTTTTTTCAGATCATCACACCCCGTTCAACGTCACCTTCATGTGTTCAAACACTGCAGCTACATTCCGTGCTGATATATGCTCCTGCACTACACAAAATTCTCTACTCTCGCAAAGAATCTAGAGCCCATCTACTCCAAGATTTTGCAATCATGATCCCACCACCCAAGACCAGGAAGTCGTCCACACCGGCCACTTCATAGCTTCACCTCGTCGTGAATCCTTCACACCATCAGCAGTACCTCTGACCAGCAGCCTCCTCCACGACTCTTCAGCTTCCTTGTAGAGATCCCCCAGCCAAGTCCTGAAGCTCTCAGTCCGTGAGCTTCATGCCATCTCTCTCCACGCAGCCGCCCCCACAATCCCGAGCTCACGTCTTCCTTACGAGCTCATTGTTGCACCCGCCTTCACCAAGCTCCTTTGAGAATTACCACACTATCACGTACCCCCAGCCAAAGGCCTCTCCTTCTCTTTCATCCAGAGCGCAATAGTGATGACACTTCTCTCCTACATAAAAGAATTCCCCCACGCCTGCAATCGAGTCGCCTCCCCTGCTCCTCCGAGAAGCCACCATCACGTTTCTTTCTATTGATAACCACCACGTTTCCCAGCTCCTAGCCGCCACCTCGCCTTCAGAAGCTTCTCCGTCATCCTCATGTGGCCACGTGCATGCATGCTTCTTTGATATATGCCACTTTACCTTTGCCTTTTTTTACCACTCTCCCATTAAAAAATGCAAATATCCCCTCAAGGCACATTAAATGCACATTTTGGACCTTTAGTCACACAATTCCCACACACATTAGCATGCATATTAAAGCTTGCATGTACCTTCATACACACACATGAAAAGCCCCTTGACATGGGCACCAAAACATGTCAAATTCCCGTAACATGCAAGTGCACATTGACTCGGGAAAATATTAAAAAAACCTTCATGACTTGACTTTACATGACCCCAAAAACATTTCACTTGACCACACACTGGACACCCTTGCTCTGGACAACATGTCGGGCTGGACCCCCCTGAAGGTATTTTATTACTTGAAGAGAATCTGTTACAAAAGTTCAGCGTAGAGCTGTCTGGTCCTCTCCCCTTTCCCAAAACGTGAAAAATCCCCTTTTTTACAAGAGCTTCAAGCTCATTTCAAATTGGCAACATGCCACTTGTCTAAAATCTAGACTAAGTCCTATTACATGCCACTAAGGGCCACTCTGGAGTCTTCAAAGCACTTGGTCACACGAACCGCCTCCTAGATGCTTGTCAGGCTCCCGTAGCGCTTAGGAAAAATAACTCTTCCTAGTACCTGCAACAATTAATTAAAGCGCACCACCATGGCACCCATTAATTGTTAGCGCTTTGCATGCAAATAACACACTGTGGACTAATTCTAGTCACGGTGGGCGTCCCCATTGAACATATGTGCACACCTAACAAATATAAAAAATATATATTTATTCTTTGGTTGACCGGAGTCAACACTCTTGATTATAATTAAGGAGCTTTGACCAAGGGTCGAGGCGCCTTAATTATAGCCAAGTCTCTTCAACCGAAGTTGGCACATCTTGGTTAACCGGGGTTAACCCTCTTGGCGTATGCCAAGTCTTGTTGACCGAAGTCAACACTCTCTGACCGTAGTCAGCTCTGTAGTTCTCTGGTTAACCATAGTTAACCCTCTTGGTAATAAACCAAGTCTCCTTGACCGAAGTCAGGTTTACTTGACTAGAGTCAAGTATCTTTGACCATAGTCAATCCCTTGACCATTAAAAGAACTCTTTGACCATAATTAACATATATAAAACACTTTAATTATGATCAAATAAATGGTCAACTGTACTTTGACTTAGGATATTTACATTGTGGTGACATCCCCTCAGCTTCTATTCAGTTAACCTCAACTGAAAAGCTTCCTTGTAAACATCCAAAAGCTGTGGATGGTCGGATAACATGTCTTCGTCCATCCACTTGGCATCTAATGCCGTATAATTTTTGAATTTTACAAGATACCTGTAAAACTCCTTACCCTGAGGGCCTTTGCGCACAGTATGGTACACCTACTCTGGCTGAAGGATCTCCTCCAGCTCATCCACTTCTGGTGGATCTTCTGATACTGGTTCTGTAGGCTCTGGTCCCTGGAATTTCTTTAGAAGACTCACATGGAATGCATTGTGAATCCTCCAATGCTTTGGCAATGACAACCTGTATGCAACCTCATTTATTCTTTCCGTAACCCTAAAAGGGCCATAGTATCTGGGAGATAACTTTGCATACACTTTCTGTTTGCCTTTAAACTTGCGGAGCCTAGCTTTTTCAAACTTCAAAAGTACCCAATCCCCTTCCTTGAGATTTAACTGTCTTCTATGCTTATCTGCAGCTCTTTTATGTTTCTCTTGAGACCTTTCAATGGCTGTCCGGACTTGGCTGTAAGCTGTCTGGAGGTCTCTCACAAACTGATCAGCTACAAATATTTCATCTTTGGTCCTCAATATAGGTGGCAAAATCACTTTCCCATATATGACCTCAAAAGGGGCTTTCCTTGTAGAGCTATGTATTGTATTATTGTAAGCAAACTCTACCAACGGTAGGTACTTTTCCCAGTCTGAACTTTGGTCACCCACGTAGCATTTCAGCATATCCAAAACTGTAGAATTTGCTACTTCACTTTGACCATCTGTCTGGGGATGGAAAGAAGAAGAAAAATTCAAATTCGTCCCCATGTTATCAAATAAAGCTCTCCAGAATAGACTGGTCATTCTGGGATCTCGATCACTAACAATGGACTTAGGCATACCATGATGTTTAAAAATCTGTACCATGAAAAGCTTAGCCATATGATCTGCCTTTATGGTTTTGCGAACCGGAATGAAATGAGCTTGCTTGCTGAATCTATCAATGATAGTCCAAATCCCATCATTCCCTGACTTTGATCTTGGCAAATCAAAAATAAAGTCCATTGTAATACTTTCCCATGGTGCCTGAGGCACGGGAAGAGGCATAAGTAGGCCAGGTGCCTTCCGTCTATCATACTTCACTTTCTGACACGTAAGGCATTCAGTAACAAACTGATGTATATCTTTCCGCATCCCTGGCCAAAAGAAATACCTCTCTAGTGCTAGAGTTGTTGCTGTAATTCCTCTGTGTCCAGCATAGGGAGGTGCATGGCATTCCTCCAAAATCTTTTTCCTCATCTCCTGGGTGATGCATAGGCAATCATCTTTCGTTAAATACCTATCTTTCAGGGAATAGTGACGGGTGGATTGCCCCTCTTGCATTTGCTGTAAAATTTCACCAAAATCTGAATCACGAGCATATTGCTCCCTCATGCCTTCCAGGTCTTGATGATAAGTAATAGTCACATTATTGACCTGGGGTCTTCGGGACAAGGCATCTGCCACTCTGTTCCGAATTCCTGGGGTATGGACAATCTGAAAATGATACATTGATAGCATGTTTGCCCATTTCATATGCTTCTCGGAAAGCTTGGTCTGAGTTAAAAAGTATCTTAGACTTTGGTGATCTGTCTTAACAATAAAATCTGCACCCAAAAGATAGTCCTTCCATGTATGGATGGCATGAATTACAGCCAATAACTCTTTCTCATAGATTCCTAGATATCTTTCTGCATCCCGAAGTCTCTTGTTTTCATAGGCTACTACATGACCATTCTGATGCAATGCAGCCCCAACACATTCTCCACAAGCATCGCAATCAACATCAAAAGATTGATAAAGATCTTGGACTACAAGAATAGGCTCTGTAGTCAACTTCTCCTTGAGTGTATTGAATGCTTTCTTCTGTGATATTCCCCATGAGAAGGCTGCATTTTTCTTAGTAAGGTCATGTAATGGAGCTGCGATATCAGCAAAATGTCTGATAAACCTTCTGTAGTAAGAACACAGGCCTAGGAAACTTCGAACTTCATGCACAGTTTTCAGCTCTGGCCATTCCTGAATGGCACGGATCTTCGCTGGATCCATTTGTATCCCATTCTTGGATATTATATGCCCCAGATAATGGATTTCTTCCAAGAAGAATTCACTTTTCTTGCTGTTTGCATAGAGCTGATGATTTCTCAGCTCTTGAAACACTATAGCAAGATGTTTCCTGTGCTCTTCTTCTGTCTTAGAAAAGACTAAGATATCATCAAAGAAAGTACCCGTGAAATGCCTGTACTTTCGGAAGATGCGATCCATCATTCTATTGAATGTGGCTGGAGCATTTGTCAACCCAAAAGGCATCACTCAGTATTCATACAACCCGAATGTAGTGTGGAATGCTGTCTTGTGCACATCCTGATGCTGTATCCTCACTTGGTGATAGCCACTCTTTAAGTCTATCCTGCTGAAAACTGAAGCTCCATTTAACTGATCCAGCACATCATCAATGCGCGGAATAGGGAATCTATTCTTGATGGTCATTTTGTTCAGTGTGCGATAATCGACGCACATACGGAATGAACCATCTTTGTTCTGTACTAACAGTACAGGGGAACAAAAAGGAGACGAGCTGGGCTGAATCAACCCTTTGGACAGCAAGTCTTGTACCTGAGCCATAATCTCCTCTCTCTGAGTCGCACTGACTCTATAAGGTGGTCTGTTTGGTGGCTCACTACCAGGCATTATCTCTATCTGATGATCTTCTGGTCTCTCTGGGGTTAACTCCCCTGGCAAAGCATCAGAAAAGCAATCTTTAAAGTTTACAAGAAACTGAAACTTATCTTTGTCTGCATCATTCATTTCAGCATGCATATCATTCTCTTTTTCTTTTATAAAAACCATGTACGCATAAATTGCAGACTTTATTGCTTTACCACATGTAACATCAAATACAATGGGGATAGTGTCCCCTTTATTCCTGGCAACTAAACGCTGATTTTTCCCCCTATGCAAAAACTCCAGCACTCTTTCAGGAAGAGTCAACTTCACTGCCTTGCGATGAAACCAAGGCATTCCCAAGACTACATCATGATGTTTCAATGGAGAAATGAAGAAGTCTTCCTGATCCACATAACTCTGAACATGAAGACGGAGCTTCCCTATCAAGGGAGTGACTGGCACAGGATTCCCACAGAACATCTGATCGGCATCCAAAGCCCTGCCCAACTCCTCCGTCTTTATTCCCAGCCTTAGGGCTAGATCCTCTGATATGAAATTATCAGTAGCCCCTGGATCAAATAAAATTAGCGCTTACTGGTCTCTAACTTTGCCCCATGATAGCAGCAATTCTCGTTCTTCTGGGTTTGAAGCATGACCCAGTATGTCAGGAATCCCCCCCTGCCATTGGCTTTTGCGGTCCTCGTGGCTTCTCTGCCTCTTTTCCCTTCGAAGTTGAAGGCTTTTCTGGGCACTGGGCAGCCACATGCCCCTCTTTGCCGCACCTGAAGCATTTCCCATCTCTACGGAATTCAGCTATCTGTTCAGGGGTGAATAGAGATTTGCCTTTATAAGCCTTTGAAAACTGAGTACCCCTCGGCTTCTGAGGCTGAAACCCTTTCTTTTCAGCCTTGGGGTACTCTTTCTTTTTCTTTTCTGATTTTGAAAAATCAGTTTTCTTTTTATCAGCACGTCCTGCATGCAAGGATAGCACTGTAGATGGATCTTGTAACGGCACAAGACTAGCTATTGAAGCTGAATGCATAAGGTCTTGAATGTTCTTTGCCCCCAAAGCATTCACTACTACCTGAATTCTTGGAGTGAGACCTGCTCTGTATTTTCTCATTTGGGTCCCTTTGGAGATCTTTTTGAAAGGTGCAACCTGCAAATAAGCATCCCAAAACTTTTGGTTGTACACATCCACTGTATCTCCTGCATCCATATGCAAACTGTCCCAATCTTGAAGAACATGGTCTCTAAACTGTTTAGGCATAAACTGCTGGTAGAAGGCTTTCTTGAAGTCCTTCCACTTCCTTGGGGCTGACCCCTCTGTGGTCTGTGCACTCCACCATGCACTAGCTGTCGCTGTCAAGTGCAAACTGACCATTCTTAACTTGGAGGATTCTGAAAACTTTTCTGTGCCGAATGCAGCATCAAACTGCCTGATGAACTGCAATGCTTTGTTTGTATGACCATACTGTCCATTGTAGGTCATAAACTTGACAGATTTACCTCCCTCTTTAAATTCCTTGGTCTCTTTGGAAGACTTTCTCTTCCTAGACTTCTTATGTTTCCTTCTTTTTCTAGATGGTTTATCTGATAAAGAAGAAGAAGATACAGAAGTCGAACTCGAGGTAGACGGTGATGGACTAGGAGATCGGTGATGATGCCTCGATCTCTTCCTATTATGAGACCGTCCCCTATGAGATCTCTCTTTCTCTGGCTGTACACGGGAGTGTGCCTCTGGCATTGGCACGTCATATACTGCATTAGGCATAGCTTCTGCTTGAAACAAATGCTGAGCCCTTGGATCCTTTTTGAGATTTTCCATCTCTTGTATACGAGTGCGTACCATCTGTTCAAATTCTTGTTGAGTTTGCGGCACACTTCTCTGTCTTGGATGTACATCCCTATCTTGTGAATCCCACTGGATAGGTGATTGATCCATATTTTGAGATCTGCAAATTTCACACACACACCGTGTAGGTAGCTGATGCATAACTACCTTTGCTTTTCCAATAGAAAAATACCTCAACAAGAGGTGTTTTGCATTCACAACTTGTGCCAGTAATTGGGCTATCAGTTCAAAGCATAAACCCACAAAATTGCTAAAGCATCAACAATTGTATTGCCCTTTTTCTGGCTACTGCAAAAAGCACTCAGAAGCATCTGATTCATCTTCCCAGTGTACAAGGCATGCATTTTCTTTTTCTGCAAATCTCTGATTTCTCTGCTTTTCTCTGCTTTTCTGCTGCTTTTCTGACAGTAGAAGTCTGACAGGCAGGTGAAATCTGCTAGCAGAAACAGTCTCTGCAACTGTCCCTTTTTTTTTTTTTTTGGGGAAAGAACAGTAACCAGATGGAGTAACTGGCTAGTTACTCTAACCAAACTGACTGGTTCTGGTCTGGTTAGTCTGCAACTGGACTAACTGGACTAGTCACAGTCTAGTTACAGTGACCAGACTGGTCTGGTTGGGTCAACTAACTGGACCTCTAACCAGTCCACTAACCAAGGTGAGGTTAACTTGACCTCAAGTCTGCCACATCAGCCACCTGTCTGCTATGTGTCAATGCCACATCAGCTCTGGCTGCCTTGCCTGCCACCTCAGCACCACGTCATCTGCCCTGCTGGCTGCCACGTGTGCTGCCACATCAGCACTCCTCAGGCCTGCATGCCACATCAGCAACCTGCAGTTATCTGCCACGTGTCAGATCTGTCAGCGCCACATCAGGAGGTATGGGCTAACTGCCACGTGAGCTGCGTCAGGGGCCATGTCAGCTCTGCATCAGCAGTCGCCACGTCAGAGAAAACAAAGAAAGCTCAGATTCCCGTGCAAATCCCATCACGCCATCGCCTACAGCCCTGCGTAGATCAGCATAATTCTAAATGCCCGGTCGATTTCGTTTAGCACAATGATCTCGCAAGGCTTCCATCCGACGTGTATATGCGTATGGAATTCGTATGCTATTCTCTGCTGGGTCGAGCGTCGTGAATTCCGTCATTCCTCGGTTATGATCTGGGCAAGCCTTACGTCGCCAAATTGCAAAACTTTGCTCTGTCAGATCTTAGGCCTGCGCAAATACATAGCGCCCACTATAGGTCTCATCAATTCACGCGTGTCGACTAGCATCCAACCTCCTTGTGATTTCACGCTTCTGCCTCGACGTCAACTTTGGATGTCTATTCGTACGATGAGATCCTCGTCACGCGATTGTTTCTCTTGGCATATGAGTATCGTCAATGAGACCGTGCATAACTAGTATGGCTTCAAAGCTCCTGTGTGCGTCACACAGCTCTCGAATTTTATTTTATTTTTTTTTCAAAATTTTCCTGGATTGTCACAGCCTTAGAAGGGTGTGCGCCAGGGCTCTGATACCAATATAATCCCTATGGAATCCCTCACGCTCTTTGAAATCCATCTCGCTCTTTAGAGAGAGAGCAATAATTGTGAACGAAACTTCCTTCGTAATAACCAGCAAGTACACTTTCTTTTCTGCTCTCTCTCTCTCTCTCTCTCTCTCTCTCTCTCTCTCTCTCTCTCTACAGAGACACTAGGGCCCAGGACAACATGTCGGGCTGGACCCCCCCCAAGGTATTTTATTACTTGAAGAGAATCTGTTACAAAAGTTCAGCGTAGAGCTGTCTGGTCCTCTCCCCTTTCCCAAAACGTGAAAAATCCCCTTTTTTACAAGAGCTTCAAGCTCATTTCAAATTGGCAACATGCCACTTGTCTAAAATCTAGACTAAGTCCTATTACATGCCACTAAGGGCCACTCTGGAGTCTTCAAAGCACTTGGTCACACGAACCGCCTCCTAGATGCTTGTCAGGCTCCCGTAGCGCTTAGGAAAAATAACTCTTCCTAGTACCTGCAACAATTAATTAAAGCGCACCACCATGGCACCCATTAATTGTTAGCGCTTTGCATGCAAATAACACACTGTGGACTAATTCTAGTCACGGTGGGCGTCCCCACTGAACACATGTGCACACCTAACAAATATAAAAAATATATATTTATTCTCTGGTTGACCGGAGTCAACACTCTTGATTATAATTAAGGAGCTTTGACCAAGGGTTGAGGCGCCTTAATTATAGCCAAGTCTCTCCAACCGAAGTTGGCACATCTTGGTTAACCGGGGTTAACCCTCTTGGCGTATGCCAAGTCTTGTTGACCGAAGTCAACACTCTCTGATCGTAGTCAGCTCTGTAGTTCTCTGGTTAACCACAGTTAACCCTCTTGGTAATAAACCAAGTCTCCTTGACCGAAGTCAGGTTTACTTGACTAGAGTCAAGTATCTTTGACCATAGTCAATCCCTTGACCATTAAAAGAACTCTTTGACCATAATTAACATATATAAAACACTTTAATTATGATCAAATAAATGGTCAACTGTACTTTGACTTAGGATATTTACATTGTGGTGACAGATCCTCTGATATTGGCTCTGTAGGCTTTGTTCCCTAGAATTTCTTTAGAAGACTCACATGGAATGCATTGTGAATCCTCCAATGCTCTGGTAATTCCAACCTGTATGCAACCTCGTTTATTCTTTCTATAACCCTGAAAGGGCCATAATATCTGGAAGATAACTTTGCATACACTTTCTGTTTGCCTTTAAACTTGCGGAGCCTAGCTTTCTTGAACTTTAAAAGTACCCAATCCCCTTCCTTGAGATTTAATAGTCTTCTATGCTTATTTGCAGCTCTTTTATGCTTCTCTTGAGACCTTTCAATTGCTGTCCGGACTTGGCTGTAAGCTGTCCGGAGGTCTCTCACAAACTGATCAGTTGCAAATATTTCATCCTTGGTCCTCAAGATAGGTGGTAGAATCACCTTCCCATAAATGACCTCAAAGGGGGCTTTCCCTGTAGAGCTGTGTATTGTATTATTGTAAGCAAACTCTACCAATGGTAGGTACTTTTCCTAGTCTGAACCTTGGTCACCCACGTAGCATTTCAGCATATCCAATGCTGTAGAATTTGCTACTTTACTTTGACCATATTTCTGGGGATGGAAAGAAGAAGAAAATTCAGATTCGTCCCCATATTATCAAATAAAGCTCTCCAAAATAGACTGGTCATTTTGGGATGTCGATCACTGACAATGGACTTAGGCATACCATGGTGCTTAAAGATCTGTGCCATGAAAAGCTTAGCCATATGAATTGCCTTTATGGTTTTGCGAATCGGAATGAAATGAGCTTGCTTGCTGAATCTATCAATGATAGTCCAAATCCCATCATTCCCTAACTTTGATCTTGGCAAATCAAAAATAAAGTCCATTGCAATACTTTCCCACGGTGCCTGAGGCATGGGAAGAGGCATAAGTAGGCCAGGTGCCTTCCGTCTATCATACTTCACTTTCTGACACGTAAGGCATTCAACAACAGACTGATGTATATCTTTTTGCATCCTTGGCCAAAAGAAATACCTCTCTAGTGCTAGAGTTGTTGCTGTAATTCCTCTATGTCTAGCATAGGGAGGTACATGGCATTCCTCCAAAATCTTTTTCCTCATCTCTTGGGTGATGCATAGGCAGTCATCTTTCATTAAATACCCATCTTTTAGGGAATAGTAAATGGTGGACCGCCCCTCTTGCATTTGCTGTAAAATCTCACCAAAATTTGCATCATTTGCATATTGCTCTTTCATATCTTCCAAGTCCTGATGATAAGCAATAGTCACACTGTTGAGCTGGGGTCTTCGAGACAAAGCATCTACTACTCTGTTCCGAACTCCTGGAGTATGGACAATCTGAAAATGATACATTGACAGCATATTTGCCTATTTCATATGCTTCTCGGAAAGCTTTGTCTGAGTCAAAAAGTATCTTAGACTTTGGTGATCTGTCTTAATTGTAAAATTTGCACCCAAAAGATAATGCTTCCATGTATGGATGGCATGAATTACAGCCAATAACTCTTTCTTATAGATTCCCAAATATCTCTCTTCATCCCGGAGTCTCCTGCTCTCATAGGCCACTACATGACCATTCTGATGCAATGTAGCCCAAACACATTCCCCACAAGCATCACAATCCACATCAAATGGCTGATACAAATCTGGAACTATTAAGATTGGCTCTGTGGTCAGCCTCTCTTTGAGTGTGATGAATGCTGTCTTTTGAGGAATTCCCCATCTAAAAGCTGCATTTTTCTTAGTAAGATTGTGGAGTGGAGTGGCTATATCCTCAAAATGCCTGATAAATCTTCTATGGTAAGAACAAAAGCCTAGGAAACTTCGAACTTCATGCACATTTTTCAGCTTTGGCCATTCCTGAATGGCACAGATCTTTGCCGGATCCATCCGTATCCCATCTTTGGATATTATATGCCCCAAGTAATGGATTTCTTCCAGGAAGAATTCACTTTTCTTGTTGTTTGCATAGAGCTGATGATTTCTAAGCTCTTGAAACACTATAGCAAGATGTTCCTTGTGCTCTTCTTCGGACTTAGAAAAGACAATTGTGTCATCGAAGAAGGTACCAATGAACTGTGTGTAGGGTCGGAAGATACGATCTATCATCCTATTGAAAGTAACTGGGGCATTTGTCAATCCAAAAGGCATCACCAGATATTCATGCAACCCAAAAGTAGTGCGGAACGCTACCTTGTGCACATCCTGAGGCTGTATCCTCACTTGGTGATAGCCACTCTTTAAGTCTATCCTGCTGAAAAATGAAGCTCCATTTAACTGATCCAGCACATCATCAATGCGCGGAATAGGGAATCTATTCTTGATGGTCATTTTGTTTAGTGTGCGGTAATCGACGCACATACGGAATGAGCCATCTTTCTTCTGTACTAGCAGTACAGGGGAACAAAAAGGAGAAGAACTGGGCTGAATCAGCCCCTTGGACAACAAGTCCTGCACCTGAGTCATAATTTCTTCTCGCTGAGTTGCACTAACTTTGTATGGGGGCCTATTGGGTGGCTCACCGCCAGGAATGAGCTCTATGCCGTGATCCTCAGGTCTCTCAGGGGGTGGCTCCCCACGCAAAGTGTCAAAAAAGCAATCTTTAAAAATTTCAAGGAACTGAAATTTATTATGATCTGCCTTATTTCAGCATGCATTTCCATATCTCTTTCTTTTACAAAAATCATGTAAGCTGAAATTGCAGACTTTATTTCTTTTCCAATAGAACTATTTGATACAATGGGAATAGTTTTCCCTCTATTCCTAGCAACCACACGATGTACTTTGCCTCTATGTACAAACTCCAGCACTCTTTCAGGAAGAGTCAACGTCACTGCCTTGCGATGAAACCAAGGCATACCCAAAACTACATCATGATGTTTCAGTGGAGAAATGAAGAAGTCTTCCTGATGCACATAACTCTGTACATGAAGATGGAGCTTCCCTATCAAGAGAGTGACTGGCACAGGGTTTCCACAGAACATCTGATCGGCATCCACCAAAGCCCTGCCCAACTCCTCCGTCTTTATTCCCAACCTCAGGGCTAGATCCTTTGATATAAAGTTATCAGTAGCCCTTGGATCAAATAAAATCAGCACTTGCTGGTCTCTGACTTTGCCCCATAATAGCAGCAATTCTCGTTCTTCTGGGTTTGAAACATGACCCAGTATGTCAAGAATTCCTCCTGCCATTGGCTTTTGCGGTCCTCGTGGCTTCTCTGCCTCTTTCCCCTTCGAAGTTGAAGGCTTTTCTAGGCACTGGGCAGCCACATGCCCCTCTTTGCTGCATCTGAAGCATTTACCCTCTTTCCTGAAAGTTTCAATCTGTTCAGGGGTAAACTGTGCTCTTTCCTTATAGGGCTTTTGCACATGGTTTCCTCTCGGATTTTGAGGCTGAAATCCCCTCTTCTGAGCCTTGGGAAACTCTCTTGTTTCAAACTTGGGGGTCGCTGGCTTTTTATCCCCCGGTAACTGTGCCTGTAGTGAAGGCACACCAGTAGGATCCTGCATGTACATGAGACTAGCCACATTGGCTGAATGCATGAGATCTGATATTTCCCGGTAACCGTGCCTGTAGTGAAGGCACACCAGTGGGATCCTGCATGTACATGAGACTAGCCACATTGGTTGAATGCATGAGATCTGATATTTCCTGGTAACCCTGCCTGTAGTGAAGGCACACCAGTAGGATCCTGCATGTACATGAGACTAGCCACATTGGCTTTATCCCCCGGTAACCCTGCCTGTAGTGAAGGCACACCAGTAGGATTCTGCATGTACATGAGACTAGCCACATTGGCTGAATGCATGAGATCTGATATTTCTTTAATATCTTTGGTGTTCACTTGGGCCTGTATCTTAGGAGTGAGTCCTGCCTTGTACTTCCTGAGTTGAGTCACCTTGCACCCAAGTGCAGGGGTGCATGTGACAGGTCCTCTTCCCAAGAAGAAGAAGGCGAAGCATCATCATAGTTCATCCATCTTCTAGCTCTACCTCTTCATCCTCGACATCACCTCCTTCTTCGGGGTCTTCAGAGTCAAAGAAGAAGAAGAAGAAGAAGAAGTCCAGCAAGAAGGAAGAGACTAAAGAATTCAAGGACGGTGGGAAGTCAGTAAGATTTGCCACTTACAATGGCCAGTATGGCCAAGCTGAAAAGACTATGTAGTTAATAAGGCAGTTTGATGCTACCTTTAGCATGGAAAAGTTCAGTGAGTCCTCAAAGCTTCGTATGGTTGGTTTACACTTGACTGGTACAGCCAGTGCATGGTGGATAGCTAAAACAGGCAACTATGTAGCCCCCAAGAAATGGAAGGACTTCAAGAAAGCCTTAGCATTATAGTTCCCAGATAGGAGATTTTGTCGTATGTTGTGACCCCTTTGTGAGCCCTTGTCCAGGGACAGTCAGGCACAAGCTACGTAGGTCAGTCTCTCAGCCTTAGGTCAAGTAAGTAGTCAGTTCTTGTTCACTAGTACCCACTGGAGAACAGTAGGTTAAGTGTTTCCATCTTATAGTTTAGGTCTTAGCCTAGGTTAGGAGTCCCTTTAGGGTCCCCAAAGGCTGGACAGGTAAGCAGGGAAGGCAGCCTGCAAAGGCTGCCCAAAAACTCCCCTGGCAAATGAGCCAGGGAGGACTTTTTATAGGCTGGTTGTAGGCCAACCAGTCTGTAAAACAGATTGAGTCGGTCTGTTTACAGATTTATAAAAGGGCCCCTTGGCTGCCCTGTTTTCTCATTCAGTTTGCTCCTGCATTCAGTCCTCCTACAGCTCCACTTCAGCCTCCCGTGCAGCCCTGGGATCCTCAGATCTGGTCCTGCTCTAGCCTCAGTCCCTTGGCCATCAGTTCAGCCTGATCTGAAGGTGACCACGCAGCACAACAGTCGGAGGTTTGGACCAGCAAACGGTGAGAGGTTTGGACACTGTTTCCTCAGCTTTCTCAGCTCTCTTTTACAGTTTACACAGCTCACTCTCAGCTCTATATTTCAGTCATCTCTCAGTTCTCTCATAGGATCTATCACTTCTAGTTTTCACTCTCTCACTCACGCAGTAACCCTGCATTCCGGTAGACAGCACAAGCCTCTTCCTTGCCTTGGAGAAGCATCCTACATCGTCAGTGTGGACAGCATCAAGGTCTTGGTATTGGTCGGCGTTGCCTCTCAGGTCCTTGGGTTTGCTATACGTGTGCACAGTGAGCTCTTCAGAAGCTTGTTCCGTGCTCTCTTGAAGAGTGTTCTTTGTATTTCTCAATTCTCCAAGTATAAAGCAAATTCTCCCTTGATTGGGGGAGGGGGCCCTCAGTGGGTACAGGGATCCAATCGGTTGTCGACTCTACTCTCTCTCTCTACCCTCATCTCCTTTCTCTCTCTATGGTAAACAACGCTCATTCCTCGCTAAAGGTTTAAAGAAGGTCTTGTTGTGAATTACACGATCAGATAACCGTTGCATGTTACAGGACCTGCACTTTCCCTCTTTTTGCCCACCACCACTTCTTCCTGATTTGCTCTAGAGGGAGGCTTCTCTGGCTTTCCCTCAAAAAGAGGTTGTACCATCCTACAAAACAAGGGATCGCTTGTTGCCTCTCCCAACTGAGTAATCAACTCTCTATAGGCATCCTCTTTGTTTATCTGTAAAGCTTCAGCCTGCTGTACCTGGGATGATTGGGCATGCTGCTGTGAAGCCATCTCTGCAACTTGTCTGAGATCTGCAACTCTCTCACACACGTTGTGTAAGCAACTGATGCACTCAGCCTTTGCTCTTCAGAAAGAAAGTACCTCAACAAGAGGTGTCTTGCATTCACAACTTGTGCCAGTAATGGGCTGTCAACTCAAAGCATAAACCCACAAAGCTGCCAAAGCATCAACAACTGTATTGCCCCTTTTCTGGCTGCTACAAAAAGCACTCAGAATGCATTTGATTCATCTTTCCAGTGCACAAAGGCATGCATTTTCTCTTTTCTGCAAATCTCTGAATTCTCTGCTCTTCTGCTGCTTTTCTGACAGTAAAGGTCTGACAGATAGTTGAAAATTGATTGCTAGAACGGTCTTTGCAACTGTCTTTTTTTTTTTTTTGGTGTGAAGACAGTAACTGGATGGGTAACCGGTTGGTTACACTAACCAGACTAATTGGCTTTGGTCTGGTTAGTCTGTGACTAGATGGTTACTGTCTGGTCAAACTGACCAGACTGGTTCTGTTCTGTTCTAGTTTGGTTAGGCCAACTAATTGGACCTCTGACCAGGGTTAACTAACCAGAGTTCACTTAACCACTGGTTTGCCACATCAGCCTACCACATGTCTTGCCACATCATTTGTTGAGCTGTCTGCCACGTCAGCATTGCACATGCATACCACTTGGCTGCCACGTCACCTGAGTACTTTGTCACATCATCCGCTTGTTGCTCATCAGCCACGTGTACTCCTATCTAGCACCCTGGGCACGTCAGCATCCACGTGAACGTCGAGTAGTTTCATGAAGCTTTAGAGCAAAGGGCATTGCCAAGCTCCGCGCGCTCTCGTCGGAAGTTTGTTTCCTATCAAGAGAAAATCTTCCGTCAATACACTAGAGAGCATCACCCATTTACGGTCACGAGACTTCATTCATCGCCAACATTCGTTAGACGCGTGATGATATAGTTTGTCTCTGCTAGTACTCCACCCGAGGCGTCAAGTAGTTATCTGTTCACTATTCTTCGTTGACACCTAAGCCTCAAGTGCCTCGTGGAGATCATATGCAAGGATGAGCGTCGCCCGTGTCTTTGTCGGCCCTACGTCATCTCATAACGTGTGCCAGCGTGAAGGGTCACTGTGCATAGAGGCATCTTTACATTGAAAAATCTCCGTTAGACGTTCGATACTCCCGTCGCCCCTTTTTTTTAATTTGTTTGTTTTGGCTAGTCCTTCGTGAAGACGCCAAGCTTTCTGGTCTTCAAAAGGAAGCACTCCGTTCCGGTCACTTCATGCTAATATTTCAGCATGTCTCGCACTGTTCATCAAAATTTTAATCTCCCTCTTTTCTTGGATCGTCACAGCCTAAGAAGTCTGTGAATCTTGCTCTGATACCAATGTAATCCCCTTCGTACAAGTCAGCAAATACAATTTCACAAGCTCTCCCTCACTCCCTCTCTCTACAAACGCACTAGGGCCCAAGACAATCGTCGGGCTGGACCCCCCCGAAGGTTTTCATTCATGAAAAGAGAAGTCTGTTACAAGAGCTCAGCGTAGAGCTGTGTGTCACAAAATCCAACGTGAAAAAAATCCATATTGCAAGAGCTTCAAGCTCATTTCAAATTGGCAACATGTCTAAAATCTAGACTAAGTTCTATTACATGCCACTAAGGGCAACTCTGGAGTCTTCGAAGCACTTGGTCACGCGAACCGCCTCCTAGATGCTTGTTAGGCTCCATAGCGCTTAGGAAAATAACCCTTCCTGGTACCTGTAAATATTAATTAAAGCGCACCACCATGTTAGCACTTTTACATGCAAATAATAGACTATGGACTAATCCTAGTCACAGGTGGGCATCCCCACTGAACAAACATGTGAACAAAACATATAACACAATTCTTGGTCGACTGAAGTCAACCCTCTTGGTTGTAATTAAGGAGCTTTGACCAATGGTTGTGGCGCCTTAATTATGGCCAAGTCTCTCAAACCGAAGCTGGCACATCTCTCCAACCGAAGTTGGCACAACTTGGTTAACTGTAGTTAACCCTCTTGGCGCATGCCAAGTCTCGTTGACCGAAGTCAACACTCTCTGACCGTAGTCAGCTCTGTGGTTCTCTGGTTAACCGCAGTTAACCCTCTTGGTAATAAACCAAGTCTCCTCGACCGAAGTCAGGCCTACTTGACTAGAGTCAAGTATCTTTGACCGTAGTCAATTCTTTGATCATTAAAAGAACTTTTTGACCATAATTAACACATATGAAAACTCTTTAATTATGATCAGATAAATGGTCAATTGTACTTTGACTTAGGATATTTACATTGTGGTGACACTTTGCCCTTTGTCTCCATGCTATAGGCTCACCGACCACAACTGCCCATGGCCATCCGGATCTTGAACAACAGCTTTTGGCACACGTGTGCCATCTCTTATGCCAGAGGTCATTTGTGATCGGCGAAGAGGAATTGCATGCACATTATGCCATCTAACGCATACATGTTTTCATGTCTCTTGTCCAAAGCTTTGAAGCATGGGTCTTGAATAATGCATTTGTTTTTTGTGAAGAGAAAATTTCACACATGGCTGCAATTGAAACTAGATTTTTTTGAAGACTTGGCACATATGGCACTTTTCTTAATATCAAAGTTGTACCTCTCTTTGTCAAGGTTCAGCAAAAGTCTATTTTTTTGGTGGGATGAAATGTATGCATCTGGCTGAATGGATAGTTTTTTAAAAAATGTTTTTTGGCTGCCTTATTGCCACTGCCGAACCCATTTATTGCAGCTCATCAATATGTTTCATGTCTTGAACCTTGAAATGACCTTGAGCAGGGAAGCAAGATGCTTTCTTGCTTTGTTCTAAGACTGTAGATGTCACTCTTTACCTTTGCTTTAAGATCACAAGTTATAATATGTCATTGGTGTTAAAACAACTATGGCAGCTGGCTTTTGGAGGTTTAGCAGGATCGACGGCTGCACTTTTTACAACACCTTTTGATGTTATTAAGACACGATTGCAGACACAGGTAGATCTTGACCAACCCATAGTGGTTTGCTGACATGTAAGTTAGAGTTTTGATCGGTATTGAGTGCACTTTTACCTTTTGTCTTCCCAGCTGATAATGCTCTTCTTCTTGACTGCTATACAGGCACCAGGCTCAATCATGCATCAACGGGGAGTTGTACAGACCTTTCAGCATATAGCTGCTTCAGAGGGTCTTAGAGGATTGTATCGGTAATAATTTAGTGATTCAACTTTGCCTTTAAGCTATTTTGTGTAGTTCAGGTGATGCTAATAAAGCAGAAGGGTAGCTCCTTGTGCATTCACTTCTCACAAAAGTTCCAGCATGGTGACCTGTGGGACATGTGTTCTTCAAGCTTTGAGAAAGTGTGCATTTCTCTTTCAATGTTAAGAAAAGCTGTTTCCTATGATTGAGTCTATTGTAACGTTTGGAGCCTTTATAGAACTCACTGTGAAGACTTTTGTATAGTGGATGCTCATATGTGTATGCAAGTATATGGATAAGTGTTTATGTGCGAGAGAATAAACGTAAGGATGGCTTACAGCCCCCCTGGTCGGAATTCATAACAATGGTGGGGATGTCATAAACACATAGATCCTATCGAACACCATTTGGTTCAACCTGGCCGACAAACATAACCTTTTGAATTTATTTGAATTTTGGTTCTCTCATGAAGCCCATGCGCACTTAAAGTTTGGGAATTGGCTTCAAGCTTGAGAAAGTTCCATATTGCATGCGTTCGTAACAATCAGAAGGTGGCTCCTGCTTCCTTGTTCCTAACAAGGAAGTTAAAGATGTCGTGGACCATTGGCTAACCAGGTTGAACAATGAGATGTCTATGCTCAAACATGCTTTTCACTTTCAAGTAAAATTTGAAAATCTCTTTCTACTTGCAAGTAATTCAAACATCTTAATTACACAATGTTTGGTAACCTGTAAGAGTATACAAGTGAAATTTTCATTGGTAACAAACACTAGAAAACTATTAGTATTACAAAGATGTAGGTAATTATTCTATGAGAATAGAGCCCACAACCGTTTTGAGGTAATCAAAGTTTGTAAGCTTTTTCGTACTGAGTTTGCAGTAATGGCGTTGTTGGCTCTATGCTTGCAATGAACAATACTTCTTGGTGGTCCCATGTGCTTGGGCAAAAGCTTCACAACGTTGATTACCTTGATTACCTCAATAATACTACTTGGAACACAAGTCAACACATTTTCTTTACTTAAATGTAAGACAACATTTCTGATCTAAAAGAGCACTCAGATTATAGCCAAAACAAAATGATATATACATGAATGTCAAGTACAAAAAATTGCGAACATATGTACCAACATCTCTAGAAACAATCCCTAAGGTAAGGTTCCAAAACAAGGCTCTATTTTGCTTCACCCTCTCTTCCTCTCTGCCACACACCTTTGTGATGGCTTCAGTAGTTGCTCGAGGCTGAGCATGTCATGACAAGAGAAATGATTATTTAGTTAATTAATAGTCATGAGAACCTTATTATTGTTAGGCGCCAATTTGATGGTGCGGTTATATGTTTGTATTTATGATCGATCAAGCGGTGTAAATACTACCGCTAAACTATGTAACATTGGCCAATGATTAGTAATAAAGATATGCACACATGTGTCTAGGTCCTAGGGGCAATAGGAAAGGGAAGGATGCATTAGAGTGCATTAAATGGTAGGTGCAAGAGTCATAGGCTAAGGGTAGGTCTAAATGGGAAGATGGAGCTTGAGTGATCTCAAGGGACATTAATGCAAGAGTACTCCCCTTCATTGTGATCATTCATAGCATTCTCTCTACCACATTGCATTCATCCACCTTCTCTCTCCCACCTTGCATGCAGGTCGAAAGAGAAACAAGTACTCTCACGAGGGCGCTCTTTCCCATTGGAGGGCCAATCGCCATTCAAATTCTACATGCATTGCACACATTTGCATTCTTGAAAAGCTTGGAACTTCACAGTTGGTATTAGAGCGATGACAGTCCATCATTGGGACAAGAGAGAGGAGAGGAAGCGGGTAGGGAAGGAGAGGGAGGCTGTGCACGGGGTGGGCAGAGACCGGCGCGGTCCGACTGAAGTGAAACGAGCAAGCATGGCAGGCGCAATGGGAGGGAGGGCACGTCTGAAGACTTTGGAGTCGGCACGTGCTAAGAGGCCGGACGACAACGAAGCGACAACGTATGAGTGGGAGCAACAGTTTGCACCTGCGCCACCAGGGTGGCGGTGTCTCTAAGATGCGTATTCGGACATCGGTCGATGCTCCAGACCTATGCTCCGCTGAGATTGAACGAGCTTGCACTGCAGTGGGCTGAAGCTGAAATGCTTCCCAGTAGAGCTGTAATAACCCAGGAGAATCTGCCAGTTCACCTTTCTCCATCCACTTCGCATCTAATGCTGAATAATTTCTGAATTTTACTAGATAATGATAGGAAACTTACCTCTGACCTTTCTTTCCTTATGTGCCAAAATTTGCTTTGGAATCAAGAAAGAAAGAAAGAAAGAAAGAAAGTTTATTAAAGTCTTCGAAGACCGATGGGTCTATGAGACTACGAAAATCCTGATACAACAAGCTATGGTAGTGGAGCTACTAAACGAGCATCCATACCAATGCAAAATGCAAAAATGCAGAATGGAAGTACTAAGTCCTAAGTACAACATAGTCATGTCCATGGTCGACTATATATCAATCTCAGCATCATCATCATTAGCGGCAGCAAGATGTCAGGATGGATGAGGCAATGGAGGCATGAAGTCGGCAATAGAGTGCTGTCGGCCACTCAGAGGTGTGGTCGTGGCATGTCTCCTGGTCATAGCTCTGCGTCTGACTAGGGTTACTGTGATCCTCGTTGGTCAGGCTCTAACTCAAAACAAGGAGGGGATATCCCCAAGTGTGATCGGTGTGTCGACCCTCTATCTAAGCTGTCAGTTCATAGGCTTCGGGTCATGGTCATGTCGAGGCCTCGTCTCATGGGAATCCATGTGATCTAGCTGAAAGAACTTCGTGATAGAGCTCTGAGAGGGATCAACCAAGGAAAAAGTGTGCTCCAGTCTCTGTGCTCGGAGTATCCTCTCGCAGTGTCTAAGTGCCTCATGAATAAAACTTGCCAAACACCGCTGGTCCAGATAGGAGAGGAAACGGGCAAAAATCCCATAGCTATCCTTGAAGAGGCAGTGGAAACGCCCTCGGATCTCATAGTAAACAGGACACCTGAAGATGAAATGCTCCTCTGTCTCAACCTCCTGCATGTCACACAGTGTGCATATGCGCCTCTCCCTGGGTAGTCGCTCTGCTCTGCCGCTCTCGATGCGAAGTCTATGTGAAGAGACCCGGAACTGCCCAAGAGAGATCCTTAGCGAGTTGGGTAGGTGGATCTGCGTGTATCTTGGCGGGTCAATGAAACCCTCCGCTATGATATGTAAGAAGTGATCTCTGTAGAAGCTAAGCTTCACTGGGAGTTCACTCGGGTCCCAACCAGGTCCGAAATGTGTGTAGCTGTTGTAGATCCTTACGAATAACTTGGTTGACCTCGTGTGATAGGAGGGGAGAGAACGGAGCATCCATGCTGTACTGGAAGGGAGGTAGTCTATCCATGTGAAGCCCCAGTCGCTCAAACTCTCTCTCTGTACGTGCATACCAGCACCTCTGGTCCCCTATTGCTGCAAGTGTCATAGAAGAGGATAAAGCTATCCATGGTAGCCTGCTACGCCCCGAGGTGTAATCCCCATATTCCCTAACTTGGTACAGGTACGTGATGACCTGAAATGCGGCATCTAGCTGTAAAGGGGGTGACCCAAACTCAGCCTGAATGATATGATGAGGAACAGATGGCTTATCACGAATCATCCGTGATAACATGAGAACCTATAGCCGCTCCACACGGGCCCACTTTGTATCCGACAAGTCTGGCTCCCAACAAGGGCTGCTGTACATCCCCGCTGGGCGAACCAAGGAGTCAAAAAGCAAACCCTTGGTGCGTGGATCTTGAAAGTGTGAGCGGAAGCACTGCCTCTCTAGTATGGCCAATGAAGCATACCCTCTGCTCAAGCGTGCCTACATCGCGGGTCTCATAGTGAAGCTGGCCCAAGATAAGTGTATGATGAAACTATCTCAACATGTGACCCCTCAAATGTGAACTACTCCTGACGCATGATGGCTTGAGATGTATTGAAGATCATGACCTTGGTTTTACCAAGGTTGACCTTCAAATCATGAGACTCACAAAAGGATTGTAGTGTGTCTAGGTGTCTCTGTAGCCCCTCTGCCAAGGAAGACAAGAGAGCCACATCATCTGCGTAGAGCAATATCTGGATCAGCGTGCCTGCAAGAGAGCAACCTACACCCCCTTGTGTCTGCATCACTGTCTCAAGCTCGTCAATGTAGAGGCCAAACAAGGTAGGCGACAAAGGACACGCTTGTTTGACCCTGATGGTACTCATGATCGCGTCTGTCCATCCAGATCTTGCATGAACTCTGCTTGAAACTCTCTCGTAAAGTGCCATGACGGCCCAAATGATCTCTTGGTCATAACCCAAGTCCAATAGGTGTCGTATGAGGCGGGCTCTCGGAACCATGTCAAATGCCTTGCGGAAATCCACAAAGCAACAATAAACCCTTTGCTTCCGTGTCCTCGTCTCCTGGATGATATATCTGAGCATGAGAATGTGGTCCATGGTTCCATGATCACGTCGGAATCCGGCCTGTCCTGCTGCTCTAAGTCCTCGACACTCTGTAAATCTGCTAACCTCGGAGTCAAGTACTGATGCATAAATCTTGGACATGACATGTCCAATCATAATGGTCCTGTAGTTTGCCGGGCTCATGGGATCCCCTGCCTTGTGGATGGGTGAGATAGTGTTAATGGTCCAAGTGTGTGGAAACCCCAAACAAACAGCTTCATTAAAAAGCTTTACTAAGATCGGGGCTAGGATGTTAATCCCATATGAAATGAACTCAGTGCATAACCCCTCATGATCCTTCGCTTGGCCATTATGAAGTTTCATTACGGCATCCTTTACCCCTCCTCTAGTGAAGAGGGTGCATGATGTGGGGCGACGCATGTGTGAGAGATTAGGGACTGGCTGATTTGGGATGTCATAAAGTGTGCGTGCATAATCAAACCAGATCTGAGTGTCAGTGAGTGGTGGAGGGGACCGTTCTTCTAGAAATCTCCGCCAAAAGTCCTTAGAGTTGTTACTAAACAAAATGTTCAGTAGCTCCTCTTTGTTTTGACGAATGAAGTCTAGTTTCTTCCTCCGTACCAGTCTATAGTACTTGCGTAGTGTATCTGGTGCGCTCGAAAGACAGTTTTTTGTTTCGAATTTGAGCTAAGGGCGTAAAGCCTTACACTCATCATCATACCAACTATTATAGGGTACGGTCCCAGGGGGTGGTGGACGGGTGGGGTGGGTGGTGTGGGAAAAAGTGTGAATGGTAGCCTCGTGTAGTGAGCGGGTGACAAGGGCAGCACGATTCTTTAAAAGGGGTATGAAGTTAATATAAGTGAGAAGTATGTACAGACGGCCAGAGTAGAGTTACAGGAAACGGGGAAACGGGAAACAAAAACGGAAACGGAAACGTTTCGGGATTTTGAGAGGGGGTGAAATGGAAAAACGCCACGTCATCAAGGGGGTTTACAAAAGGGGGTTTAGAGTAATGCATACACACATTTAGAGTGCTCTACCTTCAAAAAAAGTGCACAATAAGCTATAGCTCTACCTAGTACCATTAATATTGATTGTAACTTTGAACTTTGAAGATTCAAGTTTCATTGTTCAATCAATCACAATGCAAATTACGCAAGGTGGGGTAATTTATAAATCCTTTAACAAGTTACAAAATGGAAAAATGATTCATGATATATGATATTTAAGAAACCAATCATGATTCATAAATGGTAATTCAGCTTTCAAAGCCCAAATGTCATAGTAACAAAAAGAAAGCTGAAATCCAAAAAAGGCTACATCGAGGATGATATCATATATGATCAAATAATCAGCTCATTCTCATCCTGAGACTCAACCTCTGCCTCCTCCTCCTCCTCATCATCATTCTCCTCTACTAACAAATCATCATCATCAGGTGAGTGGGCATCATCTGGGCTATGAAATCCAATATATTTGTCATGCGTATACTCGTGTCTCATCTTGTTAAGCAAACGCACAAGATCATTGGCCCGTTGCGTTCGCAGACGATTTCTCTTCTTTGTGTGGATATGGGCAAAGCTACTCCACAAACGCTCACAAGAAGAGGAGGTGCAAGCTTGGCTTAGAATGCGGATGGCAAGCTTTTGCAACTCGGGGGAATCAGCTCCATAATCCTCCCACCATGTAATAGCCCCAACTCGAAATCTGAAATTCCAAAACTCATAAATTTCAGATTTCTAATTTTGTATTAAATAACAAATTACAAGTTCCTAAAATCTGAAAATTAAAATGAGTTAATATTACCTATCATGCTGTGCATCTGGCCATCCATACATGCCTTCCTTATTGCGATAATTGGCAAGCTGGTCTTTTATCCTCCGGCGTCCATCACGAGTTGGCACCATCTTTTGAAGAGTGAGGTTCCAACCACGAACAACCTCTGCATCACTCTGTTGTGCACTTGCCTTGTGTTGAAACTCCGGGTCCAACACAAAGGCAGCTGCATGCATGGGAGAGTAATATTGATTCCATCTGCTCACAGCCAACTCTTCCAATTCTCTCAACCTTTGGGGATCCTTTTCTATTTCTCTGATATTCTCAATCATCCGATCCATCCCCTCATACACCTTACCAAGAAAAGGCATATCTCCATCAACTCGGTTAAGCAGCTTCACAATAGGCACACATAGATCAACAATGTGAGATGCATCAACCCAAAATTCATCATGCCTATGCACAAGTCATAACAATAATTTCCAAGAGCCTGCCTAGAAGTGGGCCATGCATCCCACTCTGGGCTTGCCACAACTTGTTTCAGTGCAGGTCTCATTTCAAGGAGCCTGCGAAGCATCAAAAAGTTGTATGCAAATCTTGTCTCTGCATACTTCAAAAGCTCCTTGTTGGCAAATTTACGGTTAACTGCCACCACCTCATCCTCTAGAAGCTTGCCCCTCAAAGCATAAAATGTGGGAGGGGTATATGTGGATCCAAATGTTTTGATTTCTGACACCATCTTTGAAGTAGGGTGATCTAGCAATATTGAAGCTAATCCCATTGGAGTAAAAAAATTGGGCCACAGCTGCATCTACTTGTGCCTTCCTTTGCGGATGCCATGATGTGTAAAGACTGCCCTGCCTATGTGAAGTAGACCGAGATGCAGCAGGAATATCAGCAGGAGCTCCATGTGCACTCGCAGAAGAAGAAGCCGTAGTAGCAGAGGGAAGAGGACTTTGAAATGCAGTGGCCTGCTGAACACGTGCTGCATGAGCACCTGAAGAAGCTCCTACACCAGTGGAAGCCATTGTCTTTGCCCTTTTTGTAGTGGGCAATACTTCAACCTCTCTTTGCAACCTTTCTTTCTCTTGTGGTGAGATTACGGAGCATAGCCCAATCCCCCATCCTTAATGCCAAGAAGATGACATTTGACCCTATTAGGATTCCCTCCTCGCTCCAATCCACACCATCTGCATCTAAACTTGCGAGCTCCTCCTTTCTTGGAGTCATACTTGCCTACCAAATCAACTTGGCTCCACAATAATCCGATTGGGTGAACTCCTTCTCTTGCTGAGGGACAACGCTTTGTGAAGCCATATCCATGAGCAAAAAGAGCACTTGTACAAGCTGCAATAGATCAAATTTCAAAGGGAAAAGCCAAGAATCAATGGTTGCAGCCAAAAAACAACAAGATGTTTGTGGCAAGAGAAGCATAGAGAAAGGAAATGTGCTCACCGAAGCCGGGTGTCCAAAAGAGTAGCCACTCGTAGGGCTAGGACTCGGGAGAGAACCAGACGGGCCAAGAAATCGTGGGGGAGAGCAGTAGGCAGGCGAGTAGAAAAACGCGACGAGGCGCGCGGTGTTTTTTATGTTTTGTCCTATGTTTAGGTCACGTCCGAAACGGCATCGGAAACGGCGTGTTTCAGGTCAGAAACGGCGTTTCAGATGCCGTTTCGGCGTTTCGGATCGCTGTTTCGGGCCGCGTTTCGCGTTTCGATGCCGTTTTGCGTTTTGGGGGATCTGGCACGGGGGAAACGCCATTTCAGGCCTAAATTGCACCGTTTCGGCGTTTTAGCGTAATTATGTGCCAGAGTAAGGAGGTGAATGATCTTGATCAAAGTGTATATCGTGGTAGGCGGAGTAAGAACTGAGTGGGGTGGAAGGTGCTGTGCGAAGAGGGGTGGAGATGCTAAAGAAAAGGTATGTATGATCAGCCCCTGGGGGGAGAGGTGCTACAGTGAAATCAGTGATGTGAGAGGTGAAGGTAGGAGATCCCATGATGTAATCAACAACGTTGGAGCCCCCCCCATGTGGAAAGCATGTGAAACCACCTGAGGCGGGCCACCTGTCAAGACCATTGTAGATAATGAGATCATGTATCCTGCCGAGGTCTAATACGGCCTGCCCATAAGATGAGAATGGACCTTGCCTGTCAGTTGAAACCCGTAGCATACCTGCCTCCTCAAGGTCAATATCTGGCAGTAGAGTAGAATCATCTCTGAAGTCAAGAAGTGGTACCTGACGGGCCCTTAGCCTCGCGTTAAAGTCCCCCACCAGGAGGACTTCTCCGCGGCTAGAGAAGTCAACGATGGACTAATAAAGAGCAACAAATGGGGATGTCTCATCATCACCTCGGATATCTCTGGCAAAGTCGGAGGTCTCAGGGGGGAAGTAGCAAACTGCGACAAACAGATTCCGGTTGTCTATGTGCCGAAGCTGGATCCAAAGAAATCTGAAATATGTATCTCTCTGCTCTACTGAAATGGTTCCTAGAAGTGTGGATCTAAAAAGGACTGCAACTCCACCTGAACCTTGAACTCCTCCTGTACCCCTCATCTCATCTCTATAGGCAGACTCCCATGTATATCCGGCGTCCGCTGACTATTGGAAGGGGGCGCTCTGGACTCTGATGTGTCTCTGTATAAAAGACTATGTTGTGTCCTGTATAGAATTCCGAGAAGTTCCCTGGTTTTGACCATAAGGTGCCATTACAGTTCCAAATGGTGCAGGACAGGGTCTCGAATATCTGAGTCTCATAGACCTCGCTTCCCTATGTAGGGGAGGGGATAGGTGCCCTACGGTGGCCTGTAAGAAGTCGTCCCTCTCGTACCATTGCCCACTTCCCCTCCTTTCGGGCCTGATCCCCGGGCCTGATCTCGCTACTGCAGCAAGGAGCGCCTCTCCTCAACCTGTAGAGGTGTGAGGTCCTCATCCATAGAGATCGCTAGTTGATCTCGAAGGACTGACCTACGTCGTAGAGCTAAAAGTCGTGCCTGAGTGTCATGGAACCGTATGATCAAGGGTTGCTCTCGGTTGGGATCTCTCCCCACCTGCCATGCCCTCTCTATCCTGTGCTCTGTCACACCTAGGGTAGCGGCCACGAACGCAGTCGCATCTGCCATCGGTGTAGCCTCAGTGCGTGGGATCCCGTGTACTTTGATCAACCCATCTAGATGTCTCCTCAATAGCAGATTGCATGCTTGCAACCTGTGCCTCGACCACCGGGGTACACTCTGGGACAGTGTGTATGGATGTGACCTCCTGTCAGAGTTGCATGATATCTTGTTTGAGTCCCTGAATGAGACCAGCCTGCTTCCGAATGGCCCTAGCCTGCTCCCGTGCGAAGCGAGTCAGCTCCATCTCACGCTTACGGAAACTATGTATCTCCATGAGCAGGGTCTCACAGGCCTCTGGCATATCAGCCCACCCATGTCCAAGCTGAAACTGTGATGACTGAGGCATGAAAGTGTGGGACTGAGTCCGGAAATTGGACGTTGACTGGGTGAGGAACGGGGATGACAGTTGAATGGATGAGGTAGTCCCAACGGGGTGTGGGAGTGTGGGCTGACTGAGAGGGAGAGGGGAGAGTGAAGCGTAATGCGGAATAGTGTATGACATCCAAGTAGGGGTCATAAGCGGTGCGAGGGCCGTAACAGGAGAGGAGGGAAAGGGAACAACCGGCGCCATGGGCATGAGTATGTCGCTGATCATAGATGTAGAGGAAGCTGAGACTGGAACTGGAGCTGAGCTTGAAGCGGGGGCTGAAGTCGAAGTGGAGATAGAGATAGAGGGAGCTGAGGCTGGAACTGAAACTGTAGCAAGAGCTGAGGTCGAGGTAGAGATAGAGGCCGAAGAGGCTAAGGCTGGTCCTGCGTTTACTTTGCTGTCCACCCCGAGTCCACTTCGGTTGTAACGTGTGTTCACATCCTCTAGTTTCAGTTGTGTCGTTTGCTTTTTTTTGTTGTTGTTCTCGTCTTTCTTGGCTTTGTCTCCCATTTCTCTTGGGCCTTTTTTTGGGGTGCAGGTCTTAGTGTCCGACCGGGAGCGGGAGCACTGGCTCGCCCCCCATGATGGGAGGCATGCCCAGTGCGAGGTGGTGGTGAGGCGGGGTGGAAGCCTGAGGTGGAGAGGCAACCAAGAGGTGGAGAAGGAGAAGAGGTGGTGGTGGGGGGATTTTTTTTTAAAATAAATATAATTCTTAAAAAAAAAAAAGGGTAAGGTGGTGAAGGAAGGCGGAGGGCCTAGGCCTAGTCTAGGGGCCTAGGTGGAGGGAGGTTGCCAGCACCTTCAGCCCAGCAGCAGCAGCAAAAGGGGGGGGGGGGGAGTAGAAGCGGAAGCTGCAGTAGGATCTGCAGCAAGAGCGGAAAAGGGGGGGTAGCGCCAATGGGTAGGGCAGAGCGGGGTCGGCAGAGAGGGGTGGGGTGGCTAGGTAGGCTGAGCATAGGGAGGGGGTAGCTAGGTAGGCAGAGTGGAGCGGAGTGAGGAGAGGCTGAGCAGGGGGGGGTAAGGCTGAGCGTAGGGAGAAGAGGCTGAGCGGAAGGAGCAGCGCCAATGAGGAGCCAACGAGGCTAATGAGCAGAGCCAACATAACCAGCGCCAACGAGGAGCAGAGAAGGAGGGCTATGGTGATGGCGAGGTGACGGGCAAGGGGAAGGGAGGCGATGGCGATGGCAAAGGCTTGCTGCTCCACCATACAGATACGTAAGACAAGGCATTGGCTCTAAGGCATTGGAGCAAAAGGGGTTGGCGAGGCTGAACGGAGGGCTAACAGAGGGGTTGGCGAAGCTAAGCAGTTGGAGAGCAGCGAGGAGCAACAATCAGAGAGCAGAGAACAGCGATGATCAGTGACGATCAGAGATACCCTCATGCCTTCGTTGTCCCGTCCCTCATTCATCCTACTCATCCACTTCAGGCTGTTCCTCCACAGGCATCTCTTCAGGCACATCCCCACGAAAAGGTTTCAGCAAACTCACATGAAAGGCATGGTGAATTGTCCAGTGCTGAGGTAGCTTCAGAATGTAAGCCACATCATTAATCTTCTGCAAGACTTGAGATGGTCCATAATACTGCATATTCAGCTTAGTGTACAGCCTTTCCTTGCCTTTCTTATTCCAAAGTCTTGCTTTCTGAAAATGCAGCAAAACCCAATCACCTTCTTTGAAAAAGAGCTCCCTGCGGTGATGGTCTGCTGGTCTCTTTTGCTTCTGGTTTTTTTGGAGGGCTTCTTTAACTTTCTTATAGGCTGCATGCAAACTTTCCACATACCGATTTGCTTCAAAGATCTTTTCCTTTGTGTGCAAGATGGGAGTACCTTTCTTCCACCTTCCACGATTTCAAAAGGGTGCTTTCCCTGTGGAAGAATGCATTGTGTTGTTGTATGTGAACTCAACCAGTGGCAAAAACCGTTCCCACTTTGCCATATGCTGTGAAATGTAGCATTTGAGAAGATCCAAGACAATAGAATTTGCCTCTTAGACTGTCAGTCATATGTGGATCTCTATCATTGACAATGGATTGAGCATTCCATGGTACTTTTGCCATCTAATCCACTGAAATCTTCTTCCTGGCTGGAATCCATGGCAATGCAAGGCATATCTGGGATAGGTAGTGGATGTAGCAATCCAGGTACCTTCTGCTTGTCATACTTCATCTTCTGACAAGTGATGCATGTTCGCACAAATGCCTCAACATTTTTCGTCAAAGCTAGCCAATGAAAAAAATGCTCCACTCCCCATGTTAGCAGGCAAGGGTAAGACGACGTCCCCTTGTGCTTCCTCATCGCAGCATTAGGTCCATTTGGGGAGGGAGCCAGAGGGACGGGGCTCGTCCTCCAAGTCAGCATCTCCCCACCTACATCCCGGACGCCCCTTACCGCGGGACTTTTGGAGGTTGGGACCCTGGAATTACCTGGAGACCCTGGACTCTTAATTTTTACCGCTAGAGGTAACGCTTATGGTCCTGCAGCCACGGAAGGGGGGTTTGATCAGCGCAGTGGGCTCTCAGACATAGTTACTATCAAACGCATTTGATTGATTTACCAAACGTCTGGAAACGTTTGAAAAAAAGGCGTTTGGAAACTTCAATCAAACTTTGCTTTGCATGCACAAGTTTGAAAAACCCCACGTTTGAAAAAATCAACGTTCGAAAAGACCCAACTTAAGCTATGAAGATTTCGCCTCTCTTTTCATACCCGTTTTGATGCCCATACCCGCGCGACGGCATCCGTACCTTCGGCGTTGAAAGCAAGAGCTCTATCTCCAAGGTCGTGATGTTTGCTGCTCTCCAGGCCCTAGGGTTGCATGCTGCAGCCTGATCTAGCTTTTAGATGCTAGCTACTAGCTACCAGCTATTTAGTAGCTAGTTAGTAGTTGATAGCCTTGACATTGATGTTTGGGGACATCATCGCTTTCATATTTTGCCGCTAGCAAGGTCTAACTTGTAAGCGGTTTTTTGAGGGAAAAAGTTTCGTATTTGACTTTGTAATTTTGTTTTCAATTTATGGGCGTAGGCCCCAAGTTCCAAGCTTTGTAGTTCAACTCTTTGAGAGTCGAAACTCAAAATGTGACTAGTTCGGTAGTGGTAAGTTTGTAATGGGTTTTTGCTTTGAAAGTCTAAATTAAAGTTAAAATTCCAGCTTGTAAGCTGTGTATTATTATTTGTTATAACAATATGTCAAAATATGCAACATAGTAATGACATATATGTTAAAATATGCAGCATAGCATTTTATTTATTGAAATTATGATATTAAAAAAACCCACGTTTGGAAACTCCACCTCAATTTTTCCAACTTATCAAACGTTTGGAAACTCCAAACGTTTGGAACCTCCAAACGTTTGATTGTAACTATGCTCTCAGACACACCCCGTGCAGGACGAGGAGATCCAGTAGGTCATGGCAGGGATTTGGGAACAGTCAGAGATGACACCGTGCGAAAGCTGGGCTTCGTGGGTGGACGAGGCGACCCAAAGGAGCAGTGAGGAGTTACAGGCTCATGCCCTTAGGTGGAGGAGGACTCTTCAGGAGCATGAGCGGGCTTTGAGGAGAGACCTCGTCTCCATAGAGCGGCTCAGGGAGCACGACCCAGGCTCTCAGTGGCTTAGCGGCAGGTTCGAGAGCGCTCGCCTTGAGCTTCAAGACACGGAGATTCGGCGGGATGAGTTCTCCTATCACTCTTCCTGAGCCTGGTGGATAGAGCAGGGGGACAGGATGACGTAGCATTTTTTCTAGAGCAGTGGGCCCCGATCGGCAGGCACACAGCTGCAGCGTCTCCGGGATCCGCAGGGCATCATGCACACTGACCCGCAGGAGATATTAGACCTGACCATAGGCTTTTACAGCCAGCTCTTTCAGACGAAGAGGATGACTCGAGTTGGTATTGTGGCCCGAGAGTTAGTTTGGGATCACGTTCCGATAGTAGTCTCGCAGGATTTATGCAGCAGGCTGGAGGAGCCTTTCACGGATGAGGAGCTCTGGGAAGCCCTCAAGGCTCTCCCGACCCATAAGTGTCCTGGCGAGGATGGCTTGACTTCAGCCTTCTTTTGGAACTTCTGGGAGATTATCTTTACCCCTTTCCAAATAGCATGTCAGAAGATTTTTGACACGACCTCCCTCCCTCAGTCTTTGAGCAGGGGGTGGATTTGTTTGATCCCGAAAGGGGGAGATAGGTCAGACATCCACCTGTGAGACCGATTACTTTGCTTGATACGGCATACAAGATCCTTGCCAAGATCTTGAGCTTGCGGTTACGGTCCCATCTCACTGACATCATCCACAACACAAAGATGGGGTTCGTCCAGGATCGCAACATCCTGGACACTTCACGTTCTGGGAGGTAGTGGATTGGCCGAGTGAGGAGTCACAACCGTTGGCCGTCCTTCTCTTGGACTTTGAGAAGGCCTACGACAGGGTGGAGTGGTCCTTCCTGGAGGGCACTATGCGGAGATTGGGTTTCTCAGACAGATGGGTCAGAGGAGTTTCTGCGCTTTATGCGGGAAGCTCTAGCTAGATGCTTATCAGAGGACACACGGGTGAGGCCTTTTCTTTCTCTCGCTCGGTCGTCAGGGCTGCCCACTCGCTCTCTTCCTCTTCTTGTTCATGGCAGAGGCTTTGGGCTACTACTTGAGATCACAGGTGGCGGGCCTCACAGGGTTGAGGTTCCCAATCAGACAGGAGGAGGAACTGCTTGACTTCGAGTTTGTAGATGACACGGCCTTGTATGTTGAGGGCACCACAGCGAGTTTGGAGAGAGTCAGGGGAGCCCTGGCTATCTACTGCGAGGCCTCAAGTACGCGGATCAACTGGATAAAGTCTATAGGTTTCTTCATGGGCTATGAGGAGACATAGGAGATTCGTGAGTGGGGGAGTGACTTTGGCTTCAGATGGATACCGCGGGGCCAGACAACGAGATATCTTGGATGCCAGATTAACACTATAGCAGAGCAACAGATTGCCCTGGTCCTTGAGAGTGTTTGGCGCAAGCTTTTCTACTGGAGCTTGGCCAAGCTCTCCCTTGCAAGTTGTGCCTTGATGTCAAACCAGGTCCTTCTTGCCACGGCCTGGTATATCACCTCTTGCTGGTGCTTTCATACAGGATGCATTGGGCAGCTTTGTCGGTTGGTTCGGAACTTCCTTTGGGTTGGATCGGATGGCACACAGAATACTAGAGCCCGGGTTGCTTGACCGATGGTGATCATGCCGCAGGCACTGGGAGGCTTAGGTATCATATATCTGGAGATGCAGAGCAGAGCCCTCCTAACAAGTTGGTTGTTCGCGGCCTCGCCCCAGGTGCAAAGCCTTGGAAGGTCCTCTTACAGCGAGGGCTTCTTAGGAACACCCCATGCATCAGAGGACAGTGGCAGCCTTCACACAGGTGGATCTTCTCAGAGGCCCCCCTTACAGGGAAGGGTTTCCCCTTGATAAGGAGTCTTCACAGGGTGTGGCAGAGACTTGCAGGGGGTCTCATTCGTGCTCTGCCCAGATGCAGAGAGGAGTTTGAGTGTTAGCCCCTTATGTGGCACCCATAGATCTGAGATTAGGAGGGACGTATGCTCGGACAACGGATCCACATTGGTTGGGCACAGTGGGACAGTGGTCCGTTCGAGTCTTTTGGCCGATGGAGTAGATTACCCATGGAGGCGGAGGCGAGGCTTAGCGCCATAGCGCATCTGTGAGAGGCAGGGCAGCGGATGAGAGAGATTGACCTAGCCATCCCTGAGTCCTAGTGGGAGGGACTTCGCGTTTGGAGGAACAGCATTTGGTTGGGGCAGTTTTCTCAGACTGGCGTCCCCTTGAGGATGATGTGCAGCGAGGCACCACGCACCTCGGCTTCTTCCGTGTAGGACCTGGAGGCCTACTTCATCCGCTCACAAGAGAGACCCTGAGATGGATGGGAGTCTTGATGGGATTCACTGGCAGATGATCAGAGTGGTGGGACGTTCGGGGAAGGAGTGGCACATTGACCCTCCTAGTATCTTAGAGTAGGATGCCCCCATATGGCGCCTTTGGCTGTGGGAGGGTAGACCCTTGAGGGAGGTCCAGTGGGATTTAGGAGAGTGGTTCTCGCCCCCCAGGGGCGGCCTTGCTGAGCAGATGGATGAGATGAGCTTCTTTTCCTACACCACATGGATTGACAGGAGGCTTCAGATGGACTCTTCGAGGTGGACCCCCTCGAGGGAGCGGCATTGGGTGACCCAGAAAGTGCCCTGGGATGTCCGTTCCAGGTTTTGGACGCAGTTGTGGTCCAGTTTGCGGTCGAGGAAGATATCCTACTTCTTCTGGCTAGCCGCCTATTGAGGCTTGCCCATCGGATGGTTGTTGGAGCAGATGCGAGTGGAGGGGCAGTGCCATTGTTGCTTTGGTGGTTTCTTGGAGACGATCCCGCATTGCCTTTGGAGCTGTCACAGAGCAGGGAGGATCTGGATGGGAGCCCTCAGGATCATGACCCGTATGCAGAGTCTTCAGAGGGACTACACCTGGGGGATGGTGGCCTGGTTGACTGAGGGAGGACATGCGTTCCAGATTGATGAGATGTCCCCAGCCTACCAGATACAGAGTCAGAGCATCAACCTACCGGATATAGGGTCAGAGCATTTGAAGGATAGCGCTCCATGAGACAGTCCCTCTTGATAGCCTAGCTCCCCTTTCTCCTCCGGAGGACAACGCTGGGGAGGTGGTAGCTAGTATCATTGCGTGGAACATTTGGGTGGCTCGTTGCAGTCTTGTGATGGGTGAGCATTAGGTTCCACCCTTGGCTACCATGGTCGCCATTTGGCAGGATATCATCTACACTCTACGCTCCACTTGGGAGCATGGGACTCCAGGCTCTAGAGTGACTATTGAAAGGCGTGCTCGATTCGGCAAGGCTTGGCCTGTAGGAGTTTTCTACATCTTCACTCCGCGAGGGATTTGCTGGTTGTATAGTCCCCCTACTTGGCTGTTCGCCCCAGTGCCAGAGATCCCCTAGGCAGTGAGCTGGGTTTTTATGATACAGGCCGGTTCTTCTCTTTTAGCCTTTTGGGGTTTTTTTCCATACTCAGCACCTTCGGGCATGCTGTTTTGTATGAAGTCTTTCAAGCATTAATAGAAGGTTCCTTTCTTTGCAAAAAAAAGAAAAGAAATGCTCCACTGCCTTTATTGTGACATCAATGCTAGTGTGTCCTGCATATGGTGGGGCATGACTCTCTGTCAAAACTTTTAGCCTGAGCTGCTTTGTGACATGAAGTCTGCCATGCATCATCAGAAAACCATCCTTAAGCATATAGTGCTCATGTCTTTGGCCTTCAGCCAGCTGATCACAAATCCTTGCAAAGTCATCATCATTTGCATATTGATCCTTCATGGCATCAAGCACACTATGATATGCAATCGTGACTGCTGAAACTTGAGGTTTTATGGCTACTGCTTTTGGCATTGGCTTCCTTGAGAGTGCAAATGCAGCAACATTTTTCTTGCTAGGCACATGCACAATCTGAAAATGAGACATGGAAAGGAAGTTTGCCCACCGCATGCGTTTTTCGGACAGTTGTCTCTGAGTGAGAAAGTACCTCAAGGATTGGTGATTTGTCTGGACATAAAAATCATCACCTAACAGGTGGTGTTCCTAGGTAGAAAGAGCATGTAGCTAACATCTCTTTCTCATAAATCTGCAAATACATTTCAGCATCATTGAGCACACTGCTCTGGTTTGCAACCACTCTTCAATCCTGCACAAGCACTCCTCCTACGCTGTTCCCATAGGCATCACATTGGGCAGCGAATGGCTTGCGTAGATCTGGCAAGATAATGACAGGATCGGAGCATAGCTTTTCCTTAAGCTCTTTAGAGGCTGCAATTTCCTTCGAACCCCACGTGAAAGGCACTCCTTTCTTTTGTAGAGCATGAAGGGGTGACACTATCTCTGCAAAATAGCGGATGAATAGCCTCTAGTTCGAGCATAAACAGGAAAGCTGCGTACTTTATGGATAGTCAACGGTGGCCAATTCCTTATGGCTTCCACTTCGGCAGGGTCCATTTTGACTCCTTCCTTGGATATTATGTGCCCCAGAAAGTGAATCTCGTGCATGAAGAACTCAATCTTCTTGGCATTGATAAGCAACTTGCGCTTCCTGAGCTCTGCAAAGACAACTCCCAGCCTTGCTCTTAGAGAACACCATGATGTCGTCAAAGAGGGTACCAACAAAGGCTCTATGCTCTCTTCTATTGAAGGGGGTAGGTGCATTTGTCAACCCAAATGGCATGACAAGGAATTCATAAGAGCCAAATGTGGTTCTGAAAGCTGTCTTATGCGTATCTTCAGGCCGTCTCTGTTTCTGTTTCTGTTTTGGCCGCACAAAATGGCATTTTGTGCAACTATGACATACGCATCAAGTAAAAAGAGCTTTAAAAGGGGCAACAATAATAAGCTCTCTTGGTTCTAAATAATCCTGTACCACAAATCATAGCTGAAACAAGAGCAATCCTAGATATGTGTGCAAAGGTGATTAATGCTCACACAAATTGCTCAAAACAAATACACAACGATGACATGTCACAAAATGAAATAATACATCGTACATATCCTGCTGTCAACAGCCCAGAGGCAGTGATCCTAATGCAAACAAAAACAGAGAGCACCTGGAAACCCAAGAAGGTGGAAACAAACAACGTAAATGCAGAGAGAGAGAGAGAGAGAGAGAGAGAGAGATGTATTAATGCTTGCGGGAGGCCTTACGGGCCTATGGGACAAAGTACGCAAAGTAGAAAAGTAGACTCATACAAGCCTCAGTGGGGTTGGAGCAAAGGGCACAATAGGGCTCTTGTTGAATGCTAATCCATGCTAGCAAAATCATAGTCAGTCAAACACCAGTCAAATACAAGCTGAATCAAGTCGACCACGGAGCTGGGGCTCAGAAATTGAAGCCTGGCACAGTGATGGCTCTCCGGTGAGCTGTGACAATTTGTCGTATCTACGTTTGTCAAGCCGTCTCACGCTGTGTTGGGAGGCGTGGTTTCCTTGATCTCTGAACTCTCTGGGCTATGTCCAGGGTGACCCCTCATCTCTGTCGGTCCCCCCTGAGGAGAGCTGTGATAGGTCAGATCTCAATAGAATGTGCTTTGGGCACTCTCAGTCTCATGCGATCTCTGCGTTCCTCTCTCAGCAATACCGCATCGCCTCTCTCAGCTAATCCAGGCTGCCCTCATATCAGCTAGCTCTTCCTCCTCTACTCCAATGTGTCTTGTAGTTGACTCATATGTATAGAAGTTTGTGATGCGTTGCTGTGTCCGGTCAGCCTCCATGTCCTACGGTCTAGTTGCCTCCTGCTACTCTCTGATCCATCGTTTCTTGTGCCGGCGCATCTCCATCGGATAGAGCCCAATACAGACACGGTCATGGAAATGGATCAGTCGTGATAGTGGACCGAAGCCACTCCCCTCTAGGTAAAGATAGTGGTAGCATCCTCGTATCTCATAATAGGCTAGGCAAATACAAAGAAAATGCTCCTCTGTCTCAACCGCCCCCAGCATACATAGCATGCAAATCCTCTGCTCTTTGGGTATACCTGTAGCTCTTCCTGCATCAATCCTTGGCTGATGGGATGAAACCCACATCTGTCTAATGGCAATCCTCAGTGTATGTAACACGCCGCTGGCTTGGAGGTATTGGGGTTTGAAGGAAGTGGTCGTCATAGAATTGGATCTTGGTGGGAAACTCCTGTCCCCTTCCCAAGTCCGAGATGTGTGGAGCTGGAGGAGATCTATCTGTATGATACGGTTGATCTCATCTCATGGGATCAACTCAGGAGGCGTGTCCATTGTGTATTGATTGAGAGAGAGAGAGAGAGAGAGAGAGAGAGAGAGAGAGAGTTTATTAAAGTCTTCAGAAGACCGATGGGTCTATGAGACTACGAAAATCTTGGTACAAACAAGCTGTGAGGGTGGAGCAACTAAACAAGCATTTACACCAATGCAGAATGCAAAAAATGCAAAATGATAGTACTAAGTACAACATAGTCATGTCAATGGTTGACTACATATCATCATCATCATGATCATCGTCATCATCAGGACATCAGGGTGGAAGAGGCAATGGAGGCATGAAATTGGCGATAGAGTGTTGTCGGCCGCTCATGGGTGTGGCCCCGTGACATCTCGTGGTCATAGCTCTGTGCCTTACAAGGGCTACAGTAACCCCTGACGGTTGGGTTGCGACTTTGAACAGAGAGGGGATATCCCCAAGTGTGATCTGTGCGTCAACCTTCTGTCTGAGCTGTCAAGTGACTAGCTCTGGGTCACGATCATGTTGTGGCCTCATATCGTGGGGGTCCGTGTGATCTAGCTGGAAGAACTTTGTGATAGAAAGAAAGAAAGTTTATTAAAGTCTTTGGAAGACCGATGGGTAGGCGAGGAATCTTGAAAGGCCGTCTTTGAAGAGACAGTGGTAGCGACCTTGGATCTCGTAGTACAATGGGCACCTGAAAATAAAATGCTCCTCCAACTCAACCTCCTGACAGTCGCACAATATGCATATGCGATGCTCCTTGGGGATCCCCTCTACTCTGCCGCTCTCTATGCGGAGGCAGTGTGATGATACCCGAAACTGTCCGATGGAGATCCGTAGTGAGTGAGGGTGTACCCCGGTGGTGTGATGAATCCCTCCTGCGAAATACGAAGACAATAATCTCTGTAGAAACTCAGCTTCACTGGGAGCTCCTTCGGCTCCAACCAGGTCCTGAAGGTGTGTAGCTGCATGAGATCTTCTCGAATGACCTGGTTGGTGTGTGGCCCAATCGGGATGGTGGGTGGGAGTACTGGAGGGGCATCTAAATTGTACTGAAAAGGAGGTATCCTATCGATGTGAACCCTAGTCTCACAAACCATCTGTGAGTCCGTGCATACCAGCATCGCTCGTCTCCCTCTGCTGCCAACCTCATGGAGGAATCGAGAGCCAACCATGGCAACCTTTGTCTCTTGATGTGTAGTCCCCATATGATCTAACCCGGTGTAGATATGTGATGGTCTGAAAGGCTGCATCTAGCTGGAGTGGAGAAGCACCAAACTCAGCCTGAATGATGTGATGTGGTACAGATGGTTTCCCCCGGATATCCGTGAGAGCATGAGGATCTGCAGGCGCTCCACCCGTGTCCACTCTATCTCTGACATGTCAGGTCCCCAACAAGGGCTGCCATACATACCGGCTGGTCAGACCAAGGAGTCGAAGAGAAGAGCCTCGGTCCGAGGGTTGTGAAAGTGGGAGTGGAAGCACTGTCTCTCTAGCCGAGCCAATGAGGCGTATCCCCTACTCAATCTGGCCTGCATCGCTGGTCTCATCGTGAAGATCGGGCCGGAGAAGATGACCCCCAAGTAAGTGTGAGGATACGATCTCAATTGGTGACCCACCGAAAGTAAAAGTAAACTGCTTCCGTTGCATGTTTGGTTGAGAGGTGTTAAAGATCATGACCTTGGTCTTGCCAAGGTGACCTCCAAATCAAACAAAAAGCCTGCAATGCATCTAGGTGTCGCTAGAGCCCCTTGGTTGTGGACGACAAGAGTGCCACGTCATTTGCATAAAGAAGAATCCTCATGGTGATCCCGGCAAGTGAGCAACTGGTCCCTCCGGAAGCCCCCATGAAAGTCTCAGGCTCATCGATGTAGAGGCCAAACTGGGTTGGTGATAAGGGGCAACCCTGTTTGCCCCCTATGGTACTCAAGATCTCATCTGTCCAACTTGCGCCTGTCCAAACTCGGCCTGAGACTCTCTCATAAAATGCCACGACTGCCCAGATGATCTCCTGATCAAATCCCAGTGTCTGTAGACGTGTGATGACACGAGCTCGAGGTACTGTGTCAAAGGCTTTGCGGAAATCCACAAAGCAGCAATATACCCTCTCCTTCTGTGATTTGGCCTCCTCAGTGACACTCTTGAGTGTGAGTATGTGATCCAAAGTCCCATGGTCTCGCCTGAAACCGGCCTGACCCTCTGCTCTGAGCCCTCTCATCTCTGCGAATAGGCTGACTGACGCATCCAATACTGATGCATAGATCTTAGACATCACATGTCCAATCATGATAGTCCTGTAGTTACTCGGGTCCATGGGATCCCCTGCCTTGTGGATGGGGGTGATGGTGTTGAGTGTCCAAGTGCGGGGGAAGCCAAGGCAAACAATGTCATTGAATAGCTTTGCTAGGATCGGGGCTAACGTGTCGATCCCATATGCGATAAACTCAGTGCATAGCCCCTCGTGATCCTTAGCTCAGCCATTGTGTAGTTTCAATGTCGCGTCCTTGACTCCCCCTTTGGTGAACAACATGCAAGTGGTGGGGCGAGGTGTGTGTATGAGATCTGGAGTAGGCTGATGTGGGACATCATAAAGAAGGCGTGCATACGTGTGCCAAACTCTCGTGTCGGTGAGGGGTGATGGAGACCTACGCACAAGGAATCTCTGCCAAAAATCCTTAGAGTTGCTGCTGTACAAGATATTCAGCGACTCCTCATTTCGACGAAGAAATGCCTACTTCTGACGTATGAGACGTCGGTACTTGCGTACCGTGTTTGGTGTGTTCGAGAGGTGACATCTAGTTTCAAGTGGGAGTTGTCGGCGGTAAGCCTTGCACTCCGCATCGTACCAGTTGTTGCAGGGTACAGAACCAAGAGGTGGTGGTCTAGTGGACCGTGTGGTGTGGGGAAAGATTTGAAGGACAGCCTCGTGGAGTGTGAGACTAATTAGGACAGCATGGTCCTCTATGAGTGGTACGTGGTCGATGTAGGTTAGGAGTTTGTTTAGGCCTATTTTCCCTCCTTGCGGGTTTAGGCCTATTTTCCCTCCTTGCGGGCAACATCCTGTTGCTGGAGAAGAACTCGTCACTCCTCAATCTGTAGTGGTGTCAAATCCTCATCCATGGACAGGGTGGGATGCTCTCGTAGAGTGGCTCGACGTCGGAGTGTCACTAGTTGAGCATGTGAATCTTTGAAGTGAATGACTAGGGGCTGCTCTCGGTTAGGGTCTCTCCCAACACGCCATGCTCCCTCTATGCCATGGTTGGGGACCCCCATGGTGGTGGTCACAAAGGTGATCGCCTCCTCCATGGGCGTCGTAGTGGTGCTGGTGCTGTCTCGTGTGATCCCTCGTATCCGGATGTTGAGGGCCTTTGAAGCCCTCTGTTGCTGCTCCTGTATGGCGGCTGAAACGGTTGCCTTTGTGGGCTCCCGTTTCGCCACGTCCACCCACCTAGTCGTCTTTGCTATAGCCGACTGTATCGTGGCTATTTGTGCCTCCAAGCGCCGCTCTCAGGGTCCCGAGCTCCTCTCAAAGCTGTGTGATATCGTGTTTGAGCCCCTGGATAAGGGTGCCCTACTCGTCTATAATGCGGGCCTACTCCTGGGTGTATCGGGCCTGCTCCTGAGTGTAATGTGTCAGCTCTGTTTGACTGGCCTGGATGCTGTGTATCTCAACCAATAGGGAGTCCCAACCATTTGGTGGGGGCCTAAGATATCCTGGTCCAGGTGGGAACTGGATCTCAGGAGGGGTTGGAATGAAGGTGGGCTATTGAGGTTATACTGGGGGTGGGGACAGCGTGATCTGGGCGGGGGAGTGGTATGTAGGAGTAGCGAGGCCGGACGAGGTGATGGAGGGTGGTTGACTGAGAGGTAGAGGGGATATGAGGAAAAAGTACTGTGGAGCCGTGGTCGGTTGGGCTAGTGGTGTCACTACTGGAGAGGAGACCTGTGATGATGATGTAGGAGAGGGGGAGGAGAGAGGTGGCATAGATGATGAGGCGGATGATATGGTGAAATAGTGGTGGTAACCATAGAGGTCGAGGATGTGGTGAGCGGCATGGGCTTCTAGTGGGCCCCTTTCTTCTGGGCCACAGTGCTGTCCACTGTCAAACCGTTCTGGTTGCTACGTTTGTTGAAGTCCTCCAAGCTGAGTTGCTTTTGTGTTTTCCCTTTGTCACCGTTCCCCTTCCCCATCTCCTCGCGTACGTGAATTTGGACCGAAGGGTCTCCCACCTAGTCCCCTATCCTCCTCATCCCCCTTTGCCATTCATTATGGGGGGGGCAGTAGCGGGCAAAGGAGGGGTTGCAGGAGGGCGGAGCTGCAGGCGGAGGGGGAAAAAACAGGAGCAGCTTGGGAGGGGCAGCGAGAGGGCCGGAGGGGTAGGGTGGAGGGGAGCGGGTGCAGGGCGGAGAGGCAGGGTGGAGAGGCGAGGGGCAAGGTGGAGAGGCAGAGGGGCAGGGCAGAGTGGAGAGGCTACGGGAGAGGCTACCAGAGAGGATAGTGGTAGGGGGCGGAGAGGCCAGCGGGCAGGGCGGAGAGGCTAGCGAGAGGGCGAGGTGGAGAGGCTACGGGAGAGGCTAGTGGGAGGGAGCGGAGAGGCTAGCGGGCAGGGCAGAGGGGCAGAGCGAGAGGGCGGAGAGGCTAGCGGTAGGGAGCGGAGAGGCTAGCAGCCTAGCGAGAGGCGGAGGGGCAGGGTGGAGAGGCTAGCGGGGCAGGGCGGAGAGGGAGTTGCAGCAGAGGGAGGAGCTGCAGCGGGCGGCGGGAAGCAAAGGCGGAGGACCAGGGGCGGAGCAGCAGCAGAGGCGGAGGAGCATGAGCGGGCAGAGGGCGGAGCCAGGGTGGAGCAGAGGGAGCAGCGGCGGGCAGGGGCGGAGCAGAGGGAGGAGCGGCCAAACGGGCGCGGCTGAGGCGCAGCCAGCAGGGCAGATGGAGGCGCAGCCAAATGGGGGGGCTGCTGCATGTGGAGGCGCAGCCAGACGGGCTGCGGATGGAGGAGCTGCAGGTGGGATGGCGAGCAGGAGCCGAGGAGGTGCGAGCAGGGCGGAGGGGAGGTGTGAGCAGGGTGGAGGAGCTGCAGGCGGGAGAGAGGGGGCAGCAAGGGAGCTGCAGGCGGGAGAGAGAGAGAGAGAGAGAGAGAGAGAGAGAGAGAGAGTTATCAGTGTCCACTGGAGACCCAACAAGATCATGGACAAAGGATGGTCCATAGTAAAATTATAAAGTTACAATTGTACAAATAGTTGTCAATGGCGTAAACTTTCATGCATGACTAATCTTTGCCAAGGTATGATCCCAAAATCGACACACTACTACGCATTCCAAGAACCTTTATCACAAAATTTTTTGAGGGCTTAACAATGACAACAACATATGTTTTACGTATGATTTGAGCCAACGGTGAGTCGTGACCCTATCCGCTAAGAGCCTCAATGAATTGTATATATCTTATGTTGGATCTATATCTCTCTTGGAGCATTGTCTATTTAGTGGTTTGCACACATGTTTGTTGAGTACACATAAGTAAAGAAGTTTTGGGTTTCGTAGTTATACAATTCTGCGTGAATTCCTGGGCTATCTATCAGTCTTACGCTGTGTAAGGTACCCTCTATTTGGGTCATTTCTAACACTAAGATGACCGCCTTGAATCCCATCATGTGCTAGAGTTCTTATGTTGGAGAAATTAAGCATGCATCAAACTTGACTCTGGTTTGACTGGACTGTGATACCATGTTAAAATCATAGGATCTAGCTATTTGTGTTGGGAGTGGAAGGAAGTAAGATAATGCAAAAATCAGCATCTTTGATTAGCTCTCTCACAATTCAAAGAGGGATATAGTGCCTTGGTGAACAGGTTAGTACCATTGTTATATGGAGTGCAATAGGTCAATATGATCTCCCCTACATGAAGCCTCTCTTTGGCATAATCATAGTGAATCTCAATATGCTTGGAATGGACATGAAATTTTAAATTCTTGCCACAGCCATAGCAGTCTGATTGCTAGTGAGAATGGTAGTGGGCATATGTTAACACTCATGAAGTTCTCCAATAAATGTCCTCAGCCATACACAATCTACGGTTAGAGTGCTGCCCTGTAATCAGCTTCACAGGTAGGGTTGGCAGCGGTGGGTTGTCTCTTACATAAGCAAGATATGCATGAATTGCCAAGAAAAATCAGTCCCTTGGATGGACTATTGGGTATCACAAGCACCTACTTAGTCTGAATCAATGGAAGCATATAATTGCAAGCTGTTCCCCCTAATAAAAAATATGCTTAACTGCTTGACAATGTTTTGTACCAAGACTGTGCATAGACTTATTGGCCTGGGAAACAGCAGACCGAATATGTAGTCTAGTGTTGCACAAGTATACATACCCATGTCATAGGGTTCTTCTCCGTCATAAAGACTCATCTTCAGCCCAAGCTCCACTGGAGTAGAATGGGCTTGCAATCCTGAAAACCAAATTATGCAGGAGCTTTTGTATGTACTTGGACTGAGGCAACACTATGTCTTCATCTGACTGCACAGATTCTATGCCAAGCACCGAGATCCCAAATGTCTGCTGTAAATTAGCTTTGAAAGCTTAGATGGCATCCTGATTATTTCTAGCAGCGTGTCCGCTTGGCAAGAAGCGATGCAATAGGAAATGAATGCAATTAATAAAAGATGGCGCATGGGATCTAGTGGATCTGCCCAGCGCTAAGTTGGTATACAAAGTCAAGAAAAAGTCTGATGGGACCATAGATTGGTGGTTAAAGGCTATGCTCAGCAGAAGGGCATAGATTTTGAAGAGATTTTTGCTCCTACATCTTGGCTGTTCAATATCAGATGTATAGTTGTGTTGGTTGCCCGTCACAGATGGAATTTGCATCACCTGGATATATAAAAACAGCCGTCTTAAATGGGTATCTGTAGGAAGAAGTTTGATTGTGAACCAGCCCATTGGTTTTGTTGTGTTAGGTTAAGAAACCAAAGTGTGTAAGCTGAGAAGTGCAATTCACGGTCTCAAACAATCTCCCAAAGCTTGCTAGGAAAAGATGCATGCCTACTTGCTCAGCCAAAAATTTGTTGCACCCTGCATCATCTGCTGGGCTTAGGGGCCCTCCCATCGATCTCTGAATTCGTGCGAGACATCAATTGGACCCCTCCTAGAACGGAGCCTTAACATTACTCAATGGGGACATTTAGTATTTCCCTTTGCTTTGGGGAATGCATTTCTATACCTTGAGTAGAACAGGCTGCTTTTAAAATTCATGTAAAGGATCTTTGCTTGTATAGGGCTTCTCCTTCTCGGATTTTGTGAATGTTGGGACCTGCCAAGAATTTGAAGTGGCCTTTCATAATCAAAATTGATGGTTGAGGCAAATATTCTGTAATCATCCTACAATTAAGCCTTTATAACATGGGTAGCAGCCATCTATCTGAACTGGGATCTTGATTTGATCTTACTAATGCATTTGCAGACACACACTAAGATAAACCCCTCTACCATCTCGCTGGTAAATACAGTTTGATCACGAACTCAAAACACATAAAATAACGTCAATACAAGAGATTGTTGCATATTGCTTTCTGAGGTTTGAGCAAATCACGTTACTGTGTCTCCAGCATGGTAGCTGTAAAAATGGAATATCAATCTCCTGCTATATGCTAACGCTCTGCCCCATTTGCAGATGATTCCTATGAACATACTTAAAAACAATTATCAGTGTACATTTTCATTTAACTGCACGTGGCTGTCTTCAAGATGAGGAGGCATTCTTATGTAGACAACAACCTCTTTTTGCAATCGAAGCTACCTTCTTATCCTTTTTGGAACTCTAATTTGGATTTCCTGATGTGTATTCAGGGGCTTGATACCAAGGCTGGTAATATATGTTTCCCAAGGAGCACTTTTTTTTGCTTCATATGAGCTCTTCAAACGACTTCTTGCTGTTGAAGTAGGAAAATTATCACTATACAGTTCTCAATCACATTCTCGAGGTATGGTTGGCCAAGTAAATGTGGTAGAGTCTCCCTGATCTTTATGCTGTATTTTGATCTTTGATTTTGAGCCCAATTTTGACGAAGGGCATTTATAAATTTTTATGTGAATTGATAGTGAATAAGGCATGTGAAAGGTTTCTGTTTATTGAAGGTTCTGATACTGTAGTCTTTTGCTTAGACTAGTGGTTTTGTATTAATTACTACTTGAAAACAAAGATGGGCCTTCCGAACTTCAATTCCAAAACTTCAAGGTCAAATCGTGTGTGATTGACTACCTACGCACAAGCAGCACCTGTGCACCGCACTGCAGTGCTACAAGTAGACCGAAGATAACACTTTCCACATGGAAAGAACGGCATAATTTTTCAGAGGATGTAATGCATTTCATATTGCAATCGGTTAAGAGGTAAAGGAAGGAGATATCCAGGTTGGAAACAAAAAGCATGATAAATCGGAATCTGTGTTTTTATCAAATTTAAAAACTTTTTTACTTGGCCAACCCTAGAGCATTTTATGAAACTCTAAAATTCTATGAAGCCATGTGGCACATTCCAGTAGATCAACTGGCCTATTATTAGATTAGCGACTTTCAATATACTAAGCAGTCTAGTTTGGCCTTTTTGGAGGAGAATGGTTGGTGGTTTTGAAAATGGAAAGAGATACTTCAAGGAGAGAAGGTGCCTTTTATAACGAAGCCATTTCAATGCATAGTTAAAAGTTACAAAGGGGTGGGGACGAGAACTATAGGATCTTGAGAAAGAAAGGCCAAGTCCAAGATTTTCCATCATGGAATTGCTTATAACGAGGGAAGTGCTTCGTACCAGTAATCCCAAGATGGGAGTGAAGACGAAACCTACAAAGGCAACCACAAGGGGTTGTGGCATGAAGAGGCCATTTATAGCATCTCACTTGGTAATGTCTTTAGCCTTATCTCATTGCTGATGATAAATGGGAAAATGTTTTGAGACTCAAATGAAAATATAAGCAACTAAACACTACGCATAATAGACAGTGCTGGATGGTGGGGACATGGGAATGGCACGTGTAGTTTTGTATGGTCATTTCACTCTTAGCTAATTTTTTGTCAAGCATTTCTGAAGGTGAATAATGTGTGAACTTTTATGTTTTTTGCAAGAGTTCCCAATGTGCATATTTGATCAGAGTGTGAAATGGTTAGTATATAGTTTGCTTTTCCCAAGATGTCAATTCTTGCATATCAATTAATTTTAGGTTCTCTTTATCACCGCAAATAGAGAAAAAAGCACATGTTAAAGCCCTTCACAACAATGTAGAAGGCTCAAAAGAAATACACGTTTGAATATTATAATGAGCTTTAAAATGTTGTCTTTGCTTCCAAGGATGTTAATTGAGGATTGTAACCTTTTTCCAAGCTATTAAGCTTAGAGCTGACTTTTGTGCACGTGGATGGTAAGGCTAGTCATGGGTTTAATTGTTCTTTAGTAGGCATTTAGATGCAACCTATTTAAAAGCTCAGCAATATTTGTGATGAAGGTTTTGAGCATAGGGTTTTCCAATGTAGGTGAGGTTTTCAATAGCCAAGCATTTCAGTGCCTCTTTTGAGGAAACAGTGTCACTTATTGTCTTCTATTGAAAGATCCTTCCAAATCATTTTGTTGAAGTAGAAAATGTCTCAATATAAATAAGTAAAGCTAGTGTTTCATATGAGTAAATTTTTGTATGCAGGAACTAGCAAGATGCTGGCAAGAATTAGTATATTGATATAAACAAATTCAGAGATTACAAAGTGAAAGAAATGATAAATAGTTAGGTTTAGTACGTAGTTGTGTGATATGTGCCACAACCAATGCACTACCACATAGAATGGGACAAAAAACACAAATTTAAAAAGGCATCGTAAGAGACATATGGACTTGGAGACTCAGTGAATGGGAAACTTCACATATCCATTTTAGAATTTGCAGTATCTCAATTTGAGTCAATTCTTTTTCATGATTCATTGAAAGCTTTATTTCAAGCATGAATTAAGTCCAAAGGAGTCATTCCAATGACATAATTTCTTTAAATTTATAAACACACTTGTCATAATTTACCTATCAAACTATAAACACGCCCCTCAATCACCTATTTTTTCCAGAAATGTGACCTTAATTTTAGCATTGATAGGTAATCTTGAACATAAAAACTCTTGAGGTGGTTTGAAAGACTCTTAAAAAAAATTGCAAGTGATGGTGCTACATGAGCCTTTGATTGAAAGTAGCACACCTTAAATCATTAAGTGCCGAACTATATCCCACTAGCCACCAAAGATTGGGTACTCCATTTAATCAGTTGGAGAGGGGATATGATAGGGACTAAAAATAGATGGAGTGGGGAAAGATTAACCTAAGGGGGGGGAGGGGAGGTGGAGTAATGGGCTATACCTTAATAAAGGGGGGTATTGAATGTGGTTTGTGTGTGGGGGGATATCACACATGACATAGGTGAAAAGGGTATGGATATCTTACTTTATTTTTTATTATAAGTTGTATGGCAACCTCGCGTTGTGGAATAGAAGATTGGGAGTTGAATGTTTTATTATGAGTAACCTCCTCCTTTTGAACAATTAATGGATACACTCACCTGGTTCTCCCTCTTGAGCAATAAAATGTGAATTTCAATACTAAAGGTAATTGGTTCTTAGCCATAGGTTGGAATGTTTGACTTATGATTGGATATGTACAAGAATATGTTAATTGGCTTCTATGCGTCAATGAGTGGATTAAAGGTGAGCTAGTATGTTCCGTTCAACATGAGCTACCATGTCCCATTTTTAACGATTACATATGGCGTGGTAGGGGCAGATCTCTTGGATCTAAAAAGCATGTTTTATGTGGCACTTTGGTAGAAATTGTATTTACAAGCCTAAGGCTAGGCATGGGGATATGGACATCTTCAATTTTCTTCATCGATGAAATTTCTTGAAGGTCTAAACATTGTCAATGGAATCTGGGATTCTAAAAATGGGACTTCGGAGATGATGGAACCACCCAAGGAAAAGAATAATGTTGGCGCAAATGGGATTACAAGGTCAAGCACAAAGCTTATGGGAGCGTTGACAAATATAAAGCACTATTGGTGACAACATGCAAAATCCTTTTGCTAGAAACCAAAAAGAAATTCTAGAGCCCATTGATGCTCCATTCTTCATCTTTTGCAATCTCTTACAATTGTCCATGGTTCTATTGTTTCTTGGCTATTTTGAGAACTTATTTTTATAGAGTTTAATTCTTTATATTGCAAATTCAAATTGGATTGTTTCTAATTGTCCTTGGCATAATATTTTATTCAACTTGCACTAACTTGGTTCCAAGGATTTAATCTAGTATAAAGTCTTGGCTGGAATCCCCCTTGTTTCATTTTAGCTTGCTTAGCTTTGTGCGAACATCCTCTTCATTGATTACTTGTCAGAATCGCCATAGGAATGCTTCTGACATAGCATACTAATGTAAAGTGTGAATTGGTTGAATTACATATGTGGATTATTTATTAAAGTGTGTGGAAAATATTCCATGAATTTCTCATCTGTCATGGCATCATTTGCATGACAAACCCACAAGAAACTTTGAAGATGATTGCATGGGTCTTTGTCGTTTGTACCCTTGAAATTTTAAAATTCTACCTTGATGTTGGAACTGGTCTTGAATTTCTCTATTCATTCTAGAGGCACTTCCACTTGGTTTTCTCCATACCCTGAGTGAACATACTTGCCTTCATTGGTATGACGTCGTTGTCGACCAACATAATTTTCAAGCTTTAGAGGTGCATGTTGGTTTTTGTCCATGGTGATAGGAACTCGGACAAATTGCCTTAACTATTCCACGTTAATCTCTTTTGATATTCAGTGGCATCTTTCTCCATCAAAAGCACACCATTCTTCTTGTTTGTGGATTTTTTGGCCATCTACAGTGGATGGTCTCCTTGGATCATGTCTTTCTCGATGAGATTCTTCTAGAATACCAGTCGAGTGTTGAAGAAGTCTATCTCTTCGTCCATGGGCTTAATCTTGACACTCATTTTGATGATCCAGAGAGAAATTGGCCAACCGTTCAAAGTCCAAATTTCTATAGAAGAATGATTAGACTCCATTTGTTGCACCCTACATGTAACATAATTTTCCATTAGAGGCTTGGACAACATGTAACATAACTCACTACATGGTAAGAATAGTATCTTGTTTTTGTGCATGCATTTTTTTAAAGCTTATGTATTTCTAATGCCCGCTTGCATATGTATCAAAACAACATATAATCTACAATCACCTTCCTTTCTTTGTAAAAAAATATGGATGCCTTGCAATTTGGTCCAGACAAGGAATCGAGAAATCACACTACATGGCACATAATGCATTCTTTAGTCATACACGACATTTTGGAGGAAAATAGAAAGCCAGTAGTTTGACAGGATTGTTTCAGTGGTTCTATCGAGGCATTCTACAAAGAATTCAAGCTAGAAAGAAGTTCAATACATCATAAGTTAAGCTAGCTTTCTAATTGGCCCAAAAGGAAAGAAGGCAGATTTTGCAAAACTCAAATGCAACAGAGAGACATAATCAGTGGAGGCACTCAAAGATATTTGTAAACCACAAGTGAGTAGATAGGAGCTAAGTGCTAAATCTATTTCGTCAATAGTTGTCATTTTTGTAACAAAATTGTTTGTAATGAACAATGCTTGGCTCTTTCATGCAGAAGAAAATAGCACTTATTGTGTCATTGTATGCAACCATTGAAATGTTTGAAATATAATACATATATTTCTATTTCAAAATGTACATTGTTTTTTTCACGAATACACAAACATAACTAAGACATTCTTAAATGATATGTTCTCATAATTCAACCTTGTAAAATATACAATGACAGGCTATTTCTCAAATGGTTTGCTAACTTTATTGGAATCCTTCTTGTAACTTTGATTAGAAACGTTTTTTTCTTCAACTGAGGAGAAATGAAACTCTTCTCATCTTGTGCAAGAGTTCTTGTCTTTGCAGTTTGTTCTTCATCTGTTTTATCGGGAAGGGCCACCAAAGGAGTCTCTCGATTCTGTATGAGTTTATGCTTTCCATAACCCTATAGGCGAGGGGATTCTTTACACCACAACATAGTGCCCAGGAAGTATATGTCAAAAAGTATCCAGCTCTTGAGCCTTGCTTTCCAGCATAACACCCAAAAATAATTAAAGCAAGCCGCTTCTTTATTAAAATGATCTTATTTGTTTGCCATGATGTAGGATGACCATCCAAAACTTTCGATAAATATGTAATAGCAGCTCCATTGTTACTAAGCAATCTGTGAAAAATCAATATCTTTGCAAGTAGACATGTCTTTAATATAATGCGAAAGGCTTGATAGTTTACCAAGACCAAGAATTCTACTTCCATCTAGCCTCAGGAGGAATGTGTCATCTTCAATGAACTGACATATGCAAAACATACTCAGATAAAAAAATAGACCATTAAATTGCATATCTAAACTTAAAATTTTGCAGCACATCATTCTTAAATAAGGGGATAGCCATCTGCTCCTTCTCTTCGAAGCTCTGACTGATATCCAAGCTTGCTGTGAGGTTCATTCGTCCTTGTGTTTCTTGGAAGATTGTCTCATCCACATCTTCATACATTTGGGCTTTCTCAAAATATATGGAAAATTCTTATAAAGGATTGAACTTATCCTCCAGCTCTAACAAAGGATTGTCACTCATCAATCTTGACTTCGTTGTTGACCCTGTAAGAATGAGTGATAAGAGCAAGTGCATAATCCTCTCTCAAATTGAAGGGGCACTGTATGTCATACAATAGGACATCCTCTTTGCCCTAAATGTTGAAAGAGGGAAGAATGGGCACAGTGAGATCGGAGCTTTTAGTCTCAAAGTTATCCACTAGAACAGCCTCCCTTAGTGTTTGAATTTTTTAACCCACTAGATCCAATGCTACAATTGCAAGCTCCTCCTTGTTTGGGTCGATATTCTCTTCCGCATCTTGTATATCATAATTTTCTTTTGTTTCCTCTTCCTCATCCCTATCCTTTGCCTCCTCAATTGAACCATCATAGTGTATGTACATTGCAAATGCAAGTGACTCTTCTAGTATCCTGCAATTGCCCTTGTGTATAGTGTAGATTTCCTTATTGCAGTCTTCAAACTGTAAAAAAGTTTGTGCATTGGATACCTGATCTTGTCATTTTCGAAAATGTCTTTAATATTTAAAAAACCTTTGTTGTTTACAACTTAAGCTCCTTCAAGTGTCAGCTTCTTGAAAGACTTATACTCCTCTCTAATAAAATCCTTGTGCTGTGCTAGAAGAGAATGCATGATAATGCATTTGACATTTAGCCTTCTTTAAAAATTAAAAAATTTGCCGTTGAGGTGACTTATTTTCCTCCTTCTCCTTTCCCTTAACATCTTCCTATCCACCTTGTTTGAACCCTTCTCATTGGGCTTTCTTCTCTTGATTGCATAATACCAAATCAAATTTGAGTCCTGCAAAATGTAGCTAAAGTGAACAGAAGGACTCAAAAAGCAATTCTCACCAGGAGATTCCTCCTCCCTTATAGCATTGGTCTTTCTGAATGGTTTTGCTGCATCACTTGCATAATCACACCTAAGGATTGGCTCCCCCTCTTTGAATATTTGTACATAAACGCAATATGGCCATTTTTCTTATCATGTACCCTATAATTGCGTTTTTCCGCAAAAAACTTTTTTTTATGGAGAAACATATTTTTGGAAAGAAAATCAACCCTCATCACACATTGGATGAAGCATATGCAATGGATTAGGTGCAAGAATAGTAGGTTTTTCCCATAAATACAATATAGGGTCTTTTTTTGCTAAGATACTCTCAAATTGCATTTTCAGGAAAACAACCTCTAGCCTTAAAGTAACAAGGACCAGGCTCCAAAGCAAACATGAGGTCCAAAAAAATTCAGATAATTATGGAAAGAAAATGGTCTTGGATCATGAAAATGATGAACCAAATGCCTAGGATCTACCGGAATTGAGTTTTTAAGCAAACATTTGGATAGTTAGATCAAGAAAACACATGGAGAGGTAGATCAAGACTGTGGCGTATATAAATACTTAGATTTTTTCTCTCCATCGCTACTTCTTGACTTGCCTATGGCTCTTGCATAGGTGTAGGTAGGCAAGGATGATGGTGGGAGAAAAGCCAAGGATAAGGTGTTGTCCAAATCTAGATAAGGAAGAAGATGAGGCTACGGTGTTGGAGAAAATTGAAGAAGATTAAAACTATTGGAGGGATGGAGAAAAGTGAAGATAAGAGGAGATGGCACAGATATCCATGCAAGTCACATCAGTCTTGTTAGCCACACGCCAAAAACAATCTTCTAGGTACTAGTGAATTAAGTATGTAATGATTGCTGGCACATATTTCGAGACCAAGCTGCCACTAAGTAGACTTAACCTCCACTTTTCATCTCCATCTCGAGTTTCATCTTCCTCCCTATTGTCTTGTGCTATCCACCTCACTAGCTCCATCACACAAACCCATTGTAGCTCTAACTCCATCACACAGACCCACTATAACTCTAGCTCCCACCATCCTGAACCATCACCTGGACCTATCTGTCATCGGGAGACACAAGCCAAGGTAAGAAATCTGTCACCCATCAAGCTCATATTATCTTCATACCTATTAGGAAGTATTTTTGGTAAAATGGTCTTTCTCTACGCTTTTTCTCAAAGATTGTCTATCATGTGTTTCTATTTAGCACAACTCATCTAAAGTCTAGAGACTACTGCACAAAAAAACGTGATTTTACAAGTTTCTCCAAATTTATTGTTCCAAATCGTGTTTTCAAGAAAATTGGTGCAGGAATAACACGTTTTGCCCATAAATGCATTATGGGGTCCTTTTTTTGCTAAGGTTCTCTCAAATCATATTTTTAGGAAACAATCCTGGCCTCTAAGTAATAAGCACTAGGCTCCAAGGAAAACCTGAGGTCCAGAGAAACTCAGATAAGGGAAGAAAATGGACTTGGATCATGCATAGGATCTGTTGCAATATTATGCCCACAAACACATTTAGAGGTAGATCAAGAAAAAACTATAGCCTAGAAATATAGCAGCTTCCAAAGTGGAGTATATAAATACCTGGATTTTTTCTCTCCATGGCTACTTCTTGATTTGTCTATGGCTCTTGCACAACTGCAGGTAGACAGGGATGATGGTGGGAGAAAAGCCAAGGCTATGATGTTGTCTAGATGCAAATGAGGATGTGGTGTTGGAGAAAAGGGAAGAAGATCAAAACTGTTGGAGGGATGGAGAAAAGTGAAGATAAGAGGAGATGGCACATATATATATGCAAGTCACATCAGTTCTGTTAGCCACACGTGCCAAAAACAGTCTTCTAGGTACGTGTGCATTTAAGTATCTAATCATTGCTTGCACATACTTTGGGAGCAAGCCGCTACTAAGTAGAGTTAATGTCCCCTTTTCATCTCCATCGTGAGTTTCATCTACCTCCCTACTGCCTTGTGCTATCCAACCTCACCAGCTCCATCACATAGACCTACTGTAGCTCTAGCTCCATCTTGAACCATCACCTGGACCTATCTATCATAAGGAGACACAAGACAAGGTAAGAAATCTATCCCCCATCAAACTCATATTATATTCATAGCTATAAGGGAGTCATTGTGTTCTGCCTGTTGTTAAGGTAAAATGGTATTTCTCTAGCTTTTTCTCAAAGACACTATATCATGTGTTTTTGTTTAGCACAACTCATCTACATTCTAGAGACTTCTACATCAAAATTCGGAGTATGCTGCATCAAACTTCTTTGTTAGAGTATGTTGCACACAAATTTGATCTAAAACATGATTTCGTTAGTTGCTCCAAATCCGTTGCTCCAAATCGCATTTTCAAGCAATTTTTTATATATGTGCATATGTTTGCCTGGCTTATACATTAGACTGAGTATTCTATTTCGTTAGTATGCTTGGATTTATGTTTAGGAAAAGACAACAATAGAGTATGGCAAGAACAAAAGCGACATCTTCATTAAGACAGATCTACCTTGGCTGACTCTTTTCTTCCTTTTTCTTGGGCTTGTCCTTCTTTTAGGGTTTTGATCTTGATGTAGCTATGGGAGCCCCTACAATGTCAGGTCCCTTACAGGAAGGCCCAGAAAGCCATTGGGTATGTAGTACCCATGGCACCATTCCAGAAGCTTGTGAGGGCAATATGCAATAACTAGGACTTGGACTTTAGGTGGCGAAGGACTGCACTGCTTGCTCTCTAAGAAGCTAATGAAGATTGGCTTATAGAGTCTTTCCAAGACACAATGCTGGTAGAAGCACATGCACACAGTGTGACTATAATGAGAAAAGATATCCAAACACTTGTAAGGGTCAGGTGGAGATATGACAAGATCCTTAATGTGGAGGATTGGGATGAAATGAGAAATATATTGCTTATACCTCCATCTAGGAAACCTAAAGCAGGTGTAATAAAGATAATAAAGGTCACTCACTCTATAGTCAAGGTTGCATATGAAGAGTCACGGAGGGAGAAAATTAAAGTAACGCTGCATGCCTTGGAACCCCAGAAATTATTGAGGTAGTTGCAAATTCAACAGAAGCTTCCGCAACTTGGACCAAGGATCAGAATATGTATATAGACTGTGAATGATGATATGAGCTAGGATTTGACAGAGGATTGCATACGTGCTTTAGCAAAGAAAGAAAAACATGTCACTTGCACAATCAAGCTTGCAGCTCAGTAGTAAGTATATCTTCCAAGGCAAATTGTGTTTATGTCTTTGTGGCATTCACTTTTTCATAGGCCAAGTGAAGTGGTTTTTTGAAAAGTCATATCCAATCGAGCCTTTAGCGCACTGTACATATATTTGATCTGACTATTTCATTCAAGTAACAAGACATCAACAAAATGCATTTCTAGGTTGTTCCTTTTTTAAAATCTTGATGTGATTTATATGCTTGTCATCCCATATTGTTCAGAGTATGTTCCTTGATGTTTTTCACTAATATCTTTTATTGACAAACTTTTGGTATGTTCAAACTCTATGAACACCTTCTTGGTATAATATCCTCATGCTTGTTGTTTTTCTTGCAACAATCACTAAAGTTTGGTGCATATAGACATACAACAAAAGTTATGTTATACCTTCAACTCCTTAAAAGGAACCCACTAGGATTTAGAATTGTAAGTCAGTCTTCCATATTTTTTTGCTACAAAACGCATTTTCTATGTTTTCTTCTGAAAAATATGAAAAATCAGCCATATCACCTTTACATTAGGGAAATTTGGAGCTCATTTTAGGGCCCTCTAAGGACTTCCCTTGAGAATATTCTCTCAAACAAGGGGGGCATGGATAATTTTTTGTAGATTATCTCAAAACTTGTCGGATTTGGCATTTCTAGAACCTACTCTTTGAGGGCTTTCCAATGATATATACCATGATGGGGTTTGGACGTGGGCATGGAAAGATATAAGGAAGATTCCTTTCTTCTAGGAATCTTTCTACGTTACTCTCCTTTAAGAAAGGAATCTTCGATGTATCTTTTTCATTCCCATGTCCAAACCCCATCCCATTAGCTATTTAGAATTTATAGTCCTACATATTAAACACATAAAAAACCAATCAAAATCTCATGCAATGCATCACTACGAGTGACACCTATGCCTTGAGTTCTTGAAGTATGCTGCATTGGCTGAATAGTGTGACTTCTCCATGCCCTGTGTATTTCAAATGGATAGAGGTCCCGCATTCTGAAGAGAGCATGGCCCATGTGCATAGAGAATATGCTGCAAACTTGGGGGATGCACCACTAAGAAACCCTATGTATAACATGCATCAAGGAATTAAAAAAAAACCCCTCAACTAAAATTTATTCAATAACAAGAATTTCAATATCGCAAGTACTAAAGATTATGATTGTGATAGAATTGCCATGTATTGTGTAGTGTTTGATTCCCTGCATGCTTTCACCATTAATTGCATGAGCTCTTTCAAGGCCATCCTAAACCTTTGTAATACATCTCATCAATTCAACCTTGGCGAGGTAGTTTAATTAATGCATCAATATTTTGGTTGTACTTTTTTTCTTAGAGTTGTTGTTTGAGGATGTGAAGCCTTATTAGTGGTGCATTCACACAAGTGTTTCCAATATTCCCAACCCAAGGTATTGTGATACAATGTATGTTTTTCTTTCTCAACATTGTGATTGGATAAGATTAATCTCCTTGCCATTTCTCTACCCATGGACACTTTGGTAGGAAGATTTTGTGTTGCATTTGACATTTTCTTATCCACTTTAACTTTAATATATCCCCCATGGAATCGCATGTCTGGGATCAACTTCTCATTCATCTTCTTTAATGTGGATATCTCTTACAAAAACAGATCCCAAGCATAAAAAGATGCAAATGTAACAACTTATCAAGTATACATGGTTCAACATGTAGCATACATACTCTCTCTAGTGAGGTGGCCAAGATGGGATCCCACTTTGGATTTTTCTTGTCTCACCATCGGGGGGCAAGCATAGATTGCTATTATCCATTGTAATCCTACATACAAGCATGTAAATGTTGCATTTGCACTTGTAACACAACCTTACAAGCACTTGAGTGTCTTCAAATCAACAACAAGATGGCAACCTTCAACTTGAAATGTTCCATGCCCATCCACTGACAATGTTTGGGGCCTTCCTCTTGTCTTTGAATAATTGATGGGATTCTTGTTCTCTCTAGAACCCACTTCAATGTCTCTTGGGACTCTTTTGGAGTCTCAAATGCTACAAGCCACCGTATCTCTTTCTCAAATTGGACTGGGAAAACTTTCTTAACTTCCTCATCCCATTGAACAATGGCTAAATAATATTAATGCTCACCCTCTCTAGCTTGTGCTCTTTGATCAAATAAGCTTCATCCATTTTTAACAAAAAATGAGCTTACTGTTGCTACACTCTAAAAAATGAGTGAGAAAAATAGTTAGCATATGTATGATGTAGAAAATAAAAGTAAGTAAAGTATAGTGTTCCTCTTACTATTTTCTCTCATTCCATAGAATTTGACCATCGCTCATCATGCATCCAAGTAAATGTTGTTAAAAGAACTCATCTCAATAAGTGATTACATAGTATATTTCTTTTGACTCTTCCATGTCATTGTTCTACTCACAAATGGTATCCTCTCAGTAATTCTCTATAAATTCCACTTGTTTTCTTGCCGTACAAGTCTTACAAATTAAGGTGTGGGTAGTGGGATTGTAGATTTCCTATAATTTCCCAAAAGAGCAAATTTCAAAAAAAAATTTAAAAAATTGTAAGCTTCACCACTTACACTAGCAGTGTCACAAGCTCCAAGCATTGCCTTTGCATCCATAATGCAATTGAAGTCCTTCATCAACTCTTTAGGAACTTAAACATGCAGGTGCTTATGTCTTGGGTGTTGTAGCATCCCAATGACATCACTTGGCTTCAATATACTAGCTAGAGGGTATGAATAGTCAATATCATCCATTTCCATTATTTCCCATGAAATCTTCCATGAAGTTCCTAAAGAAGAGGACAAGTGAATCTTAGCAAAAACAATGTAGCACAAGAGTAAGGAATTTCATTGAAACATTGGGCAGCCAGCCTTGTTGCATGGATTCTCCTTTTTCTAGTACCACCAGTGGGTGCAAGGGATTCAATAGACTGTAATTGTCTACTCTTCAATCCCAAAGGTATTTCCTTAATCTTTTGAACTCTTTCTATTGTCTTCCCCCGTTCTTTCTCTATGGCATGGTGAATTTGGCTACAAATAGATCTTTCCAAATATTTTTTTGTTTTAGCCACATTATGGATTGTTTCTTGCAATTCCTATTGCTCCATGTCAATGCATTAGCTTTTTTTAGGAAGATCCTGATTTCTCCTTTAAAGGTCCTATATAGAGTTGTGCATTACAACAATGGTACTAATTTCTAAATGTGCTAATTGTTTTGCTTGCAAATGTATGCATCTCACAAGTTTTCATAGCCATTATGTGAGCATGGTTTCATCTCAGTTTAATCAATTGCAATAACAAAGCAATATGAGTGCGTTTTAATTGATTACAATAACTAAGCAGTTCAACATGTCCATTTCCAACAAACTAAACAAGTTCAAGTTGAAGATAATAGCAAGCTATATTTTGTCATACAAGATATAGTATGAAGCAAGAATGACGCATTGGATGTCGCACTCTCCATACATGAAAAGGTGGGTTATTTTGGATGGAAGGCTACATAGGATACAAGATCCCTTCCACCCAAAGCTCAAGACTCCTATTTCCTTGCAAACAAAGACTCTGGCACACATTTTCAGAAGTTTCCCTCAATCCCAAATTGTATGTGCTTGCATATTCAGCATCCAACTATGAGTTCACATGGTACTTGTTGGAGATGTCATCAAATAGTGCACTTGATGAGGTCCATGAAGACATTCTCAAGGCTCTAATACACGTGTCTAAGACATCTAGGGTCTTGTAAACATATGAAAAAGGCTCACCCTCCTATCTATGAATTGTGTCCACCACGAGATGAAATCGTGGAAGGAAACTCTTGCTAAATCCATGGAAGATGCAATCAGGGATGATTTTTTCGTGTTAGTTTCATTGATAAGCGAAAGTTTTATATGGCTTGTGAAAGTTTTTATGCTTTTATAAAAATAAGAGCTTAGTATATTCACCAGAATTTGAAACTAAAATTAAAAAAAGAGCTAGGTTTAGCCTTTAAGATTATAAATTTATAAATAAAGTCCATGAAAATTCGCCAAAGCTTTATATAATAGATAAATATATTTGGAAACTTTTGCCAACATATTATATATACAATTTAAAAATTTGGGTAGATCTATGAAATTAAGCACCAAAAGAAGACTTGTGCAATCGAGTATAGTCTAGTGTTAACATTTAATGTTTGCTAGAATGATAATAATGTGGAGGTTTTATCTATTTGAACATGAAGCCGTTTGATATTGCATAAAATGTAAATGCAATCCGTAATCTAGAATACATGATTAATGAGCTCCCATGGTATATGTGATTTTAAACTTGCATTTGAGTCTTTAGATACTTTCCCTATATATACTGATACAGTGATTATTTTCCTTTAATTGCTTCCTTCTTAATTTCCTATGGTTGTTTACCATGTAACTTTTAAATTTATTATTGTTTTTTATATCCTAACCTTCTTATCATTTGGACTCAGTGCAAATGAAAGGTGCTATCTATCTTCACATACCTTCAGTTACACACAACACCCACCAAACCACACCCCCTAACTATTATACACTGCCATCTTGGAGCCATTATGCACCATTATGCACTGACACCTTCTAGCTCTTATCCTTACATCCTCGAACTTGCACCTCACCTCTGTAACCCCTTTTTTTTGGTGCACGCTATCCTACTCTTTGCCTCCTTTTTCGAAATTCCTGCATCTCTATTAAGCTCCTGACTCCTTTGGTTATGCTTTACTACATCCCAACTTCATCAACTGACTTGCTCTCCTCCTCCTCCTTACCATCTCAAGTGCCTTCCCTCCTCAAATTGGTTCTCTCCTTCTACAAACAACCCATCCCTTCATTCAAGCCTCTATTTGTGTCCACTTGTAGCTCGGCTATCAGCGCGCCAACTTCCTGTGGGCTTTATTCTCTATGCTGCAGCCTTATCTCCTCTATAATTCTACTACTTACTCCACATTCAAGGTCGTTAATCAACTCACAAGGTCTCGTTCTTCCCTCTCTTGCAACTGCTAGCACTATGGCTCTCATTGCAGGTAGCTAGGCTATCCACTAGTAGCTTGGTGATGCTGTCCCTTTTCTGTGTGTTGATATAGTAGCTACAGCTTTTCGTTGGAGATTTTTATCGTAACAACTCCTCTTTTACTTTTAGCTTCTCTTCTGTCTCTTTTTGCTCAATAATTCCTCACTAACTATGGCGTCCTATTACTTCCATTTTCACAAGCAACCCTTCCATTGTTTGCAGGTTGCTACATGTAGAGCATATTTAGAGGAAGGGCGAGTTGCTTCTGAACCTAGTATTTGAATACATGGACATAGATTTGAAGAAGTACATGGATCTTCATGGACATAGTAGTAACGGTACCCGGAATCCATTGCCAGTGAAACTGATTCGGGTCCATTCAATTGTATTACAGAAGCTCATAAATTCGAACTACGTAACCATTTATACTTGACAATTCTGAAAAACAAGTAGTTGCAAAGCTCTAGAATTATATATATAATATCAAACCATGGTGGCTTGCCACGAGCTACCCACTAGATCTTAAAGGAGACCACCTATGGGATCAAATTCCAGAGGTGGGGAGGAGGGCATTCCTTTTTCTAAGGTGTATTATTTAATTTGATTATTTTTAGAGGAATGGGTTAAAGCCGACAGTGCTGCCACTTAGGTGGTCATAATGTAGGCCATTGTGAGATATTAGGTTGTGGCAGGTCTTTATGTGAGTATGCTTGGCCTTTGCTCTCGTAGATGAGAGAAGTGTGTGCCTTCCTCTTGTCTCCCATGCTTGACACCTTGTTCTTAGATCCTTGTGATTGTTCGATTTGTGTTTTTGCATTGAGCTAGTTCTTTGATTCTTTGAGTCATTAATTCACTATATAATCGAAGTGTTGGGGCTGCTATATTTCTATGTGGTAGTGTATGTAAAGTTGCTTAGTAGTCTCCAAAGTAATGATCTGTGCATTGAAGATGTATTCCAATACATAAATAACTTATAAAAGATGTGGCCTTCCATTCATACAAGATATTATGTCTCATGCTCCTGTGCAACTTATGTGGGAAGGAGAAGGAGAAGGGAAAATGGAAGGAGAAGGAGAAGAAGAAGGGTTAGGGAGATGGAAGGAGAAGGAGAAGGGACAATGGAAGGAGAAGGACCACTAAGCAACACCACTTATCCAAAAATTATCCTTGTGATATTGTGGTGCCAATCATCCATCCTTTTGGTGTTACAAAAGGCATTATACCGCGATCATAATCAGCATATGTTGCTCAACATACTCCTATTGTCAATGCCCATACACATCAAGAGGCAAATCAAATTTGGTCTGATGTCTCTCTAGAGAGGAGACTTCATGTTCGATATGGTTCCTCTTTTATTATTGATTTTGGTGCTACTGGTAATATTACATATCAATCTTAATGGTTACATAATTATCATGCTCTTCCTCACAAGAAATTGGTTTATCTTGTTGATGACACTACAAGTTTGTCAAGACATGGGTGTTGGTGGTTTATATCTTGGCACTCTTTCTTCAACAAGAGTCTTGCGAGGCGTTCTCCATGATCCAGATCTTCAGAGAAATCTTCTTTCTATTGCATGACTTATTGATCCAAGGTCCCTTTATTGGCTTTGGTGTTGGATTGAAAAACATGGACATACCATAGCAATAGCTCCTCAGCATGGTAACCTCTTTGAACTTTCCTTAAAGGATGATATTGCCATTACAGCCCTTGGTGACTTGGACTACAAGCTATGGCATCATTGTATTGTTCATTCATAATTTTCCAAGTTACTTGCTATCAATTGTCATGATCTTGTGGATGGTATGAATCTCCCAGCTCGTCCTCACATGGTCCTCTGTGAATATTCTGCTCTTGGCAAGAATCATCAAAAACCCTTTCATGTATGTGCTTCAACTCATTCATATGCTTTATTAGATCTCATTCACACTGATATATGTGGACCTTTTCCTTCATCTAAGTCTTTCTACAGGTATTTCATCACTTTTATTAATGATTTTTCAAGATATACAACCGTCGTTCTCTTGCGACATAAGTCACAGGCTATTCAAGCAGGCTATTCAAGCAATAGAAAATAGCTGCATTGGTTTTCGTATCAAGACCCTTCGTAGTGGCAATGGTGGAGAATATATTTCTATCTATTTGATGATTATTGTATTGAGTGTGGTATTCATCATGAACATACTATTCCATACTCTCCTCAACAAAATGGTGCTGTAGAGCATAAGAATCACAATTCTCTTGATGCTATGCAATGTACACTCCTTCATTCTGGATTATCTTGGATCTTTTGGGCAAAAGTAATTCTAACAGCCATCTTTGTGCAAAATCATCTTCCTACAACTTCTCCTTCTATGGTAAGATACCAATCATAGCTTGGACAGGGCAGGCTCCTTCTGTATCACATTTTTGAACTTTTGGTTGCATTGCTTATATTCATGTACCAAAAGAGACATGGAAATCTAAAAAAGCTAGATTCTCTTAGCTTGAAGTTCATATTCATTGGATATTCTCCTAATTCTAGAGGTTATAAATTATATGATCCCTCTTCTAAGAAGGTCTTATAAGTAGTCGTGATGCCATATTCAATGAGCAGTTAATGGGAGGGACATGGTCTACCAAGGATGTAGAGGATAATAAGTCCTTGCTTACTAACATTCCTTTTTTATTTGATAATGATTCTACTTCTGATGTCATTACTATTCCTTCATGTGATGGCATCACTACTACTCCATCTATAGAGCAATGTGTTGATAATCTTGATTTGCATCCTGTAGACACACAAGCTTCTAATGATAGGGTTGATATTTATGTTGATCTACCTTCTCACTTGAATAAATTCAATATTATTTTCAGCCAGATTTAGGCTTAGAAGATGAATTTTGATGCTGAGACTAAGGCGATATTTCTCTCATGTTCATTGCCATCCTCATGGGATACCTTTTGTATAGCTGTTAGTAACTCTGCACCTAGTGGAGTACTGAAGTTTGATGATGTTGTGGGTAGTTTGTTGGCCGAGGAGATTAGACGGAAGTCTACGGATGGCAACAAGCAGGATGCAGCCGTGAATGTGCAAAGGGGCAGATCACAGTTCAGGGGGAAGTCCCAAGAAAGAGGAAAGTCTCGTAGCAAATCCCCAGGGCACAGAACATTGAGTGTTACCATTGTGGCAAGAAGCGCCATATGAAAAAGGATTGCTACAAGCTGAAAAGAGGGCAAAAGGATAAGAAAAAGGATGCAAATTGGGTTGCAAAAAGACAGGTTGTGTGCATCTTGGAAATGACTATGCATGTGACATAGTGGGAGTAGGTGACTTAAAGTTTTCTTTTGCAAATGGGTCTACATTTGTTTTGAAACATGTGAGACATGTGCCTAAGTTGACCAAGAGTCTTATTTCAGTGGGTCAACTAGATGATGCTAGTTTTCACACCACTTTTGGCTTTCAGAGTTGGAAAATTCGGGAGGGCTCTATGCTTTTGGCCAGGGGTGCCAAGTGTGGGACTTTGTATCCCTTACATGTATCAGGGGTATTTGATCATGTTGTTGCAATAACTAAGCAGCCAAGTACTTCTTTGTGGCATTGTAGGTTGGGGCACATGAGCCAGAATGGAATGAAACTCTTATGCCATTTGGGTTATGTACTGCATTTGAGTTTTTTTTATTTTGAATTTTGTGAGCACTATCTCTATGGGAAGCAGACTAAATCAGCCCATAAAAGAAGGGAAAAGAAAGAGTTTAAAAAGCTTGGTTTGGTACATTCAGACGTATGTGGTCCCATGCCTACACAGTCATTAGGCGGGGCTGAATATTATGTGACATTCATTGATGATGCAACTAGGTGGGCTTATGCTATAGCTCGAAAGAGTGATGTGTTCCAGGTATTTCAAAAATGGCTAGCCTTGGTTGAGAATCAGTCAGGTAGAACGCTTAAATGCCTACGGACTGACAATGGTGGAGAGTATCTCTCTCATGACTTTCAGCATTTCTATGATACACGTGGGATTAAGAGAGAGGTCACATCCCCTCGTACTCCAAAGAAAAATCCAGTTGCAAAAAAGATGAACCATACCATTCAAGAAAGGTTGCAATGCATGCTTTTCAATGCAAGTCTTTTTGGTAATTTTTGGGCTTAGGCAACGAAGACTGTAGTGCATGTGATCAATAGATCACCTAGTAAGAGTTTGGATGGTGGTATTCCTAAAGAGGCATGGAGTGGCAAGAAGCCCTCTTACTCTCATTTGCGTATATTTGGGTGTGAGGCATATGCACATGTGCCAAAAGAGCTTTGAAAGAAGCTAGATCCTAAGACTAGGAAATGCATCTTTATGGGTTATGGTGGAAGTGGAGAGATGGACTATCATCTCTGGGATCCAGAAGCAAAGAAGATCATATACAACCATGATGTAGTCTTCAATGAGAAGAAGATGCATAAGGCAGGACGTGAATCCACCTACATATGTTGATAGCCAGCAAGCTGTCCATGCACCAAATGTGCAAGAAACGGTACCACCAAGTACTCCCACAGGTATACAATCAAGGGTAGATGATGGATCATCTATTGGTGGAAATGATGAGCCAAATGTGGCTGATATGCAGGCGGGACAGCAAGCTGAAATGCCGTTGAGAAGATCATCTAGAGTGTCTAGACCTCCTGATAGGTTTGTTCCAGGGGTAGACTATGTGATTCTTACCAATTACAAGGAGACTTCTTGCTACAGAGAGGCTATGATGCGCGAGGATCAACACAAGTGGGAGTATGCTATGCAATCAGAGATGAGTTCACTTATGAAGAATAAGACTTGGGACTTGGTCTCTTTCCACATGGAAAGAAAGCATTGCCATGTAAATGGGTCTACAAGATGAAGGTCACAGGTGATGATGTGCCTAGGTACAAGGCCCGTTTAGTCTCACTAAAGGGTTCAAGCAAGAGAAGGGTGTGGAATTTGATGAGATATTCTCTCCAGTTGTGAAGATGACCACACTTAGATGCATGCTTGGACAAGTGACATCAAAAGATATGGAGCTTATGCAGATAGATAGGTTCTTTCTTTTCTTCAGCCTAGCATGTCTGCGTCAGGTTCATTTATAGTAGCCTTTACATCTTTGTCATCAACATCTTTGATAACTGCATCTACATCTTCAATCTCCACTTCTTTACCTACTCTTCTACTTGTATCCTGAACATCAAGATAGCTTTCTTGCATGGGGATCTGCATGAGGAAATTTACATGCATAAGTGTTAGCATATGCCTCCACACCTCCTCTCTGTAGCGGTAGGCACAAGGGTCTAGGGGCTCTTGCTGGAACAAGGATCTATAGAAGTCTGTTGCCAAGTCCCTAACCTCATCAAAATCTATCCTGACACAACCATCCTGTGTGCTAAGAGACAGATCTCTGCTCCCCTGCTGACCTCTGGCCATGAGTCCTGAAGAACTCTCTGCACATCTTGTCGCCTTTCCTAGCCCAAAAGGACTTGGAAGCATGGAATGAGAACTCTGAATGTCTCTGGGTGATCTCCTCTAACATGGCTCGGGGGCTCTAACCTCTTGTCGTCTGAGCTCCTCAGAGCCTGGAGAAGATTGTTGCATCTGCTGAATCGAGGCAAGGTCTCGCCTAAGGCCCCTCTCTTTCACCCACCACTGAGCTGCTTGACCCGAATCGCCTCCTGCTAGCAGATGAGACTAGAATCGGTAAGGACCTATGATACCTGAGCTGCCATATCCCCCAGGGGGTCCCAATCCCACTCCCACAAGTCCACTATCCTGCTACGAACCTCTGCTCTGGAATAGATGGAGTTTGGGATCCGGCACATGCTCAGAGGTAAGGAGTGAGAAGCTAAGTCCAGGACTAGGATGACTAGGGCATGGTCAGAAAGGGTCATCCTTGGAGCCACCCCTGACTCTCCACCTCTGCCTATCACCCAATCACTAACATAGAAATGGTCCAACCACTCTAGAAGTCAGCCTCCCTCCCTCCTATGACCCCAAGAGAAGTCCAAGCTCCCTGGCCACCTACAAAAGGAGGGCTCTCTCCAACTGTCCCAACCTCCCATGGCAAACAAAAAGTAGTCCCACTCTGACTGCTCCATCTGAGCTATACTGAGGAACTCTCGGCCCCGTCCCTACTGATCCTCCAGAGCCTCAAGGTTGTTGAAATCCCTGCCTACAATCCAAGAATCCATCTCTAGCAATAAGTCTGTCAAGGAGCTCCAGAAAGCGGCTCTCTATCTCAGGTCGGTCAGGGCATAAATATTGAGGATGCCAATGTAGGATCCCTCAATATTTAGGCCCACCCAAAGCGCTTCGTCGTCCTAGGATCAAGGTGTGCTTGTCCTAGGATCAAGGTGCCAAAACTGCGCGTGCTGTACAAGAGGAGCGTCGATGGAGGTAGAGACACCTCCGCTCCTCCCTTGCTCACCAATCGAAGGTTCCTAGTAGGTGTGGGAGCGCCTGTGAGGACCTTCCCACACTTATTGGTCTGAGAAGCCGAAAGCTTGTGTTCTTGTAATAGGAGCACACATACCCTTCCCACCAAAGCTAGCTGGAGCTCTTGTCTGAGCACCATCTTCCTTGGGCCACGGGTTCCAAATGAGTGGAACCCGTTGACTTTCCAAGAGATAATGCGTATACTCATGAAGAGGAGAGAGGGGCTACAAATAGCTATCTGCTTGCGGTCAATGTCGAGGTGGTCAGAGGATCTCCGGTGTGTAGACAAAGGCCCTTTTGTGAGGGTTTTGAGGGTGAGGCCAGATCATCCAACCCATCGTCTAAAACCTTCAATAGAGGGGAAAGGCCCTTCATCCCATGGTGGTAAGCTCTCTCTAAGCAACTCGAAGCCTCAGCCAAAGAGATACTATAGAAGCCTGCTACCTCTGAGGTCCCCAAGGGCAAAGCCCTTCCGCATATATCCACTCCAAAGGCAGACGAATAATGACCAAAAGACTGAAGCATTTGGTGTTGCGACGCCATCTCAAATGAACATCTCCCTCCTTCCACTGCTGCTAAAGAAGCTCCGCTGCTCTGCTACCAATCCAGTCCTGTACCTGCTCTTGGGACTAATCACGAATCGTCTCCCAAACATTTTCATTCGTCCATTGCTCAGTCCCGTCACTAATGATAGTGAAGGAATAGCTGGCACCATCATGGGGGGCAAGAACGGACACCTTACCCTCCGCCCGCTTTCGAAGGAAGAAGATGCTGATGTCTAGGCATGCAGGGAAGGAGCCAATACCAGCTACATCCAAATAGTCCCAAGGTCCTGCTCGATAGAACTCCAAGGGTAGAGCTCTCTAGGAGCTGACCTTGGGTGGGGGGATGAAGATGAGGAGCCGAATCCAGAAAGACAGTTGCTGGCTACTGGAAGAGCTGGCGTAGTGCTAACCACCTGAGGAGCCTCTCCCCTCCAATGGGCTAGGAGGGGTAGGCATGGAGGAGGCCTATGCTATCTTTGGGGCAAAACCAAAGGAGGAGGGAGGGTCCTAGTGGGATCATGCTCGAAGGAGGGGGGGGTGAAACCAAAGGCAGCAGGGGGGTCTCGGAGGGGGGAGGTAGGGAACCGAGGAGAAGGGGGGAGGAGGGGGGGTGGGGTGAAAGGTGAGGACGAGTTTGGCTAATGTTCTCCTTCCCTTTCTCCTTCCCCTTACTAGGCTATTGCTGTTGATTGCTGATCTCAGGGGTCTTTTGCTGGGGAGGGGGCTTTTTGGTTTTTGTTTTGTTTCTTTTCATTTTCTTTTTGACCTCAGTCCAAACTTCCTCCTCTGGAGGAGTTGTTGATGCCTGGCGGGGAGGATCGTGAGCTGCCTAGTTGGGGGCCATCAGGGGTTCTGTCCTCGTGAAGCGAGGGCAATGAAGCGAGGGCAAGAGCACACATGGTGCTTGAAGCCATGGCATCTTAGACACTGATCTAGGCGACCAGTGACCATAATGCGCTGCATCACCACACCTGTGTCCGTCTCAATCACGATCTCTAAGGGAATAATCTGCAGATCTAAGACTGCCACTTTGATGCGTGGAACCCCTTGGGCTACCGTTGCATGAACGAAGGTGTCTTGCATGAGCCAGCCAAAGTGCGCCCCCCAGTCCTTGATGATCAGGTGAAGCTCTGCTACGAGGCCTGGAAAGATGAGGGTAATTGGATGGCGGGGGATGCAGAGGCGGGCATCGAAGTCCGCTACACTAAAACCCCTATACCACGGGACCATAAGGATGATCTTCTCACCCACGGAGGTAGGGGACCGTCTGACCATATCGCTCACAGCCTGCGTCAAGGAAAGCTTCAGCCAAAAGATACCACAACCTATGAGTGCGACCTCCTTAATGTGGTTGTCCTCAAGGTATAGGGTGGATTGAAGCCAGTCCCTAATGTCTGCTCGTGAAGGGGAGTAGCCAATGACTCGTCCATATACGGAAGTGTGGGTAAAGTCATTGGCAGCCTGCTTCACTAAGGAGACATGATGCTCTGTCAGTGTTACGTGATAGGCTGAAGGAGGGGGGGTCTGTCTGGGCCACCAGTTCTGCGCTTAAGGCTGCCATACCGCACTGACAAACTGCAAAAGCTCCAAGGAGAAAGAGAGGGGGGGCCCGCCGAAGCTGATGAGGTCTCTCCTGATGTCTACCCATGCAACGGCTTCAGTGGGCAGGCTGTGCAGGCTACATGCAAGAGAAAGAGGCTCAGGGTTGGCAAGGAGAAGCAGAGGGGAGGCGGAAGGAGAGGAGAGAAGGGATGAGGTGAAGAGGAGGTCGAAAAGGAGGGGGGGTGCACAGGAGAAGGGTGGGGGGAAGAGAACCGACAGAGGGGAGAGAGAAACGAAGGCAGAGGAGGGGAAGGAAAGGAGGAGGGAAGGTGGCGCAAGAGGAGGTAGGGGGAGGAGAAATGGTAGCAGGGAGGGAGAAATCTAGGCATAAGAGGGGAAGGAAGGGAGGAGGGAGGGTGGCAGCGTGGCGCGAAGGCGAAGGAGGGGAAGGAATGGAGGGACGGTGGTAGCGTGACATGAGGTGGAGGAGGGGAAGGAAGGGAGGAGGGTGGGTGGCAGCACAATGCAAGGGAGGTAGATGGGAGGGGAGCTGGGAGCATTCACAGGAGCGTAGTGTCGAATGAAACTTTTTTCCTGACTCCCTGACTACCCACCCTGCTACCTACTTACAGACCTCTTTCCCTTCATAACTTACTTCCAAACCTATTGCTTTTACTGGTCTCTACCTTGATTACCCAAACCCCCCCTCCCCCCCATTTAAAGGGCCTGGCTCCCTAGATTCTCTCCCATGACATCGCATCGCTGCTGCAGTTTGCTTCTGCCAACCCCACAATCTACACTACCTAGTACCTATCCTTACTACCCACCTGTGTGACCTTTCTGCCTCATGTGCCTCCACTACCTACAGTACCTTCTACCTTCCAAAGTTCCAATTGAATCTTCTAAAATTTCTCAATCAGACTTGTCAGAATCTGAGACGTAACAGTTAGTGCCGTCTTGTGTGCTAGGGACAAGAAATGCTCCAAGAAGAGTTCTCGTCTCAATAGGGGGACCAACCATATCTCTGTATTGAAGATAGAGTTGTTCTAAATATGTTTTCAAATCATCTTTGGTTGGAGGGGACAGAAAAGTGAAGGGGACGGAAATGGAGAGAGAGAAAGAGAGAAGGCACCTTGAGAACCTTCTACAGTATGCCAAACTTGAGATGACCTGGATTCCTCTTTCTCTCTCTATGTATGGCTCTCACTCTACCTCTTTCTCTATGCTTCATGAACCGGATTCCTACACTTATCCTCTCTCTCTCTCTCTCTCTCTCTCTCTCTCTCTCTCTCTCTCTCTCTCTCGATTTCTCTACATAAAAAATTCAGAGATATATCTTGGAAAAAATGAGTGATAGAGCTGAAGGAAAGTGATCCACAACATAAAGTATACAAAAAGTGAATTAAATAGTTGAAAAAAAGTGACTGGAGGACAACACTACCTCAAAAATGGTGGTTCTTTCACTTTACGTCATTGTTTGTTCCCTCACTTTCTATCACTCTTGAAGGAGGGGCAGCTCACTGTGCATCTCTCACTATCACTCCCTCACTTTATTTTTCTCTTTCCTTCCAAAACAATGGCCAGTTACTACGTGATTTCATTTATTGAATTCAAATTCTATCTTAGATCCCTTTTGTGTGGACCCATGAGGGGAAAATCATTCGAGGAGGATATGATACGCACATGGCTGCTTGATTTGAACTTAGTAGAAGAGGTGAATATCTTACGCACATGGCTCCTTGTTTTAATCACGCACTTCTTATGCCAAGAGAAATTTTTTATACAGTATATGGCGGCATCTAGAAGCTGTTCTGAACAAAACGGTGAAGATAAGGAAAGCCAAGAGTGAAAGAGGAGTTGTTGAATGCTTAGAAGTCGGCAGAAGATTCAAAATAGGTTATGAGGAGAGTTTGTGAGGAGATTTGCAATGCCAGTCCTGGTTATGCATGGCCTTCGGATTTAAAGTCCGCTTTTTTTCACAAAGCCAATGTCATAGTGGGCACTTTCAAGGACATATGCTCTCTCTAATGGTGTAATAGTCAAGTGATGGAAATTTACTTCCACACAGACTTATGTGTTTTCTAACATCAAAATAGAGAAGCAATGGAACTACAGTTCCACAAAGACTTCTCATTTCTCTAATGTAATAGAGAAGGGATCAAAATATATTTCTCTCTCTCTTACCCAAATGTGCTCTCTCTCTCTCTCTCTCTATATATATATATATATATATATATATATATATAAGTGTGTGTGTGAGTGTGTGTGTGTGTGTGTGTGTGTGTGTGTGTGTTTAGAATTCATTATCCCCTCAATAATTGAACCATACAATCGATTTAGTCATAGATTGGCCTTAAACTAAACAATTAAAATTTAAAAATAATTCAAATATGGAGATTTAAACACTTAAAAGAAATGAGATATAATTTTATTTTGAAGGTATTACAGCTAATCAAGGTAGGTTTACAAAAGTGTAGAATCAATCAGGTAGTCCAAGCTCCGAGGTTAGGGCTCACTTACTTGCCACCATCCAAGAAAAATGAGGTGTTAGAACATCATCATTTCAAATGGGCAGACAGGTATTGCTTGCATCCCTTGGCATGTTATTGCTTTACCTAGGAATAAAGACAACCATCTAGACTCGCAATTAAATTTAAAAATACTATAAGCTGTCGAAGGGGGGTGATCCACTCCTTTAAATGATAGATAGATTAAAGCAATTTCACTAAAGTATTTGAAAATAATAAATTAATTCGAATAAAGCAAATCAAGGGGTGATCCTCATCCCTACGAAGATTTAAAGGTCTAACCAAAATAAATGAATTAGAGGATACATCCACAACCATGCTTGGCAATGAAAGAAAACTTTAATTGGTGCAAGGGGTTATCCATGTCCCTAAATGTCAAATTAAGGCTCAATTAATTTCCATGGGGGGTAACCTACCATTAAGAGCTACAACCTTTAGGGGTGAATAAGGGGAGGAAAGGTCTTAAGTACATTATACCAATAATAACTCAATAATACCATCAAATGAACCTTATAAGATTTTATTTTAAAAAAACAGGGGGTTTAACAAAAGATGAAATAAAGCCTTATGACACTATGAAAGGTAAAGAACAATATAAAATCATCCCAAAATTTTAAAGCGTAACCAATACCCAATATAATTTTAAGGAAGCAAAGGAAATATTTGAAATGCAAGCCAGTAATACAATACATAACATTAATAAACATGCTTAATCATATTGTAGACAAGCTTGAAAACCAAATGAAGTGGACTGTCAAAGCAAAAAGCATATATATATGTTTTGAAAAAAACAACATATATATATATATATATAAAATGAAATACACAACCTTAAAGAAAGGGCTTGGAGGCCAATAACATAAAGGGAAAATAAATCCCACAAAAAAGGAACTATAACTAAAACTATAAATAGGTGAATGCATAGGCAAGAAACACTAGATATATATATAAGTAAAGGGTTCAAAAAGTTAACAATAAGAAGAACGAGGGACTTGCAATAGTCGTGATGGAGCCTAATATATAAAAAAGTTAACAATAAGAAGTGGGTGTTCTATACATATAATGACAAAGTGCAGATTGTACTAGCCTAATCTATCAAGATCACATGGAAAGCCATGGGGAGAGAGACAAGAAGTATGAAACACTCAATCTATTTGAATGTGTCATATCAACAATACATGATAGGCTTCTTATATAGAGAGAGCCTTTAGAATAGTCAAACCATGTGGGATCCTCTCATCCACATCTCTCCATGTGGATATCCTCAATCCACATCTCCACATCATGTAGTCCACATCCTAGGGTGGCTACTTTAATACATTCCTTATCACATACCTTTGCCCTTTAATCTATGTGCTCCTGGCACCATATCTCAACACCTCCCCTTGGTGCCATGATCCTTTGGCTATTGCAAGGTGGTCAGATGTGAGTTACATTCCATCACCTCCCCTTAGTGCATACATTGCTACTTAAGGTGGTCAAGTGTGGTTTTTACATGTCAATACCTCCCCTGGGTGCTTTCATAGCTACTCTCAGGTGGCCAGGCTTGATTTACAAAACATATGGGCTGAAGGTGGAAAGGATTTTACTTTTCAATTCTTCATGTCGATGGCGTTCGCTTCGTAGCTTGATGCATGATGCTTTGTTCTTCCATGTGCCTTAATGCTTTATGTGTGGATGCCATGCTTCATGCTATGGACATCTCATGCACTTGTGCTTTCGGCATGCTTATGACATCAATGTTTGCATTCATGCTTTGCTTTATCATTTGTTGCAAAGGTCTTACCATGAGCATTTTTGCTATAATGAAAGTGTCTAATTGCTAACAATTATTCTGACTTAATAGGCGCGTAGAGCTCAAAAAATCAATTATTTTTCCTTTTTGAAGCATGTCCAAATTCCTCCTGGATTGCAAGTTATGCCTTGTTGAAGTTTTTGTGAAGAGGGGGCCTTGATGACATCGCACAGGAGTTCATATGCTGCTTACAAACTGTGCTTGGTAGGGCTTTTGTGCTTGGGTGGCACTGCTGACTATGCATGCTTATGTGGCATTTAGCTAACCTTAACCGTAACCATGGTAGCTTGAGTTGACTAGACTTGGGTCTTATGCGCCACGTGTTTGTTTCTTGATTTACCTTCCTAACTCATGGTTGGATGAACCTGACCTTGGTTAAGCTATGGCGATTGCACTTAACCTGAGTTACATAGGATAACCATAGTAATGAACCATGGTATAGTCTTATCCTCCCACGTGGCTTTTTCTAAGGTTTAGAAACCTTGGAGAAGCCATGGATCAATTCGGGATAGGGATGGTGATGGAGACCAAAAACATCATCAAAGGTGATGCTTTGAGGTCGCTTGTGTGAACGTTCGTGAACGAGCTTTGCTTCTCTGTCTGGCTGGGCTGAGGAGCTCCATTGAAGAAGGCATTGCTATCTAGTGGAGAGCTCATAGGCGGCTGTTGGAGCTATGGTGCAATGAAGCTTGCAGGAGGTTGGGAGCCGTTGTCTCACTGAGGCCTATTGTTATAGGTCGCGGGTGGCACTATAGGAGTCATTGTGGTAGATGGAAGAAGCCTCAAGCAGCTCACTGGGCATGCAACTGGAGCGATTGAGTGCTGAGCCAAAGTCGTGGAAGATCAGCCTGTGTGCGATGGAGAATGTTGCTGCCGACTATTGTGGCTATAGTACAAAGGATTAGTGCAACGTGAAGCTCGTGCATGTAGAGGCACTGAGCCATATGCTAGCCCATGAGCTTGAAAAAGGCACTTGTGTTGGGTAGGTGAGGGATGAGTAGATCTCCATGGGATGCTACCAAAGACCAAAAAAGCAACATGCATTACTTCTTGACAATGCTTTTCTGTTGCATGTTGGACTTATAGAGGCAGGAGAGGCTTCTCCTTGCTCAAAATTGTAGTGTTGACTCACCACATGTGGGCTGCTAGCTTGTTGCCTTTGGGGTCCCAAGTCTAAGAAGGTCGAGATGGTGCCCAAGAAGTCTTGTATTGCTGCTTCAAAGACACCAAGGGATTCAAGAGCGTCTGAGCCTTATTCTTGAAGGGCCGCTCATCATGTTTCGCTGGAGCCTGAGCATTGTAGACTACTTGTAGTTGATGAAGGTTTGTCATGAGCTTGTTTGCTGGTGATCAAGTCAAAGAAATGACCACAATCAGTGAGCTCTGCATGTCCAAGCTTGCTCTTGCAAGAGAAACGAATTGTAGCTGTGTGCGCACGATGGACTATTCCAGCCACGCTGCATCCATTTCTTGTCTTTGCCTCACTCTTGATCATTCCTAAGTTGACCATGGGAAAGGTGGGAGGACATACTAGGTGCTAGAATGATCTTCAGCTCGATGACCTAGCCAAGTATGCCATAGATCAGCACAACATGAAACAGAATTCAGAGCTTGAATTCATCGGGCTCATGTCAGCACAGCAACAAGTTGTTGTAGGGATCATGTATTACTTGGTTGTGGAAGTTACATCTTGGGAGTACAATGTCTATTCTCTGACTAGAGTACTCTCACCAAATAGACACTCAAACAAAAATGGACTGAAACCGCTTTCTAAGGAGAAGACAAATCTTTCAACAAAATTCTCTCAAGACTTTGAAGCACTGTAACTAATCTAGACTTAAACTTAGCTAAACCTGCTATGATACCATGACAAAGTGCGGATTGTACTAGCCTAATCTATCACTTAATGAGCATAAAGATCACAGAGGGTCAAACCAAATATGGAAAGCCATGGGGAGAGAGACAAGAAGTATGAAACACTTAATCTATTCGAATGTGTCATATCAAAAATACATGATAGGCTTCTTATATTGAGAGAGCCTTTAGAATAGCCACACCATGTGGGATCCTCTCATCCACTTCTCTCCTTGTGGATATCCTCAATCCACATCTCTACATCATGTAGTCCACATCCTAGGGTGGCTACTTTAATACATTCCTTATCACATACCTTTGCCCTTTAATCTATGTGCTCATGGCACCATATCTCAACATATAAGGTGGCAAACGCTCATGAAGCAATTATGAACATTGATCATGCCACTAATTCAGTGTTGAGCATAAGTAAGAAGGGCAGTGCATCACCCAGCCATGTGACCCATCCATGTGATGATGGGAAAGGGGTAGGGGGTTGGTGGGAATATATAGGGTTTAGTTGAATGAGATAAGGGTTTAGTTAGGGGTTGGTTTAGTTAAAGGGTCAGTATGATTAGACTAGATATTATGGTTAAGTATTAACTAGGAACGTTGGAATCAAAAAAGGGGGGGTTAATGGACTACATATAAAAACTTTAACAATAAATTGAAGTGGGGGGGAAAGGGAAAAAGGTAAATGGATAATCACAATAAGGGGGGTCTTCTTGTCACTAGTAAAATTAATTAAATATAACTATATATCATATAGGTCTTCTTGTCACTAGTAAATTTAATTGAATATAAATATATAGCATATAGGATTAAAAAACTCTAAAGATTTACAAGTAAAGTTGAAGATAAAAAGAGGTAACAAAGGGGGTTTTATAAAATGAAAAAAGAATTAAACAATCAAAAAGTAAAAAAGAGAGACATAAGACTTAGATACTAAAATGAATGGGGAGCAATATAATTAATACTTTACTTTTTTTTTAGAATGATGGAACAAGAACCAATCAAAGAAGTGAAAAAAGGGGGGGGGAGGGGGTGGAAATTTTTACAGAGAAAATTGAGTGTGTGTAGGTTGTGTGAGAAAATAGAGTATAGAAAGAGAGAGAGAGAGAGAGAGGGAATATAGAAAGAGAGAGAATATATAGAAAGAGAGAGAGAGAGAGAGAGAGAGAGAGAGAGAGAGAGAATGTGTGTGTGTATGCATGCGCGCCGGTGTATGTGGAAATAAAATGTAAAAAAAGGGGGGGAAAACTGAAATTAAACCCTTATTTTTCAAATAAGGGGATAATAATTTTAGGGGGGGGAGGGTTGTGTGTGTGTGTGTGTGTGGCCACCCCCAACATGGAGTGTAAGACCACATAGTGGGGAGTAAGCCCACCATGTGGTCTTACTCCCTACCAAAGAAATTGATACAAGAGAAATTACAAGACATTTCCTAGTATAATAGAAGTGTTTTGTAGGAGATGATGAAGTAAGTGTCATAAGTGGGCTTGATAGAAAGGGGTATCCGAAGTGTACTTTCATCTAAGCTATGCGCATTAGATTCAATAGTTAGTAAATCAAGGAAGAAAAATCACCATAAGATGTCATATGACTAACCTGTTAAGGGGATTCAAACTATTAAACAATCATTAAGAATTATATTATTACATAGGAGAGTTATCTAGATACCTTATGGTAAGGAGACAACTCCAACCCTGCATAAGGGTGCAGGAGAATCAATTAAATACCTCTTCGTAAGGAGATGATTCCGACCGTGTATAAAAGGACAAGAGAAACTATAGGATACCAAAGCAAAGAGAAGCCATTACTAAACTGAAATATTTGTATGGTACTAGCCTGACCAAAGGCTAGCAGGGAGAGCAGTGTGTGTGTTTAGAATTCATTATCCCCTCAATAATTGAACCATACAATCAATTCAGACATAGATTGGCCTTAAACTAAACAATTAAAATTTAGAAATAATTCAAATATGGAGATTTAAACATTTAAAAGAAATGATCACTAGTATGGTAAAATTAATTAAATATAACTATATATCATATAGGTCTTCTTGTCACTAGTAAATTTAATTAAATAATTAAATAAATATATATAGCATATAGGATTAAAAAACTCTAAAGTTTTACAAGTAAAGTTGAAGATAAAACAAGATCCCCACCTCTCTCTCTACCTCCCCCCCCACTCCCTCTCTCCCTCTCCCTCTACTCTGTGTGTGTTATTAGCCAGAAAAGAAATCAAGACAAGAGGCTAGACACTAAGCATGGCGACGCTCAAGGGCCATAGAGGAAAGGAGAACGTGAGGGCGAAAAGTTGTCATGGGTGTGGAAAAGGGATTAGAAGGGGAGGGAATGAAGAGGGAGACTATGGCACAAGGGGAAAGGGAGAGGGGAAAGAGAAGCATGTACATGATGGGAGGAGGAATGTAAAGATGGAGACATCAAGGGAAGAGGGCCATGCTTTATTTGAAAGGAAGGGAAAGGGAAATCAAAGTACTAGCTAGGTGGCTTTAAAAGAATGAGCGTGTCCCATCAAGGAATAGCCCCCTCCTTTTATAGCCAAGAGAGGGGGTCTCTCCCAATAAATGCATCCTCCCACATTCATGGTGTGTGTGGAAAAGTCTCTCATGTGGGCTAGGCGGCTACACACTCTCAATTGTGTGCGATAATGCTTGGCCACATTTTTCCACATATGTCAACTCCCATATCCCAAGTCTATGATACTCCCTTGGTCTCTTCCCAATTTTATAATACGTTCAAACATCTAGGAGGACAAGTGGAGGGTTGGCACAAGGAATCTTGCCACCTCATCCTACTTTCCCCATTATTTAACTTGCACTCTTAGACCTTCTATACCTCCCCCACATGGGCCTATCCTATACGGAGGGAATAACCTAATAGAATATCCATCCCCACCTATTTTATATTACTTCTCCTATGGACTTTGGGCCATATCTCACTAAATGCAGGCATGGGACTGCCTAGGTAGAGGGGTGGCACATGGAGGAGTCATGCCACCTTAACATTTTATAATATTACTGCCATGGATTATGTATAACACGCCTTATGGTTCCTCTTAAGTGGAAGGGTGGCACATGGTCATGCACTACCACCTCAACCCTGTGTTGAGATATTGAGCTCCACTCACGATATGCCAAGGTGACCGTTGTGCATTTATGTCACCGACTTGTTAGCTACAGACACGATTGGTACACCGCCCATGAATAATAGTTGGATGACATCTATCCTTATCTACTCTAGTTTGTGGCTCAGTTAGTATGCCACCTTAGTTAGTTGAGTTTGGTTTGAGACCCACATATAGGGTTCTTCTATTTCTTTGTACTAGAGTTCTTTTGGCTTTCACAACTAAGAAGAGGAAAACTGTTTTCAGCCTCCACCTTTGTGTGTATTCCCCCATTGTGCATGTGAGAAAGCCACAAGTGAGACTCCTTCCCTCTCTCCCACTATCTTCACATGGTATCAGAGCCTTGTTCGTGGTAAGGAGTTGAAGAAAGCAAACCAAGTTCGTGGTGTTCTAGTAAGAGGACCAGTGTTGCTTTCCTATTTCGAGTTTGGGAGCAAATCTCTGCAGGTAGCACAGCCAGAAGTGCAAGAGTGCACTGTCTCACATTGAGATGCCCTTCGCGGTGTGGCGAGAGGGCATTATATGTTGCGGGAGTGGGCGAAGCCCTTAGTGACTTTAATTTTCTGATTCGAGGCCATTTCGGGGCCCGTTTTGAAGGCGGAAGTTCTTCGCAGGCACTCAAGAAAAGGCCCTATTTTTGATGTGCGACCATTGGTCTGCTGGTCGGTGAAAAGTTGCTGTAGAAATTGCATCGTATGCCTGTGTGCAGAGATATTGGGAGTTGTAGAATCATGCTTTTTCTTGTTGATGCAAAATCGTCACTAGGAAAGTGACTGTGTGGTCAAATACCACTTTCGTCAGTTTTGTAGATCTGCCCGTGTGAGGTAAAAGCTATGTCTTTTCGTAGTGACATAATATTTTGTAGTCTTCTGTAATGCTGTCTGATTCTCTTTCACAGATTGTCACAGAAAAGCTTGACAAGAACAATTTCCAGGCATGGAAGTTTAAAATGACGAATTTCCTTATGGGAAAAAGTTATTGGGAGTTCATTATAGGAAATGAACTTCCTAATGTTCCCAATCAACAGGAAATGCAGGCATTTAAAGGATGGCATGAGAGAGCCAGAAAAGTTATGTACTGGCTGTCTATCATTATTTCAAATTCTATGATTGTGCATATTCAGGATGCAAGTACGCCAAAGGAGGCATGGGATACTTTGGCAAAAATGTACAGCACAAATACGCAAGCTAGGAAAATGCAGCTCAAACAGGAGTTGCACAATGTGCAGAGAGAAAATTTGAGCATAAATGACTACCACATGAAGGTGAAGAAAATTGCAGATGCACTTGCTTCCATTGGGTTGCCAGTGGAAGATGATGATCTAGTTTCTGTGACCTTGAATGGTCTAAGAAAGGATTATGCACAGTTTCGGACATCCATTGCCGTTCGTGAAAAATTTCCTGATTTTGAAGAGTTGTTTGCTCTTCTAATTTCTGAAAAGCAGAGAAATGGGGGTGCATCTTCTTCAGGAGGAACTTCAAAAGAAACTATCTTCTACTCAAATGATGGAAGAGGTAGAGGCAGAGGTAGAGGAGGCCGATCTGCAGGCCATGGTAGAAATCAGAATATGTAGCAAACTCAAGAAAACCAGTCCTATGCAGGAGGACGTGGTAACTCTAGACGCAGGGGGAGCCAAAGAGGCCGTGGTGGATGGCAGAGAGGCCAAAATGCAAACAGCAATGTTGAATGCTACTACTGTGGTAAAATGGGTCATATGGCTAAGGACTGCTACAAAAAGCAGAATGACATTATGAATGGAAAATTGCAACAAGGCAATTATGCATCTTCCAGTAGACAGGGTGATGATAGAAATGAGCATCTATTTATGGTGCAGCATATGACCAATTCTGTGACAAGTGCAGAAGAACGAAATGATGTGTGGTATGTTGACTCAGGTGCATCAAACCACATGACAAGTCATGCAGAATGGATGCAAGATGCAAGGAAAATGGAAAAACCAGGATTTGTGGAGATTGGTGATGATACTGCACATCCTATTGTGCAGATTGGTAAAATTCCTTTGTCTATGTAGGATGGGAAAAAGAAATACCTGTCTGATGTATTTCATGTCCCAAACATTACCAACAACCTGGTTTCTATTGGTCAAATGGTTGAGCAGGGCTTGCAGGTCAGATTTAATCCTCATGGATGCTTTGTTGAGGATATGAAAAATAACGGTCGCTTGATAGCAAAAGGAAATAAGAAGGGCAGGATGTTTACATTGGATGCGGACATGCCGGAATTGAGTGCAGCAATGTTTGCACATGGGACCGGTGTAGTTGTAGATATTGATATCTGGCATAAACGCATTGGTCATGTTAATATATAGCGACTTAAATCAATGCAAGCCCAAAATATTGTTGCAGGATTGCCTAAATTCAAGGTTGCAGAAATGCATAAGGTTTGTGAAGCCTGTCAATTTGGGAAACAGGCAAGGAAACCATTTCCTAGGCATGTTCAAGAGAGTAAAAAGCCATTGGAATTAATCCACTCTGATGTGTGGACTACTAAAGCTGCATCTATTGGAGGTTGTCACTATTTTGTCACTTTTATTGATGACTTCAGCAGAAAAGTTTGGGTGTATTTTATGAAAAAGAAAAGTGAAGTGTTTGGGCACTTCAAAGCTTTTAAAGCTATGGTTGAAAAAGAAACAGGCCTGCAAATAAAATGAATAAGGTCAGATGGAGGGGGAGAGTACCTCTCAAATGAGTTTGCAAGGTTCTTGCGAGAGCATGGCATAAAGCAGCAATATTCATGTAGTCATACCCCACAGCAAAATGGAATTGCAGAAAGGAAAAACAGGCATATTGGAGAGGTATCTAGGGCCATGCTAAATGAGAAAGATCTACCAGATTATTATTGGGCTGAAGCAGTTGCTACAGCAGTTTACATAATGAACAGGACTCCCATTGTAGCAATACATGGCATGATGCCAGAGGAGATGTATACTGGTAGGAAACCAGACATTTCTCATTTGAAAATTTTTGGTTGCATTGCCTATGTTCATGTGCCAGATGAGTTGAGGTCCAAGTTGGATCCAAAAGCTGAGAAGTGCGTCTTTATTGGTTATTCTCTGTAGCAAAAAGGGTATAGATGCTATAACCCTTCTACTCGTAAGTTTACAGTGAGCAGAGATGTTGTTTTTGATGAGATGAGCAACTAGTATAAACCAGTAAATGTGATGATTGATGTAGATGCACAAAATGGTAATGCTGCACAGAATTCAATGCAACAGTCACAAAATATCAGTGGACCTGCAGTGTCCTCTAGTAGTGGTTCACATACTTCGCCATGGACAGGCAGATTGAGATCAGGAGAATCTCCTCAAAGCAATCAAATAGTGATATGCAGGTATCACAAAAAGGAAAAGAGAAGGTAGATCAGCCCATGTTTGATGTGAATGCAGGTCACTCTTATGTGGATGGTGAATCTAGTGGCTCAGAACAGAGCATTGATGATGAGTTGGGTATTCCTTCTGTTGTTACAACTGGATTAAGGAAGACCAGGGATGTTTTGAGAGCACCTGGAAGTGAGCCTATTTTGCGTAGGTCTACTAGAGCTAGGTATCTTGTGGATAGGCTGAAATATGATGGATTTACAGCCATTCACTATGCCTATATGGTCAAAGTGATACAGGAACCAGAACCCACTTCTTTTGAGCAAGCCATGGGAAATGAAAAATGGGAGAAAGCCATGGATGAAGAAATGGATGCCTTGGAAGCCAATGCTACATGGGAATTGGTGCCTTTGCCTAAAAACAAGAATGCAATTGGCTGTAAGTGGGTTAATAAGATCAAGCACAATGCAGATGGTTCTGTGAACAGATACAAGGCAAGATTAGTTGTCAAGTGGTATGCATAGACATACGGCATTGATTATGAAGAAACATTTAGTCCGGTTGTAAGGATGGCAACTGTAAGAGCAGTCATTGCTATGGCTACATCAAAGGGATGGTCTTTACACCAGATGGATGTAAAGAATGCCTTCTTGCATGGTGATTCGCAAGAAGAGGTCTTTATGGAGCAGCGAGCAGGTTATGTTCATGCTATTCATCCTGAATGTGTTTGCAGGTTGAAGAAAGCCTTGTATGGCTTGAAGCAAGCACCTAGAGCATGGTCTGACAAGATAGGACAGTATCTTGTCACTATTGGCTTTCAAATTTCCAAGGCAAATTTCTCACTCTATGTGAGAAAAACAGAGAAAGGGATTATGCTGCTTGTCATTTATGTTGATGATTTGATCATCACAGGGGATAGTGATGAAGATATCCTTCATGTGAAAATGCTATTGAAGCAGAAGTTTGAGATGAAGGATTTGGGAGAGCTGCGTTATTTCTTGGGCATTGAGGTGATTAGATCACCAAGTGGGATACAGCTCTTGTAGAGGCAGTATGGATTGGACATGTTGTCCAAATATGGGATGATAGGCTGTAAGCCTATTTCAGTTCCTTTGGAGTAGAATGTGAAGCTGAGCACAGATGCAGGTGAGCTTCTGGAAGACCCTACTATGTATAGACGCATAGTAGGAAGTTTGATTTATATGACTATTACCAGGCCAAATTTGAGCTATGCTGTTGGATTGGTAAGTCAGTTTATGCAGGCTCCAAGGAAACCGCATTTGGATGCGGCTAGACGCATACTCAGGTATGTGAAGTCCACATTTTAGTATGGACTATTTTATGAGGCTGGGGTTCAGATACAGTTGCATGGATACACTGATGCTGATTGGGCTGGTAGTATTTCCGATAGACGATCTACCAGTGGATATGTGTTCTCTTTTGGGAGTGCTGCAGTCACTTGGAGCAGCAAGAAACAGCCTACAGTTGCCTTGTCGAGCACAGAGGCTGAGTACAGGGGTGCAGCAATGGCTGCATGCGAGGTAGCTTGGTTGCATAAGCTACTCTATGATATGCATCAGTCTACAGATGGGCTAGTTGTCATTTATTGTGACAACATGAGCAGTATACACTTGGCAAATAACCGAGTCTATCATGCTAGAACAAAGCACATTGAGGTGCTTATCACTATGTGCAGGAGAAGGTTTTACTGGGTCTTATTGATCTAGTTTATGTCAGCACAGAGGATCAGGTAGCTGACATATTCATGAAAGCATTGGGCACAGAGAAGCTGCGCAAGTTCAGAGACCTACTTGGTGTTGAGGAATTGGGATTGAGCTCGAGGGGGAGTGTTGAGATATCGAGCTCCACTCGCGATATGCTAGGGTGACCGTTGTGCATTTATGTCATCAACTTGTTAGCTGTAGACGCGCCCACGAATAATAGCTGGATTACAGCTATCCTTATCTACTCTAGTTTGTGGCTCAGTTAGTATGCCACCTTAGTTAGTTGAGTTTGGTTTGAGACCCACATATAGGGTTCTTCTATTTCTTTGTACTAGAGTTCTTTTGGCTTTCACAACTAAGAAGAGGAAAACTATTTTCAGCCTCCACCTTTGTGTGTATTCCCCCATTGTGCATGTGAGAAAGCCGCAAGTGAGACTCCTTCCCTCTCTCCCACTATCTTCACACCCTGGACCCTATGCACACCATATTTTATTATACTATTGCCACACATACAAATACACACACATATTAATGCCTTTTTTCTGAGACAAATTTATCCATAACAGTTCCCCCCCCAGGCAGGGAATGCACAGCATTTTCGTGCCTAGGTGCATCATGCACAAAGAAGGGCTTGAGGTAACACTTGTTGATCTCCTTCTTGCCATATGGCTCATGCAGCTCATGAAATTGTATAGACCCATTGCTATGTTCCTTGACTTTGTATGGACCGGTCCACAATGGAAGGAACTTCTTATCCATTTGGTGGTCCAATCTGTTATCAAAGCATAGCACAACATCCCCCTCAGCAAAGTGTCTTTCCCATCCCTTGCGAATCTTAGCATCCAAGCGGGCCTTTTGTCGATTCTTTTAAATTTTTGTTTGATGTAGGGCAAGGCGTCGGGTTTCATCTAGCTTCTCAAGTTGCACCAACCGGGCCTCTACATGTTCATCTTCTATCATCATCTATCCTTGTGTGAATCTCAAGGCCGGAATCTCTATACTAGTGGCAAAAAGGCCTTAGTACTGTACACCAACTCAAAAGGAGTGTGACCTGTAGATGTTTTATGAGTGATGTTGTAAACCCATACGGCTTCTGTGACCTTCTGATCCCACTGGCTCCTATTCCTTGTACCCATTTTTCCCATGGTTTTACAAAGGAGGCCATTGGTCCGCTCCGTTTGGCCCATGGATGCTGGATAATAGAAGCTAGAAGTGCGATGATCAATACCCATGCGATCCATGAGTAACTCCATTGCTTCATTTAAGAATGGACTCCCATTGTCAGATACTATTTCCATGGGTGTCCCAAACCTTGTGCAGATGCATTCAAATATGAAATTTGAAATTGCCTTACCATTTGCTATGGGAAGGGCGATAGCTTCAGCCCACTTAGTGACATACTGAGTGGCTACCAAAAGATACTTCTTTTTGCAGGCAGTCATGGGCAGGGGCCCGACAAAATCTATTCCCCACTTCTACAACGGATGGATGGACATCATTGGGTGATGTTGTCCAAGACGCAAATCCTTCCTATCAAAGAATTGGCATGGTTCACAAGTTTTGCAATGCATAGTGACATCCTTGAACAAGGTCAGCCAATAGTACCCAACATGTAAAATCTTCTTAGCCATATAGTCACTGGCATAGTGGCCTCCACAAAATCCATCATGATAATGCTTCAATACCTTAGGTACTTCATGTGCATCAATGGCCCGTCTTAGTACCCCATCCATGCCTTGATAGTACAACACCCCATCAAAGAGGGTGTAGCACCTACTATCTCTGCAGATCTTCTTTCTCTCATAGCTAGTACTTTCTGGAGGAAAGGAGAAAGCAGTCAGAAACTTGTAGATATCTCCATACCATGGATCCCCAACTTCTATGGCTGCTACAAGGGTTACATCAAGGCACTCCTCTAAATCAATCAAAGCATTCTTCAAGTTGGAACAACCCCCTTTTACAATTTTGAAAGAAAAATCATATTCTTGTAAAACTGCCAACCATTTGGCCAAATGGCCCATGGGATTTGGTGATTGAAGAACCTGCTTTGCAAGACCAGTGCTAGTGAGTATAATGAAGGACTTTCTAGCCACATAATGCTTAAATTTCTCATGCAGAACACTAAAGACAAGGCATGCTTGTAAGCCTCTGAGTAGCATTGTTCAGTCTCAAGCAATTGTTGAGAAGCAAATCGAACGGTATACATGAACCGATCCTCCCCTTGCCGGAGAAGAATACCTGCCAGAGTGTGCTCACCAAACCCAAGATTGATATAGAAAGTCTTTGACCAATCTGGATTGCGTAGAATGGGTTCTAAAGCCAGAGCATTCTTGATTTGTGCAAACCCATGATCACAATCCTCATTCCAAGAAAAATCAACCCCATCTTTCAATAGCATAGTCATGGGTCATGTCAAAGCAGCGTATTGATCAATGGAGTGGCGATAGTATCCTGCTAGATTGACAAATGAGCATAGGAGAGCTTGAGGATAGCTTCTACCTTCTTGGGGTTAGGCTTGACACCCTCGGATGAGACAATATGTCCCAGTAACCTCCCTTGAGTGGCTCCAATGGTGCATTTCTTAGGGTTGAGACTGCCATTTGCATCATTGACCCTTTGGAAGGCCAACCTAACCTTCATGACGTGCTCCTTACGTGACGAGAATATACAAAAATCATCTAAAAAAACCTCCAAGAAATCCCCCAAATAAGGAGCAAACACCATCTGCATAAATCTTTGAAAGGTACTGGAGCATTGGTGTGGCCAAATGGCATTACTTTGAATGCAAATGTCCCCCAAGGTGTGGAAAATGTGGTTTTAAGCACATCCTCCTCAGCAATTCTGATTTGATAAAACCCGGAGTAACCATCATAGAAAGTATACATCTCATGACCACTTACCTTCTCAAGAATAAGGTCTTGAAAGGGAAGAGGATGATAGTCCCTCTTGGTGGTTGTATTGAGTTTCTTATAACTGATGCAGACCCGCCACTTGTTGGTTTTCTTTGGGGTGACTACCACTGGTGAAACCCATTCAGTATTGTGAACCTGAATAATAAACTGAGCTTCTACAAGTTTCTGCAACTCTGAGCACAAAGCATCAGTCTATAGGGGCCCTAATCTCCGATACTTTTGAGCCACAGGTTTCGCATTAGGCTTCAGCTCTATCTTGTCTCTATGGCAGTCACATGGCGAAGGTGGCAGTAGCTAGTTGCGAAGAGGTCAAGGAAATCTTTGAACATTTCTAGGAACTCATCTTTCTCACTTGGAGTGAGGTCTAGGGAAAGCATAGATTCAAGTTGTTAAGGACTAGCTGTTACATTTTCTACAGGTGGCGGGGTCAGAGACACCCCCATCATTTAAACTTCCTCTTCTAAGGACTCCTCCCCCCTATCTGATTCTTCCATTGATTCAGACACCGAGGATGAGAGAGTATCAGTGTCTTCCTCTTCTTTTCTGGTTCTATGGCACCTAGTTGCACCGGGATCTTCTCCTTAGAAGCACAAAAAGACATGTGTCTTGTCTTCCAGTAGGTGACTGCATCACTCTTTCTCAACCATGGTATCCCGAGTATGGCTAGGTAACTCTTGCCTGTATCTTCGATGTCCACTACATAGAAATTGACGGTGGTGAACCCATTGACAGTGATGGGAAAATCCTCAATGACTCCCAGGGTGGCGAGTCGTCGACCATCTGCTACCTTGATTCAAGTGGAGGAATGCCTTGTGCATTTCAAATTCAATTTCTTCATGATTCGGGGCACCATGATATTACATGTAGCTCCCCCATCAACACACACACTTTTGACATGAAAATTATCTATGATGACAACTACTGTATGTGGGTGCCGATCAATTCTTCAGCGATAGAAGAGACCTCTCATACCTTTCCCTTTTTCTTGCTCCTCCTTTTTGAGAGCCCTTGCAGCAACTCACGTCTCACCTTAGGGCTTAATGCTATTAGTTGAGGGAGCGTGATGCTCAAAGACTGATGAGCAAGGTCCTGAATGACCGAATAGTCCTCTTGCCCTGAGCCGATGGAAAAATTCGAGGGTGACCACTTACTCTTGTGAGATCTTTTAGTCTTCTCTGTTGGTGGGTCTGCCATCTCACATCTGAGGGCTCTAAGAAGGACACCTTCTTCCTAGGGTGGCCCGGTTGGAGAGGGGTTTGAGGTGGTACGACTTCTTTTCCCGAGGTCAAGGATCTCTACGTTAGAATCCTCAATGCTTGATTCACTTAGAAGATTCACCCTTGGAATATTGGGACATTCCGTGTGATAATGACCCTTCTAGTGGCACTCGTAGCACACAACATTGGAATATTCTCTTGGAGGGCGACTCGGGGGGGTCACTATGTATAAACCCTCTATATCACGTGCGTTCAAGGCCTATATTTAAAGTCCCTTATCTGTAAAAAATTTCATTAATAAAATGTACCCCTTTTCTATACAAATCTGTAAATTTTTTCCAAAACTATTTTAAATAGTCCCTTATGTATATTTATTTCTGTAAATTTTAGAAATAAAAAAAATCCTTCTGTTGAACTCACGTGATAGGGTTACATATGATGAGTGACCCCCCCGAGGAGGGCGATTGGATTTATTTCTGATGCCCACCATCTCAAGCCGAAGATCATTCAGGGCCTTGGATAGGTCATTTACTCCGCGTTCTTTAGTAGGAGGGGCCTCTTTAGCTGGAGGGGCTGATGGAGTAGAAAGCAGGGGGGCTCATGAGCGAGGCTAGGGAAATCTTCCAAGCAGAGGGTGAGGATATACACCTTGTTAAGGGTAAGCATCTAAGGGAGGACCATACATTTGAGGTGGAGGTAGTGGATACATCCCTGATGGGGGGTGGGAGTATGCCCCTGGGGTGGACCCCCTAGGTTGTTGTTGCCAGAGTGGAGGGGGTTGCAGAGGGACAACTATCTTCTTTAAAGCAGGGTCAGACTGAACTTTATCAAAACTTTGAGAAATCTCATGTGCTAGCACCATAGTTTCTGGATTCTCCCATTTAAGCTTGAGGTGAAATTCATCACTTGCTCATGCTACAATGTAGCCCAACATGTGTTGAGTCATTCCAGCTCAAAATCCGGCATTTAAACGGCCTAGGAGCACGGTCGCTCGATCCACATATCGACACATCGTCTCACCTTCTGACTGCTTCAAGTTTTCCACCTATAGGTACACATTCTTTGACTCCTCTTCTTTGCTGAAATACTCAATCATCACTGCCGAATGTCTTTAGCCTGCTTCTCATACCACACTTGAGCCAAACCCTCCAGAAATGTGGGAAGAACCAATAGCCATCTATCTTCAGTAAGAAAGTTGAGAGAAACACGACGACGCTTGAAGGCCACAAGATACTCATTTGGATTTTCTTCAACTCGACCACAGAACATGGGAATGTCAGCCATGCTTGAGAAATAGAAAAGAGAGAGTCGAAATGAGGCTAGCAAACAATGGAAAGAGGTAGCTTGAATTGAAAATCAGGTGAAGATACATCCACAAAGCACACATAGGCTAGGTAGGGTGTGACTAGTGTATTGTGAAATACTACATGGAAAGAATCTTCAACATAGAATAGCTCATAGACAATGTTAAACGGACCAACCCTCATGATATCACATCCATCTTTACAAGCGAGGTTTAGAGACATGGCACTACATGAGGTTGTTCATCAAGGCAAACAAGAATGCCATGACAAATGTCAACAGTTGGAGGGCTTGCACATCACCTTCAGCTTCTTCGAGTTCTTGTAATCGCCATGGTATTTCTTCAAGGGGTGTGCGGTCTGGCATCCTTCTTTTGAGCAATGTCCTTGAGGACCTTTCTGATGATCTTCCAAAGTCGGTAAACTCGTATCAAATATGCTGAACACTTAATTTCATGATGACCACAACCTTTGCATTCCGTACAAATGATCACCCTCCTTTGTGGCTTGTGGCTTTGTTGGGGTGGTGCTTCCACTCACGTCATGTGTGATTGAAGTACAAGCTTCACGTGCTAAGAAATCAGCAACTATATTTTAAGCTCGAGGGATATGCTGAATTTTTTCCTCTTCAAATTGTTGGCATAGTTCCAATGCTTGTTGATGTCATGGAACCAAGTCTTTGCTCTGCACCTTCCACCTTCCACTAACTTGTTCACACACGAGTTGAGAATCTCCTTGCACTTCAAGTTTCTTGATGCGATGTTCTTGTGCCTTTTGTAGCCCAAAAATTAGTGCCGAGTACTCAGTTTGGTTGCAAGTACTTGCTGGTGCAGACTTGCTATAACAATACACCTCACCCCTTGGTGAAGTCAGCTTCACACCCACACTAGCAGCCTTGGTCGAAGGTTTGTATGCGCCATCAAATTGGAGGAGCTAAGATGTCATCACACCAAGACTAAAATCCAGACATCCCAAGTTTCTTGGTAGTCCAAGATAGGTAGAAGGAGAGGGTGGGGAGAATTCAATACTTGAGCCAAATGTTCAGCACCAAATAAACTTGCAATCCTTTGTTGATAGTTTATCTTTAGACCAAAAAGAATTACAATTTGAAGCTCAAAATGAGACACAAAGGGTTGATTAGGTACAAAGGGATTCCTTCATCGAAACATTACCAACCATAGCCGAGCCCTAGAAACCTTTGTAGTGAGATTGAGAATAAACCATTCAAGACGAGCTTATCCACAGGAATTAATAAGCAGATGCGCCAAATCTCCCCCCAAGCTTGGGGAGCATCCCACCCTTCGAAGAAGGACACCTTTTAATTACCTCCGAAGCAACAAGTAGCTCAATCACCGCACAGTGAGTAGAATTGAAATCAAAGTCCTCCCAGCATATCACTAGTTCTTCACCTTGAATCATCCACGGTGTATCATGCCACCCATCGTCTCCTTGAGCAATGCACTGTACAATCAATTGTTGAAGATCGACATGAAGATCAAGAAAGAGATCTCGCCCATTGGTAGCCGTAAGGTGCAGAGGACCAGGCACCAAATCCTTTTGTCATGCTCTCCAGCAAGATCCCCCCCTCTCTCTCTACCTCAACACTACTTTAAAACTAGGTAGAAATGGCAATGGAAAATGGCACACAATTTCCAATTTTGCCATTTCTTATGTACAAAATGGCAACAGATTCTCAAATTGCCATATTTTTGCAAAAATGGCAGTTAGAAATGGCAACTAGTTCTTGAACTGCCATTTCTTTCAAAGAAATGGAAAATTTCCAATTTTGCCATTTCTTATGTACGAAATGGCAAAAGATTCTCAAATTGCCATATTTTTTGCAAAAATGGCAGTTAGAAATGGCAACTAGTTCTTGAACTGCCATTTCTTCCAAAGAAATGGCAATAAAAAATGGCAATCTTTTATTGTCTACCATTTCTTAGCAATAATTAGCAACAACAAATGGTAGCCGATTCTTGACTGCCCTTTTTTATGAAGAAATGGCAACAAATTCTTGATTGCCATTTCTTATGAGGAAATGGCAACAAATTCTTGACTACCGTTTCTTCATAAGCAAATTCTTGATTGCCATTTCTTGATTGCCACTTTGTTCAAAGAAATGGCAAGCACTTCTTGACTGCCATTTTCTAAGAAGAAATGGCAGCACAAAATGGCAACTATCTCTTGACTGCCATTTCTTACGAAGAAATGGCAACCATTTTTTAACTACCATTCTTACCAAGAAATGGCAGCACAAATTGCATATGTGGAGTAAAATTACACAATGGTTGACCATTCAGTTGCTACAAAGTATCTTATTGTTGCCAAAGATTCAGTACTATCATTTACAACATTGATATTATTGTCACTATTTCTGTATTGTCTAAGTGTGAAAGATTAATCAAAAGTCTTAATACTTCTAGTACATAGTGTGAAGAAGTCATCTAAAATTCTAAGGAATAACTTTTACCTTTTGTAACACATGCATTTTACTTGATAACAAATATTATTCAATAGTTGATTGAGACTTAAATATTCCAATTTTTACATAGCAAAACAAAATATAAAATTATAAAGACATTACATGAAGAGTTTTCCAAGAAACTTTCAAGCCTATGGTTTGACCCAATGTCTGAATCTCATAATTTTTTGTAAATATACAAGCATCCTTAATGATTGCATTATCAACACTCCCGATGGTATGATACTTTGTATAGGCCTTAATGAAAGTAATAGAATTGTTCTTGCAAAAGTTTTATGTGGATCAGGTATCTTTTTCATGGCCGGGAATGTGTATACCATGCAACGTGGATGAGTGTTGAAAATATGCATCGGTGTCCTAGCATATGTGTGTGGGTTTGATGGATATGATACTTTATACAAGTCTTAATACCAATAATACCCTTATCCTTGCAAATTTTTGAGTTGATAGGATATCATTTGCATGGTTTGGGCAGGCGTATTTTCATAATTCTTAAATATGCATCATGCATGAGTGCTTCTAACATATCTATGTGTGTCTGATAGGCACTTTACATAGCTTCAACAAGATAAAAACCCTTGTGCTTTCAAAGTTTGATGGGGATCATGCATTAATTTCATGGTTGGGCATGTGTATTTTCAAATTTCTTACCATGCATTATGCATTAGTGCTAAAAATTATGCTACAAATCAAGCAATGAGTAAAAAGCAACAATGTCAAGCAACAAAGTAATCAAAACAAACAAGAGAAATGAAAGAACACAAATAAGACAGCAAGATATCAAGAAAGCAACGAAGTCAAGCAAGCAAGCAACAAGATGCAATCATATCAAGCAAGCAAGTAATTGGAAAATTTTGGTAGCATCTGCCTTGGGCCATGTAAAAATCTCATATTTGCCTTTTGTGCAACCACAAATACATAAGAAACATGTAAACACATAATGCAGATTCCAAATATTATTTTGATGCAGATGAAAGGGCTGGGAAGCTTGCCTAGAAGAAGAAATTTGAAGACTAACCACTCAAAATATCATCCACTTCTTTAGTTCCCAAAATAGAAATCTTCTTCTTCAAGCTTGCAGTGAAGGGGAGTGGGCCAACAGTGGTGTGGGTGGTGTAGGGATGGCAGGGGAGGGTAGGGAGATGGTGGAAAGGTCATGAGGAAGAGTAAAAAATTTGGCAATATCTCAAACAAGAGAGGTGTGGCAAAAAAAAGAGGCATTTGGGTTTGCTTATTGAAAGTTTGTTTGAGTTGGTATAGGCATCGGTATATACTGGCACCTATACTGACGAAAACAAAGTTTTCCTTTATTTTTGCATTTCCTAAAACTTATAGTACTTCTCTTACTTCTAGTTTCTTACTAGGTCTAATAACTGATGACTTGTATTGGATTACAAAATCTCATAGCCTGGGAGGCCCTATTTTAGGGTGCGTGTTGACTTTTTTAATCATATCTCCTTTTTTACCACACCTTGCACCCTTTAAAACATACATCGTTGTACTTCTAGCCATGCATATGGTATTAGATGTGAAGATAGCGGGAGAGAGGGAAGGAGTCTCACTTGCGGCTTTCTCACATACATAATGGGGGAATACACACAAAGGTGGAGGCTGAAAACAAATTTCCTCTTCTTAGTTGTGAAAGCCAAAAGAACTCTCATACAAAGAAATAGAAGAACCCTATATGTGGGTCTCAAACCAAACTCAGCTAACTAAGGTGGCATACTAACTGAGCCACGAACTAGAGTACATAAGGATAGCTGTCATCTAGCTATTATTCGTGGGCGGTGTACCAACTGCATCTGTAGCTAACAAGTTAGTGACATAAATGCACAACGGTCACCCTGGCATATCACCAGTGGAGCTCGATATCTCAACACTCCCCCTCGAGCTCAATCCCAATTCTTGCAGACCAAGCAGGTCTCTGAACTTGCGCAGCTTCTCTGTGCCCAATGCCTTCATGAATATGTCAGCTACCTGATCCTCTGTGCTGACATAAACTAGATTAATAAGACCTAGTAAAACATTCTCCCGCACATAGTGATAGTGCACCTCAATGTGCTTTGTTCTAGCATGATAGACTGGGTTACTTGCCAAGTGTATACTGCTCATGTTTTCACAATAAATGACAACTGGCCCATTTGTAGACTGATGCATATCATAGAGTAGCTTATGCAACCAAGCTACCTCACATGCAGCCATTGTTGCACCCCTGTACTCGGCCTCTGTGCTCGACAAGGCAACTGTAGGCTGTTTATTGCTGCTCCAAGTGACTGCAGCACTCCCAAAAGAGAACACATATCCACTAGTAGATCGTCTATCGGAAATACTACTAGCCCAATCAGCATCAGTGTATCCATGCAACTGCATCTGAACCCCAGCCTCATAAAATAGTCCATACTGCAATGTGGAATTCACATACCTGAGTATGTGTCTAGTGGCATCCAAATGCGATTTCCTTGGAGCCTGCATAAACTGACTTACCAATCCAATAGCATAGCTCAAATTTGGCCTAGTAATAGTCATATAAATCAAACTTCCTACTATGCGCCTGTACATAGTAGGGTCTTCCAGAAGCTCACCTTCATCTATGCTCAGATTCACATTCTGCTCCAAAGGAACTGAAATAGGCTTACAGCCTGTCATCCCATATTTGGATAGCATGTCCAATCCATACTGCCTCTAAAGAGCCGTATCCCACTTGGTGATCTAATCACCTCAATTCCCAAGAAATAACGTAGCTCTCCCAAATCCTTCATCTCAAACTTTTGCTTCAATAGCATTTTCACATGAAGGATATCTTCATCACTATCACCTGTGATGTATCAAATCATCAACATAAATGACAAGCAGCATAATACCTTTCTCTGTTTTTCTCACATAAAGTGAGAAATATGCCTTGGAAATTTGAAAGCCAATAGTGACAAGATACTGTCCTATCTTATCAGACCATGCTCTAGGTGCTTGCTTCAAGTCATACAAGGCTGTCTTCAACCTGCAAACAAACTCAGGATGAACAGCATGAACATAACCTGGTGGCTGCTCCATAAACACCTCTTCTTGCAAATCACCATGCAAGAAGGCATTCTTTACATCCATCTGATGTAAAGACCATCCCTTTGATGCAGCCATAGCAATGACTGCTCTTACAGTTGCCATCCTTGCAACCGGACTGAATGTTTCTTCATAATCAGTGCCATATGTATGTGCATACCCCTTGATAACTAATCTTGCCTTGTATCTGTTCATAGAACCATCTGCATTATGCTTGACCTTATAAACCCACTTACAGCCAATTGCATTCTTGTCTTTAGGCAAAGGCACACCAATTCCCATGTAGCATTTGCTTCCAAGGCATCCATTTCTTCATCCATGGCTTTCTCCCATTTTTCTTTTCCCATGGCTTGTTCAAAAGAAGTGGGTTCTGGTTCCTGTATCACTTTGACCATATAGGCATTGTGAATGGCTATAAATCCATCATATTTCAGCCTATCCATAGGATATCTAGCTCTGGTAGACCTGCACAAAATAGGCTCACTTCCAGGTGCTCTCAAAACATCCCTGGTCTTCCTTACTCCAGGTGTAACAACAGAAGGAATACCCAACTCATCATCAATGCTCTGTTCTGAGCCACTGGATTCACCATCCACATAAGAGTGACCTGCATTCACATCAAACATGGGCTGATCTACCTTCTCTTTTCCTTTTCATGATAGCTGTGTTGGAAAACTGAAGGAAAAGAGTAGAGTGGACACAAACTCAGAATACTTGCATTACTTCCATTGTAGAATGAAGAAGAGTGAGGTCCTTAAGTAGGCACCTCATACATGCTCACTGACATCACTGATGACTTTAGAGCTCCACAATCATCTCCTCAATCTGCTCCTAGATTCTCTCAATCATCCTATGTGGCTCTTCCACCACCTAACTGTGCTTGTGGGCACCTAACTGTGCCTCTAGCACTCACACATAGAAACATAAGGTGTGCCTGAGGCATACACCTTGAGATATCCCAACAAACCCCCCCTCAAGGAAATGCCTCAGGCTATGCCAAGGATACATCTAGTCTCATAGTTTCTCATGCCATCTCATGGTGGTCAAGGATAAATCTATGGCTAGGTTCTCATGCTAGCAAGGGTTCCCTTGGGTGTAAGGTAAACAAAAAGGGATACAAAAAGACCTTCCAATGGTTATCTCCCCTGCATGTACATGCACACAATGTCTGCAGGAGGTACCATGGAGCAAAACATACACATGGCCTACATCATAAGGTGACCAGAGGTGTTTACAAAACACACAAAAACACAATAGTTTATTTTCATTCATTTTGGAGGACTATCCAGGCTGAGTACCTCGACATAAAAAGAGAGATCTGGAGCATACATAGAGATGTTTAAAATGCATAATCTTCATGGGATGCCTCATCTTGTGGAGGCTCAACTGAAAGTAGATTTGCATTTTCTTTCTTTGCTTTGGCTCTGCAAAACTTCTCATTATGGTTGTTCTTGCCACAGTGCTTGCATGGATTAATTTTGAAGCAGTCCTTTGAAAGGTGATTTGTCTTTCCACAGTGATTGCAAGGAGTATACTTGCCCTTCTGGACTTTTATAGCATAAGCAGTGTCATTGCCTTTACTGAGCTCCATATGCCTTTCTTCTTCTTAGAGAGCAGAGATAATACCTTCAAGATTAGGATTAGGAAGATTTTTCAAAGTGGTAACTATGTGATCATAATCTTCAGGCATGCTCTTAAGTAACACTGCCATAGCATCATCTGGAGAAATAGGAGAGTTGATAGAAGCTAATTGAGTCATAAGACTCCGCATATAGTTGACATGAGCTGCTAAAGTAGTACCACTAGTCATCTTCAATTCAAAGAAAGAGATTTTAAGTGATAGTTTAGAGATGTGAGAGCTAGCACCAAAAATCATGTCAAGCTTCTGCCAAGCTTCCGAAGGAGACTCCAAGTCAGAGATATGGTGTATATAATCATCTCCTAAAGCAAGAGCAATGATACCATATGCTTTTTCTTCTCTAGCTGGATCCCTTGTCGGTCGTGTCGGAGTTGAGGATTCTCCAGCATTGGAGGCCATAGAAGAAGCGGTAGGAGTAGGTTTGACAAGTCCCCATAAGTTCTCCCTCATCAATGCAAATTTCACGTTCATCTGCCATGTATGGAAGCCCTTTTCATTGAACTTTTCTAGATTCAATAGGGTAGCCATGAGAGGGTCTAACCCAGATATTGGGCAGTGTCTATCTCTCTTACAAGGCAAAAAATAACTGAAAGACTTCCAAAATATGAGCACTTGATGTAGCAAAGACTAGTGACCAATATTCAAACAATGATGCTTCTTCTTACATGCTTCACAGAGGTGGCTTAAAATGAGAACTTTCCAATCAAAACCAGGTCTAGTAATTCAAAACAAAACTGAAGCCACATTTGTACTGAAGTTATTGAAAGCTTCAAAAGACCAGAAATGCTAGAGTAGCATTTTATGTAGCATCATCTTCAAAAGCTTGTCAAAACTGTCAAAACTAAAGAGCTGAACTTGGAGGGCTTATAGCTCACTCTTCAAAGCAAAAGAAAAAGGGCTTTCTGAGGCAAAAGAAAGCTGGTATACCACAGTAGATCCTCTGGGAAGAAGAGGCGCAAAAACGCATCAGGTCGCCTTCTCTTCCTTCTACAAAGTCGACTGGTTTTTCTATGTTTTCTCCTTGAATATGCAGCCATTGCTGCTCAGATTTCAGCACAAGGTAGCCCAAGGTATGGAGAAGCTTCCCCTAAAAGGAATTAGAGAAAGAAGGAGCAGGCGCAGAGAAAACACAGGAAGAGAAATCGATGAAAACCGTGTAATGGCGACCAGCAGAGATGGAGGTTCTTCAATTCCTTGCAGCCAGAAGTTCGCCCCTTCAAGATGGATCTCCAGCAGGAAGGGAGTGGGAAATGGTTGAGAACCTGAGGAGAACAGGCTTAAGCAAATTTTGGGAAGAAGAGGGAGAGATGGTGAAGAAGAAGAAGAAGATGATGATGATGATGTGGCAGAAATGGGCTCAAGGGGGATCAAATGGCTCTGATACCATGTTGGAAAACTGAAGGAAAAGAGTAGAGTGGACACAAACTCAGAATACTTGCATTACTTCCATTGTAGAATGAAGAAGAGTGAGGTCCTTAAGTAGGCACCTCATACATGCTCACTGACATCACTGATGACTTCAGAGCTCCACAATCATCTCCTCAATCTGCTCCTAGATTCTCTCAATCATCCTATGTGGCTCTTCCACCACCTAACTGTGCTTGTGGGCACCTAACTGTGCCTCTAGCACTCACACATAGAAACATAAGGTGTGCCTGAGGCATATACCTTGAGATATCCCAACAACCTGCGTACCACTATCTGCATTGCTTTGTGGAGATTCTCCTGATCTCAATCTGCCATTCCATGGCGAAGTATGTGAACCACTGCTAGAGGACACTACAGGTCCACTAATATTTTGTGATTACTGCTGTGAATTCTATGCAGCATTACCATTTTGTGCATCTACATCATCAATCACATTTACTAGTTTGTACCAGCTACTCATCTCATCAAAAACAACATCTCTGCTCACTGTAAACTTATGAGTAGAAGGGTTATAGCATCTATACCCTTTCTGCTACAGAGAATAACTAATAAAGATGCACTTCTCAGCTTTTGGATCCAACTTGGACCTCAACTCATCTGGCACATGAACATAGGCAATGCAACCAAAAATTTTCAAATGAGAAATATCTGGTTTCCTACTAGTAGACATCTCCTTTGGCGTCATGCCATGTATTGCTGCAGTGGGAGTCCCGTACATTATGTAAACTGCTGTAGCAATTGCTTCCACCCAACAATAATCTGGAAGGTCTTTTTCATTTAGCATGGCCTGAGATACCTCTCCAATATGCCTGTTTTTCCTTTCTGCAAGTCCATTTTGCTATGGGGTATGACTGCACGAATATTGCTGCTTTATGCCATGCTCTTGTAGGAACCTTGTAGACTCATTTGAGAGGTACTCTCCCCCTCCATCTGACCTTAGGCATTTTATTTGCAAGCCTATTTCTTTTTCAACCATAGCTTTAAAAGCTTTGAAGTGCCCAAACACTTCACTTTTCTTTTTCATAAAATACACCCAAACTTTTTTGTTGTAGTCATTAATAAAAGTGACAAAATAATGACAGCCTCCAATAGATGCAACTTTAGTAGTCCACACATCAGAGTGGATTAATTCCAATGGCTTCTTACTCTCTTGAACATGCCTAGGAAATGGTTTCCTTGCCTATTTTCCAAATTGACAAGCTTCACAAACCTTATGCATTTCTGCAACCTTGAATTTAGGCAATCCTGCAACAATGTTTTGGGCCTGCATTGATTTAAGTCACTGTACATTAACATGACCAATGCGTTTATGCGAGATATCAATATCTGCAACTACACCGGTCCCATGTGCAAACATTGCTGCACTCAATTCAGGCATGTCTGCATCCAATGTAAACATCCTGCCCTTCTTCTTTCCTTTTGCTATCAAGCGACCGTTATTTTTCATATCCTCAACAAAGCATCCATGAGAATTAAATCTGACCTGCAAGCCGTGCTCAACCATTTGACCAATAGAAACTAGGTTCTTGGTGATATTTGGGACATGAAATAGACAGGTATTTCTTTTTCCCATCCTTCATAAACAAAGGAATTTTACTAATCTGCATAATAGGATGTGCAGTATCATCACCAGTCTCCACAAATCATGGTTTTTCCATTTTCTTTGCATCCTGCATCCATTCTGCATGACCTGTCATGTGGTTTGATGCACCTGAGTCAACATACCACACATCATTGCTTTCTTCTGCACTTGTCACAGAATTGGTCATGTGCTGCACCATACACAGATGCTCATTTCTGTCATCACCCTGTCTACTAGAAGATGCATAATTCCCTTGTTGCAATTTTCGATTCATGATGTCATTCTGCTTTTTGTAGTAGTCTTTAGCCATATGACCCATTTTACCACAATAGTAGCATTCAACATTGCTGTTTGCATTTTGGCCTCTCTGCCATCCACCAAGACCTCTTTGGCTCCCCCTGCCTCTAAAGTTACCATGTCCTCCTCCAAAGGACTGATTTTCTTGAGTTTGTTGCATATTCTGATTTCTACCACGGCCTCCAGATCAGCCTCCTCTACCTCTGCCTCTACCTCTTCCAGCATTTGAGTAGAAGAAAGTTTCTTTTGAAGTTCCTCCTGAAGAAGATGCACCACCATTTCTCTGCTCTTTAGAAATTAGAAGAGCAAACAACTCCTCAAAATCAGGAAATTTTTCATGGACGGCAATGGATGTCCGGAACTGTGCATAATCCTTTCCTAGACCATTCAAGGTCACAGAAACTAGATCATCATCTTCCACTAGTGACCCAATGGAAGCAAGTGCATCTGCAATTTTCTTCACCTTCATATGTAGTCATTGATGCTCATATTTTCTCTCTGCACATTGTGCAACTCCTGCTTGAGCTGCATTTTCCTGGCTTGCGTATTTGTGATGTACATTTTTGCTAATCTATCCCATGCCTCCTTTGGCGTACTTGCATCCTGAATATGCACAATTATAGAATCCAAAATACTGATAGAAAGCCAGTACATAACTTTTTTGGCTCTCTCATGCCATCCTTTAAATGCCCGCATTTCCTGTTGATTGGGAACATTAGGAAGAACTGGTTCTTCTTCATTTCCTGTAATGAACTCCCAATAGCCTTTTCCCATAAGGAAATTCATCATTCTAAACTTCCATGCCTGGAATTTGTTCTTGTCAAGCTTTTTAGTGACAATCTGTGAAAGAGAATCAGATGCCATTACAGAACACTGCAAAATATTCTGTCACTGCAGAAAAAACATAGCTTTTGCCTCACACGGGTAGATCTGCAAAACTGACGAAAGTGGTATTTGACCACACAGTCACTTCCTAGTGACGATTTTGCATCAACAGGCAACAAGGATGATTCTGCAACTCCCAATATCTCTGTGCATAGGCATATGATGCAATTTTTTGCGGCAACTTTTCACCGACCTGCAGAGCAGTGGTCGCACAACAAAAATAGGGCCTTTTTCTGAGTGCCTGCGAAGAACTTCTGCCTCCAAAACGGGCCCCGAAACGGCCTTGAATCAGAAAAATAAAGTCACCGAGGGCTTTGTCTATTCCCACAGCATATAATGCCCTCTCGCCACACCGTGAAGGGCGTCTCAATCTGAGACAGTGCACTCTTGCACTTTCGGCTATGCTACCTGTAGAGATTTGCTCCCAAAATCGAAAAAGGAAAGCAACACTGGTCCTCTTACCAGGACACCGCAAACTTGGTTTGCTTTCTTGAGCTCCTTACCACAAACCAGGCTCTGATACCATGTGAAGATAGTGGGAGGGAGGGAAGGAGTCTCACTTGCGGCTTTCTCACATACACAATGGGGGAATACACACAAAGGTGGAGGTTGAAAATAGTTTTCCTCTTCTTAGTTGTGAAAGCCAAAAGAACTCTCGTACAAAGAAATAGAAGAACCCTATATGTGGGTCTCAAACCAAACTCAGCTAACTAAGGTGGCATACTAACTGAGCCACGAACTAGAGTACATAAGGATAGCTGTCATCCAGCTATTATTCGTGGGTGGTGTACCAACCGCATCTGCAGTTAACAAGTCGGTGACATAAATGCACAATGGTCACCCTGGCATATCATGAGTGGAGCTCGATATCTCAACATTAGATGTGCATGATATTTTTCAAAAGCCTCAAACCAAGTGATTTCAAGTCCTATGCAAAGAATCATGGCCATTCGATGTCATTTTCATTGGATATTTCCTAGTTTTGCACCATGCATCATGCATGGTCATTGAAAAACATGCATCTATCAACTTCTAGCCATGCAAATGACATTTGATAAGCATCATACTTTGTGCAAGTAGTAAAATGGGTGAGTTCAAGGCTTGTGCAATTATCATGGCCATTTGGTGTCATTTTCATGGCATGGAATGAATATTTCCTAGTTTTTCACCATGCATCATGCATCAGTTTTCAAAAACATGCATCGGTGTGCTTGTAGCCTTGAAAATGGTATTTGATGGACAAAACACTTTGATAAAGCCTTAAAATCGGTATATTTAAGGTATATGCAAAGTATCATAGCCATCTGATGTCATTTGCATGGCTTGGAATGGATATTTCCTAGTTTTTCACCATGCATCATGCATGAGTCTTGAAAAACATGCATTGATGTGTTTCTTGCAGCCATGAAAATGGTATTTTATGGACATGAAACTTTATAAAAGCCTTAAAATAGGTGATTTCATAGCTTGTGCAAAGTATCATGACCATCTCATGTCATTTTCATTTTTTGGAATGGATATTTCCTAGTTTTTCATCATGCATCATGCATGAGCATTGAAAAACATGCATTGGTGTGCTTCTAACCATAAAAATGGTATTTTCTAGGAGTGATACTTTGCACAAGACTTAAACAAGGAAATTTCAATGCCTATGCAAAGTATCATGCCCATCTATTACATGGCTTGGAATAAATATTTCCTAGTTATTCACCATGCATCATGCATAAGCATTGAAATACATGCATCGGTGCTTGTAGCCATGAAATTTTTTATAAAAAAAGACCCTTGCAAAGTTTGGAGCTGATCCGACAATGGGATATATGGATGCGGATGTCCATTGTGCATTTTTCCTTCACATACATAGCATCCACATGCAAATATGGGCATTCTAATTCCCCAGTGTCACATCCGACATCCAATGCACCTTACACTTTGGAAGGACATTAAAAAAACTTGCAAATTTTGGTGCTGATCCAACTGTGTGGTACACGGATCTCGGTGTCCATTGCACTTGTTTCCTTCATATATATAGCATCCATATGCGAATATGAGCATTCTTGTTCCCTGGTGGCACATCTGGCATCCAATGCACCTTACGCTTGGCAAGGACATTAAAACAAAATTTTTTAAGACCCTTGAAAAGTTTGGTGTTGATCCGATGGTGGAATATACAGATGTCAGTGTCCATTGCACATTTTTCCTTCATATCACGTAGCATCCACGTGTGAATATGTGCATTCTTCTTCCACGGTGTCACACATGGCATCCGATCCACCTGATACTTTGGAAGTACATTAAAACCAAATTTTGTAAGACCCTTGCAAAGTTTGGTGCTAATCCAACGGTGGGATATATGGATGCAGATGTCCATTGTGCATTTTTCCTTCACATACATAGCATCCGCATGCAAAAATGGGCATTCTTGTTCCTCGGTGTCACATCCGAAATCCAATGCACCTTACACTTTGCAAGGACATTAAAATAAATTGTTTTAAGACCCTTGCAAATTCTGGTGCTGATCCGACGATGTGGTATGCAGATCTCGGTGTTTGTTGCACATTTTTGCTTCATATTGAGTAGCATCCACTTGCGAATATGTGCATTCTTGCTCCCTAGTGGCACATATGGCATCCGATCCATGTGATACTTTGGAAGAAAATTAAAACTAATTTTTTTAAGACCCTTGCAAAGTTTGGAGCTGATCTGATGGTGGGATATATGGATGTAGATGTCCATTGCACATTTTTCCTTCACATACACAACATCCACATGTAAATATGGGCATTCTTGTTCCCTAGTGTCACATCCGGCATCCCAATGCACCTTAAACTTTGCAAGGACATTAAAACAACTTGTTTTAAGACCCTTGAAAAGTTTGGTGCTTATCCGACAATGTGGTATAAGGATGTCGGTGTCTATTGTGCTTGTTTCCTTCATATACATAGCATCCACATGCGAATATGAGCATTCTTGTTCCCTGGTGGCACATTCGGCATCGGATGCACCTTACACTTTGCAAGGACATTAAAAAAAAAATTGAAGACCCTTGCAAATTTTGGCGCTGATCTGACGGTGGGATATACAGACGCGGATGTCCATTGTGTGTTTTTCCTTCACATACATAGCATCCGCATGCAAATATGGGCATTCGAAATCCACGGTGTCACATTCGGCATCCAATGCACCTTACACTTTGCAAGGACATTAGAAAAACTTTTTTTAAGACCCTTGCAAAGTTTGGTGCAGATCCAACGGTGTGGTATACAGATCTCGGTGTCTGTTGCGCTTGTTTCCTTCATATACATAGCATCCACATGTGAATATGAGCATTCTTGTTCCCCGGTGGCACATCTGGCATCCGATGTAGCTTACACTTTGCAAGGACATTAAAACACTTGCTTTAATACCCTTGCAGAGTTTAGTGCTGATCCAACGGTGTGGTATACGGATGTCAGTGTCCGTTGCACATTTTTCCTTCATATCACGTAGCATCCATGTGCAAATATGTGAATTCTTGCATCCGATGGCACATATGGCATTCGATCCACCTGATACTTTGGAAGGACATTAAAACCAATTTGTCTAAGACCTTTTCAAAATTTGGTGCTAATATGATGGTGGAATATATGGATGTGGATGTCCATTGTGCATTTTTTCTTCACATACTTAGCATCCACATGCAAATATGGGCATTCTTGCTCCCAATGTTACATCAGGCATCCAATGCTCCTTACACTTTGCAAGGACATTAGAACAACTTGTTTTAATACCCTTGCAAAATTTGGTGCTGATCCGACGGTGTGGTATATGGATCTTGGTATCCGTTGCGCTTATTTCCTTCAGATCTATGTCCTCTTAAATCAACATAGGAGACCTGCTTCTTGGAGATCGACTTTAGAAATTTCCCTTACCCTTTTGACTTTAGATTCTTGTCCTTACCCTTTTGGTGCTAAAATGCTTGTAGTTGATGTTGGCTCTTTCCTACTGCTTTCGTAGGAAGAGCTGGGTATTCTATGTTGCAGGGTTCCGAGGCTTTTTGTCACCTACAGATATATTGGGATTGTCGTTGTAGTATATGTGTAGCTTAGGACCTCGAGTCGTGTTCCGGTGAGAGACGTAGGCTTAAGTGTGGTAAGTAAACAAAATGCAAGCATGTGTAAAAGGCACGTAAACCATTGTTGTTGGGGTAATGAAGGCTTTCGCCTTCATTGGGGGTTGTAGGGTTTAGGAGGAGTTTAAGGGTTCAGAAGGAGGTTGTAGGGTTTAGAAAGAGTTCAAGGGTTTAGGAGAAGTTCCAGGATTCAGAAGGAGGTTCCAGGGTTCAGAAAGAGTTCCAGCGTTCAGAAGGAGGTTCCAAGGTTTAGAAGGAGTCCAGGGTTAGAAGGAGGATACAAGGTTCAGAGTAGAGTACATGGTGGAGAACTCGTCTCCCTCGTAGATCATGGAGTTTAAGGGTTTAGGAAAGCATAGGAGTGGGAGAGGAAGAAGGTGTAAGAGCATGGGTGAAAGAAGAGAGAGGAGGAAGGAGGAGGAGGGAAGAGGAGGAGGGAGAGAGAGGAGAGAGGAGGAGGAGGAGGAGGAGGAGGAGGAGGAGGGAGGAGGAGGAGAAGGAGGAAGGAGGAGGAGGGAGGAGGAGAGGGAGAGGGTGGGTTGCAGGGTTGGAGGAGAGGGGAGAAGGGTTGCAAGGTTAGGACATGCTTTTGGACGTGCAGTGCAAGGAAGCATGGACACTTGAGACAAATGCTTGGAATACCAACGTAGACTCAACACAATGCCCCCAAGAGTGTGGGCTTCATTCCATTATGGGGTATTTATACAAGTTGGAGAGCTTCTCTCCCTGCATGTAACACAAAGTCGTATCACAAAGTTGTTACACAAAGTTGTGTCACAAAGTCGTAACACATTCTCTCTCTACATGTAGAAGTTGTAACACAAAGTGGTAACACAAAGTTGTTACACAAAGTTGTAGCACAAAGTTGTTACACAAAGTTGTAGCACAAAGTTGTTACACAAAGTTGTAACACAAAGTTGTGACACAAAGTTGTAACACATTCTCTCTCTTCATGTAGAAGTTGTAACACAAACTTGTAACACAAAGTTATTACACAAAGTCGTAACACAAAGTTGTGTCTAGAAGTTGTAACACAAAGTTGCAACACAAAGTTGTATCACAAAGTTGTAACACCTTCTCTTTCTTCCTACTGCTTTCGTAGGAAGAGCTGGGTATTCTATGTTGCAGGGTTCCGAGGCTTTTTGTCACCTACAGATATATTGGGATTGTCATTGTAGTATATGTGTAGCTTAGGACCTCGAGTCGTGTTCCGGTGAGAGACGTAGGCTTAAGTGTGGTAAGTAAACAAAATGCAATCATGTGTAAAAGGCACGTAAACCATTGTTGTTGGGGTAATGAAGGCTTTCGCCTTCATTGGGGGTTGTAGGGTTTAGGAGGAGTTTAAGGGTTCAGAAGGAGGTTGTAGGGTTTAGAAAGAGTTCAAGGGTTTAGGAGAAGTTCCAGGGTTCAGAAGGAGGTTCCAGGGTTCAGAAAGAGTTCCAGGGTTCAGAAGGAGGCTCCAAGGTTTAGAAGGAGTCCAGGGTTAGAAGGAGGATACAAGGTTCAGAGTAGAGTACATGGTGGAGAACTCGTCTCCCTCGTAGATCATGGAGTTTAAGGGTTTAGGAAAGCATAGGAGTGGGAGAGGAAGAAGGTGTAAGAGCATGGGTGAAAGAAGAGAGAGGAGGAAGGAGGAGGAGGGAAGAGGAGGAGGGAGAGAGAGGAGAGACGAGGAGGAGGAGGAGGGAGGAGGAGGAGGAGGAGGAGGAGGAGGAGGGAGGAGGAGGAGAAGGAGGAAGGAGGAGGAGGGAGGAGGAGAGGGAGAGGGTGGGTTGCAGGGTTGGAGGAGAGGGGAGAAGGGTTGCAAGGTTAGGACATGCTTTTGGACGTGCAGTGCAAGGAAGCATGGACACTTGAGACAAATGCTTGGAATACCAACGTAGACTCAACACAATGCCCCCAAGAGTGTGGGCTTCATTCCATTATGGGGTATTTATACAAGTTGGAGAGCTTCTCTCCCTGCATGTAACACAAAGTCGTATCACAAAGTTGTTACACAAAGTTGTGTCACAAAGTCGTAACACATTCTCTCTCTACATGTAGAAGTTGTAACACAAAGTGGTAACACAAAGTTGTTACACAAAGTTGTAGCACAAAGTTGTTACACAAAGTTGTAGCACAAAGTTGTTACACAAAGTTGTAACACAAAGTTGTGACACAAAGTCGTAACACATTCTCTCTCTTCATGTAGAAGTTGTAACACAAACTTGTAACACAAAGTTGTTACACAAAGTCGTAACACAAAGTTGTGTCTAGAAGTTGTAACACAAAGTTGCAACACAAAGTTGTATCACAAAGTTGTAACACCTTCTCTTTCTTCATAAAAAGCAGTTGGCTCTTTCCTACTGCTTTCGTAGGAAGAGCTGGGTATTCTATGTTGCAGGGTTCCGAGGCTTTTTGTCACCTACAGATATATTGGGATTGTCGTTGTAGTATATGTGTAGCTTAGGACCTCGAGTCGTGTTCCGGTGAGAGACGTAGGCTTAAGTGTGGTAAGTAAACAAAATGCAAGCATGTGTAAAAGGCACGTAAACCATTGTTGTTGGGGTAATGAAGGCTTTCGCCTTCATTGGGGGTTGTAGGGTTTAGGAGGAGTTTAAGGGTTCAGAAAGAGGTTGTAGGGTTTAGAAAGAGTTCAAGGGTTTAGGAGAAGTTCCAAGGTTCAGAAGGAGGTTCCAGGGTTTAGAAAGAGTTCCAGGGTTCAGAAGGAGGTTCCAAGGTTTAGAAGGAGTCCAGGGTTAGAAGGAGGATACAAGGTTCAGAGTAGAGTACATGGTGGAGAACTCGTCTCCCTCGTAGATCATGGAGTTTAAGGGTTTAGGAAAGCATAGGAGTGGGAGAGGAAGAAGGTGTAAGAGCATGGGTGAAAGAAGAGAGAGGAGGAAGGAGGAGGAGGGAAGAGGAGGAGGGAGAGAGAGGAGAGAGGAGGAGGAGGACGAGGAGGAGGAGGAGGGAGGAGGAGGAGAAGGAGGAAGGAGGAGGAGGGAGGAGGAGAGGGAGAGGGTGGGTTGCAGGGTTGGAGGAGAGGGGAGAAGGGTTGCAAGGTTAGGACATGCTTTTGGACGTGCAGTGCAAGGAAGCATGGACACTTGAGACAAATTCTTGGAATACCAACGTAGACTCAACACAATGCCCCCAAGAGTGTGGGCTTCATTCCATTATGGGGTATTTATACAAGTTGGAGAGCTTCTCTCCCTGCATGTAACACAAAGTCGTATCACAAAGTTGTTACACAAAGTTGTGTCACAAAGTCGTAACACATTCTCTCTCTACATGTAGAAGTTGTAACACAAAGTGGTAACACAAAGTTGTTACACAAAGTTGTACCACAAAGTTGTTACACAAAGTTGTAGCACAAAGTTGTTACACAAAGTTGTAACACAAAGTTGTGACACAAAGTTGTAACACATTCTCTCTCTTCATGTAGAAGTTGTAACACAAACTTGTAACACAAAGTTGTTACACAAAGTCGTAACACAAAGTTGTGTCTAGAAGTTGTAACACAAAGTTGTATCACAAAGTTGTAACACCTTCTCTTTCTTCCTACTGCTTTCGTAGGAAGAGCTGGGTATTCTATGTTGCAGGGTTCCGAGGCTTTTTGTCACCTACAGATATATTGGGATTGTCGTTGTAGTATATGTGTAGCTTAGGACCTCGAGTCGTGTTCCGGTGAGAGACGTAGGCTTAAGTGTGGTAAGTAAACAAAATGCAAGCATGTGTAAAAGGCACGTAAACCATTGTTGTTGGGGTAATGAAGGCTTTCGCCTTCATTGGGGGTTGTAGGGTTTAGGAGGAGTTTAAGGGTTCAGAAGGAGGTTGTAGGGTTTAGAAAGAGTTCAAGGGTTTAGGAGAAGTTCCAGGGTTCAGAAGGAGGTTCCAGGGTTCAGAAAGAGTTCCAGGGTTCAGAAGGAGGTTCCAAGGTTTAGAAGGAGTCCAGGGTTAGAAGGAGGATACAAGGTTCAGAGTAGAGTACATGGTGGAGAACTCGTCTCCCTCGTAGATCATGGAGTTTAAGGGTTTAGGAAAGCATAGGAGTGGGATAGGAAGAAGGTGTAAGAGCATGGGTGAAAGAAGAGAGAGGAGGAAGGAGGAGGAGGGAAGAGGAGGAGGGAGAGAGAGGAGAGAGGAGGAGGAGGAGGAGGGAGGAGGAGGAGGAGGAGGAGGAGGAGGAGGGAGGAGGAGGAGAAGGAGGAAGGAGGAGGAGGGAGGAGGAGAGGGAGAGGGTGGGTTGCAGGGTTGGAGGAGAGGGGAGGAGGGTTGCAAGGTTAGGACATGCTTTTGGACGTGCAGTGCAAGGAAGCATGGACACTTGAGACAAATGCTTGGAATACCAACGTAGACTCAACACAATGCCCCCAAGAGTGTGGGCTTCATTCCATTATGGGGTATTTATACAAGTTGGAGAGCTTCTCTCCCTGCATGTAACACAAAGTCGTATCACAAAGTTGTTACACAAAGTTGTGTCACAAAGTCGTAACACATTCTCTCTCTACATGTAGAAGTTGTAACACAAAGTGGTAACACAAAGTTGTTACACAAAGTTGTAGCACAAAGTTGTTACACAAAGTTGTAGCACAAAGTTGTTACACAAAGTTGTAACACAAAGTTGTGACACAAAGTCGTAACACATACAGGTCTCTGAACTTGCGCAACTTCTCTGCACCCAATGGCTTCATGAATATGTCAGCTACCTGATCCTCTATGCTGACATAAACTAGATCAATAAAACCGACTAGAACATTGTCCTGCACATATTGATAATGCACCTCAATGTGCTTTGTTCTAGCATGATAGATTGGGTTATTTTCCAAGTGTATATTGCTCATGTTGTCATAATAAATGACAACTGGCCCATCTTTATACTGATGCATATCATAAAGTAGCTTATGCAACCAAGCTACCTCACATGCAACCATTGCTGCACCCTTGTACTCAACCTCTGTGCTCAACAAGGCAACTATAGGTTGTTTCTTACTACTCCAAGTGACTACAGCACTCCCAAAAGAGAACATATATCCTCTTGTAGATCGCCTATCAAAAATACTACCAGCCCAATCAGCATCAATGTATCCATGCAACTGTATCTGAACCCTAGTCTCATAAAATAGTCCATACTACAATGTGAACTTGACATACCTCAGTATGTGTCTAGTTGCATTCAAATGAGATTTCCTTAGAGCCTGCATAAACTAACTTACTAACCCAATAGCGTAGCTCAAATGCGGTTTCCTTAGAGCCGTGTTGTGTACAAAAGAGGCCCTTTCTCCTTGTCTTCTTGCCTTTGCATCCTTGTATCTTGTCACCCATCTTTTCATCACATCACTATTAAGCGTGCAATAGAGGTTGATATTATTAAGCAACTCCATGTCTATTACTTTGCTACATCCTTTCCCTTGAGGCACAATAGAGGTCATCCTTAGGTCTTCATCATCTCTCCATAGTCATGGGAGAGAGCTATCCACATTAACAAGAAACTCAAAAATATTTACAAGTGGCTCGTGTACTAACCAACCCTCAGCCATGCTACCTTCGGGTCTTGCATTTTGTCTCACAAAGCCGTCAAGGTCTTCACGAAGCACTCGAGGAAGAACACCATTGTGCATGTACAATACTGCATATAATAATCTCATCCACAGAATGCATTATGATATGTAGTTGGCTTGTGAGAATAAAACGTGGAAATGTCTCCTCCACTAAACAAACCACCTGCACTGACATAACTCGAGCATTCTCAAGCATGGTGGGATCTATTTCCTTTGAGCTCACATACCTAGAAAGTAAAAAGTATGCAATATTAGCAATATGAATACCTTGCATCCTATAAAGTACCTCAGAAGCTCGCCCATCTTGTAAATACAATATTCACATTTTGTATCCTATAAAGTACCTCACAAGTTCACCCATCTTGTAAATACAATCCTTCACATCCTTTGATGCACTGTGAGAAATGCTAGTAGTTTGGTAGTATGAATTGAACACACGAGAAATGGTTGATTAGTTGCTTCTAATTCACCCACAAATTTGGAAGGAAAAAGACTTTATGCACATAAAATACTTGGAGCATCTTGTGCCAATCATGAGATTTCAAGCCATATAACTGCTCTACACCTCTTTTCTTTCTTTTTGTGAAGGCCCCCTTCAAACACCTCATGCATCCAAGCTTGCACAATCATCCCCAAGCACACAAAAGAAGAGCGTGAACAAGGAAGAGAAGAAAGAGAAGCAGCTTTGAAGAAGGACAAGAAGCTTCCATACCTCTATCCAAGGTAAGTCTCTTGATGGTTGATCATCTTTGGAAGTTGCTCTCTTTGGATTCGTCCTTTGTCGCATGCAGGGAATAGATGTTTTTGGTACTAGTGTTGTTCTTTTTGGGGTTGGGCACATGTTCTTTTCAATTTCTTAGAAAAAGGCGTCTATCGGAGTGCATCTAACAGCACATCTATGGACGTGTTTGTCTTGTAAGAAAACAGACAACCGTGCCTATAGATGTGCTATTAGATGCGCTCTGACAGTCTTATGTATTCTTTCCTTTCCCCTTCCTTTTCCTTCTCTTTCCCTTCCCCTTCCCCTTTCACTTCTAAGAAAAGGATTGCATATTGAATGATGGAAATAAGTGATTGCATGAATGAAGAAAAGGATTCCATGAATGATGGAAAGCGGTTGCATGATTAAAGAACGGGATTGCATGAATGATGGAAAGGGAAAGCATGATTGAAGAAAGAGATTGCATTCGTGAGAAAATAAGGGATTGCGTTCTCTTTTTCTCTCCTTTCTTCTCTCTTTCCTTTTGTTTTCTCCTCTTTTCTTCTATGATTAATCAGAGGCATCCTCATCCTTGCTTCCATCATTAGAGCCTTCTTCATTGACTTCTTCCTCCTCAGTATCCTCGCCTTCTTCCTCCTTAATATCCCTAGGAGAGGGACAACATGTATCAATGTATAAAAAATCAAATCTTTATTTACAACATTGACATTTTTTAAGTACTTTTAAATACCTACAAGGGCACTCCAGTAACCCAGATATACTACTCCTCAGTATTCAACCCCTCGTCATAGAAGTGCCTCCAAGTATGTCACCTACGACATCCACGATTGTAGGCTGTCTCGATAGAAGTAGGGTATCTGCCCACGATATCAAGCTGTAAGATGACACAATTTGCAAAGGGGTTAGTACAAAGGAACAAACTCCTAATAAACCACATAAACACAATATAATTTGAGATCAATACTTAGAAATTGGGCCTCCCATGATGCAATAACCCCTGCTCTGAGATGCATGTTTCCATATTGCTCCATCTGGATCCATTGTGCCTCCATGTGCTGTAGAATGGGGCCCTTTTTCACTGCCTTCATCTCTTTCTTCCACTCATGCTTATGAGCGGTGTGTGGCTGGCCCCTTGGTGCTTGTCCTCCCTCTCTCTTAGCAATATTGGCTAGTTCTTGCCTCTTAAGAAAAGACATCTTATTGGCAAGAGTTGGCAAGGATAGCGGTAATTTTTGGCTTTGCCCAGTTGTCAATGAACTCAACACGTTCTGGATTGGGATACCTCTTGCATATAGTCTTGATGGTATCCTCAGTGAAAATTTCTTTCTGCTCTTTGAATGGAATAAAGAAGTCTCTATAGTTGTTATGAACTACAGAGCACATGAAGTACATGACATCCTTCCCCTGTGCAAATGCCACCCATCTGAGTGATATCATAGTAGATCGCACGATCACCATCTGCCACATTTGCATCTAAATCATCCCCGCCATCCCCAGTGCTACCCCCAAAGAACTGTGCCATGCATCCTATGCTAGAGCTCTCCCTACTACTACATCTGCTACCATGTTGTGATGAGCTACTATAATGGGCACTCACCTCTGGGCCAGGGGCTCCTAACTACATGGGAGTAGGCTAGCGGCTCAATGATCTAGAAGGGACTCTTGACTGTAGGGGAGAAGAAACTCTTAATTGCAGGGGAGAAGGCTTGCAGCTCTGTCGCCTGCTAGGCTGTCTCAACTCCACATGAGTATCTCAAGCGGTATGGGTGTGGGGTGGTTTGGAATCTATACTCTTGACTCACGAGGGGTGTTTTGAGTGCTCTTCATGTATGTATATAGTTCTCATCTCGAGTGGGATGGTGCCCCAAAATGTTATATAACTATTGTTATAAGAAGGCATCTCGAGGGTCATGGGAGGCTCCTAAAGAGCTTCTTGGCCACATGATGAACTGCAAAAAAGAAGAGAAGAAGATTAGAAGAGAAGAGAAGAAGGGTTGAAGATAAGAACAGTAGAGAAGAGAAGAGAAGAAAGAAAGAAAGAAGAGAAAATGGGAATCCCTCGTGCAATCCCTCTTTCCCTATCACGCCCTCATGCTTTATCCCAATTTCCCTCATGCAATCCATAATTTCCATCATGCATGCCCTCTTTCCATATGCATATATAAAAGAGTTATGCATATGCATAAAAGAATTATGCATGTGCATATGCATAAAAGAGTTATGCTATATGAAACATATGCATCAAATCTTCATTCATATGAATTGATCCTATGCTTATCATCATGCAATCCCTTATTTTCATCATGCATGGCCTCTTTCCCCATCACTACCCTCATTCTTTATCCCATGCAATCCTTTGATTTCCCTCATGCAATCCCATGATTTCCCTCACGCAGGCCCTCTTTTCCTATCCCGCCCTCATGCTGCAATCCCAATTTCTCTCATGCAATCCCTCATTTCTTCATGAATGCTCAAGGCATTGAAAATTCAACTTAAACATGCATGCAAGGGAAAGGAGAAGGAAAGGATCGAGAAAGAGAACAAAAAGAGAAGGAGAAGAAGAAGGAATGGGTATGGGAAAAGGGAAAAGAGAAGGAGAAGTAGAAGGGAGAAAGGAAGGAGAAGGATAAGGAGAAGGGAGATGGTAAGGGGAAGGAGAAGGATAAGGAGAAGGAGAAGGAAAAGGAGAAGGGTTGAAGGAGAGAATTGTTGTAGCACATCTATAGGCACGAGTGCACAGTTCAGAATATAGTTTGACATGCTGCTCACTCTAACAAAGAAATACAGAAAGTATTACTTGTTGATTTCATTACATAACTATTTTAGTATCTCATTGCTTATTTTCTCTTGCTGATTTTGACATCTCTAACTTGATGTGGCTTTTTGGAGGTCTTCTGGTGCGAATTTGAAAAAGTTATCGGTAGCAAAGGGATCATTGATCACTTTATAGATCGTAACTCTCACACAACAAGAAAAGGCACCTACAGACATGCACATAGACGTGTTTCCTTAACTGAAAAAAACTTACGAGCACATCTATTTGCACATCTATTAGTGCATCTACAGACCTGCATCTAAAGGCCTGTCTATATAATAGACAGACGCACATATAGATGCACCTATAGACATGCAAATAGATGCCCTGCTAGATGCTCCTATAGATGCACAAATAGATGCCTTGCTAAAAATTTTAAAAAACAAAGAGACGCATACATAAATGCATTTATAGACATGCTTATAGACATACTACATAATAATAAAAGCAGAATTTTGTGTGGTTGAATAGAATGGAGCCATGGATGATTATTGTGGTATAATCCAAGATATTATTAAGCTTGACTTTAGACGCTTCTTTGTGTATGTTTTGGATGTAAAGTGGTTTAAGGACGTGTTGGAAAGAGGCCCTAATGCAACAATCAAATTCCATGCAAGTGGCTTTGTAACTATTGACTCCACAAAGTTTTGGCAAAGTAAGAAGGACACACTAGTATTGTCGCAACAATGTGAACATGTATTGTACACACATATAAAAAAACTCTTACATATTTGATACCTTCGATGCAAGGAAAATAACATGATTGTATTTTTGTTTGAATTAGGTTGTCTATCAACCAATGGTGGATAATAATAGGTGGTGGCATGCCATACCTATTACGACATGTTCCAAAGTGAACAACACCTTTACTAATATGGAGGATGATCATGGCCATGGAGGTGATGATGACCGTGATACGAGAGAGGAGAATGATCATGAGATAGGAGATACATACTTGCTTTTTCTTTGGCCTCCAGGCTCTTAGCTCTAGCTTGGTTGTCTCCTAGCTTGGCTGGCTTTGTTTGCTAGCTTGGTTGGCAACTTCTTCAGCTCTGTAGCTAGTGCCTTCTTAACCTCTTTCTTTTGCTCTTTTGTTCTTTAGCAAGTCCCTCGTTCTTCTTATTATTAACTTTTTTAACCCTTTACTTATATATATATCTAGTGTTTCTTGCCTACATATTCACCTATTTATAGATTTAGTTATAGTTCCTTTTTTGTGGGATTTATTTTCCCTTTACATTATAATTGGCCTCCAAGCCGTTTCTTTAAGGTTGTGTATTTCATTATATATATATATATATATATGTTGTTTTTTTTTAAAAACATATATATATGCTTTTTGCTTTGACAATTCGCTTCATTTGGTTTTCAAACTTGTCTACAATATGATCAAGCCTGTTTATTAATGTTATGTATTGTATTACTAGCTTGCATTTTAAATATTTCCTTTGCTTCCTTAAAAATGTATTGGGTATTGGTTATGCTTAAAATTTTTGGGATGATTTACAATGTTGTTTACCTTTCATAATGTCATAAGGCTTTATTTCATCTTTTGTTAAACCCCACTTTTTGTAAAAAATAATTCTTATAAGGTTCATTATTGGGTTACTATTGGTATAATGTACTTAAGACCTTTCCTCCCCTTATTCACCCCTAAAGGTTATAGCTCTTAATGGCAGGTTACCCCCCATGGAAATTAATTGAGCCTTAATTTGAAATTCAGGGACATGGATAACCCCCTACACCAATTAAGGTTTTCTTTCATTGCCAAGCATGGTTGTGGACTCTCTCTTTTGAGATTAACACACCTATGGTTGACTTTTGACATTTATATATAGATGCCCATCTGCATTTATGGAAAGAGGGCATGCATGATGGAAATTATGGATTGCATGAGGGAAATTGGGATAAATCATGAGGGCACAATAGGGAAAGAGGGATTGCACAAGGGATTCCCATTTTCTCTTCTTTCTTTCTTTCTTCTTTCTTTCTTCTCTTCTCTTCTCTACTCTTCTTATCTTCAACCCTTCTTCTCTTATCTTCTAATCTTATTCTCTTATTTTTTGCAATTCATCATGTGGCCAAGAAGCTCTTCAGGAGCCCAACAGGCGGTAGAGCCGCAAGCCTTCTCCCTTGCGATCAAGAGTCCCTTCTCCCCTATGGTCAAGAGTCCCTTCTAGATCATAGAGCCGCTAGCCTACTCCCATGCAGTCAGGAGCCCCTTGAGTGCCCATCGCAATAGCTCATCATGACATGGTAGTAGATGTAGTAATAGGGAGAGCTCTAGCATAGGATGCATGGCACAGTTCTTTAGGGGAAGCACTGGGGATGGGGATGATTCAGATGCAAACGTGCCAAAGGGTAATGGTACGATCTACTATGATATCACTCAGACGGTGGATGGACAAAAGCAGTAGAGCCTAATCCGCCTTCATAGCCACCCTCATCCATGTTTAAAACAACCGAACAACACAATCACAAGGTAAAAGGAATTCATTCCACATCCTTGTCTCTACACACCTCCAGACACACCCCACACTCTAGTCACATTTCCTCTGGAAGCCAGACGACCTCAAAAAAACCCAATGGACTACACAAGCTCCTACTGACTGAGCTCAAGCTCACAAAGCATTCAGATTCATAATGCATCCACTCCCACAACTCATCGGACAAACACCCACAAAGTGACCACGGCCAAAAATCTTATTGTATCTTTCTCAAGGTCATCAATCAAGCACTAGAAATGATGCAGCCCATCTCCTTCATGTGATCATCCAAGCACTACAGTTCCTTTCTACTCACAGAGCACACAAAGCTCACAGACTCCTGATTCCAAGGTCCTTCCAGACCCCCCAAAGATTCTTCCATGATCAACTACTTGGAGTCCTCTCTCTGAATTCTGATCTTGCGTAACACCCGCATCTTAATGGTCTTCAAGCTTCCTGCAGAGACTCCATCCCCATCTCAAGCTTCCAAACCCACAACATGCCTTTGCTCACAGCTATCTTCATCAAAATAAAGATGACTTCCCTCAATCAAAAAGCCTCCAGCCACACAAAAAACACTCTCCTGGACCTCCCTTGTAGCTTCTAGTGTCGCCCTCCTCAAGCTTCCCAATCGCTCCCAAGTCTTCTCCATCAACCCATGATAGTCCTCTCAGGACCCATCCCAGCCACCTTCTCCTTGGCCCACAGAGCTCACGAAGCTCTTTGCACCATCCACCTTCTGTCCAGTCACCACCTTGCCTATCCACTCTCCAAGCTCCTCTCCACTATGAACCTCTCATCAAGGACAACTCCAGCATCCATTCTGCACCCATATCACGCTTGTCACCCAACTATGCCTTCACGAGATCGTCCTTCTCCCTAGACTCTCCACTCGGTGAGCTTCATGCCACATGCCTCTTTACAAAACAGTTTGCCATCAACCCGTGCGGTGATCCTCATGTGGTGATTACAGTCTTTGAGCTTCTTTCTTGCTCATAGGGCACACACATCCTCTGTCGCATGAGTTCTCCAAGCCTCTGCACTTGATATCCCACTCCCATCATGTGAACACAGTCACCACTGTGGCCTTCCTTGCATACCAGGCTCCTATCTCATGCAACAACCTCTTCAATCAAGAGGCCTCTAGTCCACGATCATGTAGTAATGACCTCTTCAACCTGAGAGCTTCCCCAAAGCCACAGTCCCCTTGACAGACTTCTCTCCTATAGTAGCAATCCTCATAATCCTCCAGTTACCCAAAACAACAGCCCCGTCATCCTCGTCAAGCTCCTCTGAGGGATCCCCCCCTATCGCTTTGCACAATCCTTTACCCTCCCCATGGTAGAGATCCCCCAGCTCTTGGAGTAGTGTTGCCTCCCTGTTCTAGAGCTTCCAAACCATTGCCACCCTCCTGCAAGCACACCGAACCACCTAGCTCTCCCCCAAGCAATATCTACGTCACTTCTCTCCTTCATAATGAAACTCATCTTCTTCTCTCCTACTCACCATGGAGCACCCTGACCTCTGGCCTTCCCGCTCCTCTTTCCTCTCGCTACCTCTTAGCTCCCTTTTTCTTCTTTGTGAGCCCATGATCACCTTCTCGAATTCTCCTGCCAGCTGCCATCTCCATCTACATCCAGCTCATCAACTAGAAGCCTCCCTTCATCCTCACATAGCCACATTTGCATGCATGCCTTTTTTATTATAGCCACATCATCTCATGCTTTTTACCACTCTCTCAATCCTTCCTTCAAACTATACCAAGGCCCTTAATGCCCATATGGTTCTAGTTAAACAATCACTTACTTGCATGCCTCCAACACTTATCATTTAGTTGCCCAAACTACCACATATGGTGAGCACCATTCCGACCTAATGGATTTTCAAGACAACCACGACAAAAAAAAGCTCATGCCCTCATACAAAAAGGATTCGGGACAATTATGAAAGCACATGTCATCCCTCAACAAAACACCATCTCACTTTGGATGCCATGCTCTGGATTTGTTCAAGTGCAAATCCATTGCAGAGCTCATGTCATGGCATTCCTCCCATCGATCAATCGATGGCAAGTGGAGAACTCCCACAGACATTCCTGCATGGAAACATATTGAAGGCACATGGCCAAGCTTCAAGGTAGAACCTAGGAGCTTGAGACTTGGATTGAGTATGATCGGTGTGAACCCATTTGGTCTCAAAAGCACCTCTTACAGTGTTTGGCCAATGATATTTGTGAATTATAATCTTCCACCCTCTATGAAGAAAAGCATGGTGATAGTAGCCCTCTGCCATTACCTCATGAAGCCGTGGAGAAGGTGTTTGATGATATGGTGCGAGATTTATATGTCCATCAATCTGAAGGGAGGGATGATAGCATAGAGCAAGATGATATTTTTACCGCAGCATCGACTCCACTGTTTGAGGGGTGCACATTCTCTGTTCTACGTGCCTCCCTTGAGTTACTAGAGTTGCAAACCATCTATGGATGGAGCAATACAAGTTTGAATGCATTACTCAAGTAAGCTTTAAAGTATATTTTGCAAACATGGTGAATTATGCTAGTGGGTCAATTACTTAAATGCTTTTCCTTGTTTATGATCTTCATGTGCAGGCTATTGTGTAAAATGCTTCCAAGGGAGAATAAATTACCGACCTCAAGAGATATGGCAAGGCAACATGTGACCTCTCTTGAAGGATTAGATTACAAGCACATCCATGCATGCGTTAATGATTGTGTTTTGTTTCATGGACTACATAAGGATGCAAGAGAGTGTCCTACTTGTGGAGAGGCAAGATATAGAGCAGATCTCAAAACTTTGGACGTCCCTTGTAAGGTTCTATGACATTTTCCCATAATCCCTCGCATCCAACATATGTTCAAGTGCAAATCCATTGTAGAGCTCATGTCATGGCATTCCTCCCATCGATCAACCGATGGCAAGTGGAGAACTCCCGCAGACACTCCTGAGTGGAAGCATATTGAAGACACATGGCCAAGCTTCAAGGAAGAACCTAGGAGCTTGAGACTTGGATTGGGCATGGACGGTGTGAACCCATTTGGTCTCAAAAGCACCTCTTACAGTGTATGGCCAGTGATATTGCTGAATTATAATCTTCCACCCTCTATGGCTATAAGGAAGGACATGTTATGTTGTCCCTTCTAATTCTAGGGAAACATAAAGTCAAAAATCCTGATGTTTATTTGGAGCCTTTGATTAACGAGCTAGAGATACTTTGGAGAGGTATCGAGGTGCATGATGTGAGCAGGTGTCCCTCGTCATGAGACTTCAACTACAAAGTAGTCTTGATGTGGATGATGCATGCCTTCCCAGGCTATGGCGAGTGTTCAGGTTAGCATTGCATTATGAGTAGGCAACCGATGTGGCACCTTGAACCCACCTTCAACTCTTAATTGCGTCTATTGTTCAGGTCTCACTAAATCGAGTTACCATGCATGTCCTATTTGTGGTCCTTTGCTAGTTGCCTCATGGGCAGATGCATTAAATAAGGTCATCTATGAGAATCACCATCGATTTCTCTCACCTGATAATCCTAGATATGTTGCCCCTTGGAATAAAGTCTTCCCACAATCACTCACTGTGGGAGATTGGATGAGAATTTGGGATGGTTCCACGACTCCTCCACCACTTGGCATGAGCCAGTAAGGGTTTGTAACTATTGTGTACTATATTGGCTGGAAATAAAGATTGCCTAATAACACCAGCTTTTGTTTAGATACTCCATGTTTTATCGTTTACCATATTGGTCCCACCTCAAGATCAATCACCTGCTTGATCCCATGCATATCTTCAAGAATGTGGCATCTACCATTTGGGAGCATTTGAATGGGACACGAGATTCCATAGGCATAAGGGAGGATCTACATACCATAGGGAGGATGCATGAAGCTTGGCCACAAGAGAGCCCAAATGGGCATGTTTTTTTACCTCGTGCACCGTGGAGGTTATCAAAGCTAGAGATGGCGGTGGTGAAGCGCACTATTAGTACAATTCGTACTCCCACTGGATGCATGAGATGTTTGAAGGGGGCATTTACAAAGAGCAAGAAAAGAGGTGTAGAACAATTATATGGCTTGAAATCTCATGATTGGCACAAGATGCGCCAAGTAAATATTTTATGTGCATAATATCTTTTTCCTTTCAAATTTCAGCTTATTACTGGCCTACCCCCTCCTCTTCTCTAGTCTAGCTCCATTCTCCCTCCATTTTTCAAATGTGGAAACTCATTCGTTATCTTCTCTGCCCCCTCCTGCTCTAGTCCACTGTGTTTCTCCCTCTCCAGCACCTCCTGTAGTAGCTGCTCATTCTCTCTCCATTCCTAGCTACAGCACCTCCTACAGCAGTAGTTGCTCATCCCCCTCTGTACTTTCTCCCTCCAATCCTAGCTACAGTACCTCCTGTAGTGGCTGCTCATCCCCCTCTACCCTTTCTCCCTCCATTCCTAGCTACAACACCTCTTGGAGCAGCTGCTCATCCCCCTCTACTCTTTCTCCCTCCATTCCTAGCTATAGCACCTCTTGGAGCTTCTCTCAACCTTCAGTTGCACCCTCTATACATTCTCCCTCTCTCTCTCTCTCTATCAGAGCTGCTCTCTCCCTCCAAGCTGCACTTTCTAGTCCACTATTGCTATTGTGACCTCTATACAAGCATGGTGAGGAGACCATACATGTACTATGTGTCCCACAGGAGCAAAAATGCAATACTGGGTGAATGGGTGCCTTGCACCTATAGCTGAATGTTTGGATAGTCATGAGAGGATCAGCCAAGGGTCCACATAAGCTTCCCAAGAGCAAAAGAGGTGATCTTTTGCATGAATGGAAGGGCCACATTATGAAGTTCAAGCTTGGGAAGAAAGGATTTCTTGCAAAGGTGCAATACATGCACATGGGAAAGGACATGCACCTTCCTCCATCAAGCAATCAATCAACAATACCATCGCATTGTAAGTCTGCATTTTGTGTAAGATTTTGAAGTGTAATGAGTCAGCTTGAAATAGTATTTTGAAATAAAAGCAGTGTAATGAGTCAGTTTGAAATTGTATTTTGAAATAGCACTTATGCATAGCAGATGTATTTCGTTCAGAATTTGAGGAGTGGAAACTAGTCGAGTGCTTCTTAGGTAAGTTTACTACCATTCATGAGGATTTAGGAAGGCAAAATGCATGCTGGAGAGAAGTCCTCTGCTTTGAAATAGAGAAATATCTATTGGTATAATGCCAAGTACATTACTCCAAGGATGGCATCAGTAGGCTATGGCCATCTTCAATGCATTGCAACACCACAACTTGAAGACATGGATTGCAGCATGGTGGACACAAGAACAATGCAATCATACAAGGAAAAGATTGCAAAGGATGTGGGCATGGCCATGAAGTTTACATTTGGCTCTAAATGGGTAAGGTTGTCTTAGTTTATGCCTTTGAAAAATTTTGCTTCTTGTTTTCAGAATATCCAGATGCACAGAACAAAAACCATGTGGTCATGCAAGTGCCTACATGAGAATGCCCTTGAGGAATTGCTTGGGGTGAATTCGAGAAGCAGGTCAAGTGAACAAAAGGGTGATCTATTTCAATGCCATGTATGTAAGGAGAATGTGGTTGTCAAGTACCACATCTCTCGCCAAATGTTATATTTTGCTTTCCAATATAGGCACTGGAAGAAAATAGGTGGCAATTGCCTCCCCCTTGACTGTAACGATGATGATAATATAGGGGTAAGTTTATGTATTGGTTCTCATTTAGGAGATGTCAAGAATGTGATTGTCACATCATAGTGGACTCTTAGGGACATGTGGGAACACCTATTGGTCATGGAGGATGGCATGTCTGAGTCCTTTCACTTTACCTTAAATGGTGAAAGGTAGGAAAGTGCTTGGTTTATGCCTTTGCAAAATTTTGCTTCTTGTTTTCAGAATATCCAGATGCACAGAACAAAAACCATGTGGTCATCCGAGTGCCTACATGAGAATGCCCTTGAGGAATTGCTTGGGGTGAATTGGGAAAGCAGGTCAGGTGAACAAAAGGGTGACCTATTTCAATTCCATGTATGTAAGGATAATGTGGTTGTCAAGTACCACATCTCTTACCAAATGTTATATTTTTCTTTCCAATACAGGCACTGGAAGAATATAGGTGGCAATTGGCTCCCCCTTGACTCTAACGACGATGATAATATAGTGGTAAGTTTATGTATTCGTTCTCATTTAGGAGATGTCAAGAATGTGATTGTCACATCATAGCGGACTCTCAGGGATGTGCGGGAATACCTATTGGTCATGGAGGATGGCATGTTTGAGTCCTTTCACTTTACCTTAAATGGTGAAAGGTAGGAAAGCATGCAGAGAAGCTCGTGCATAGTGCCACTTTTATCCTTCCTGCAATATTGAAGATTGTAAACAATGTGGGGTGGAACAATTGTGGATTGGTTTTGTTTCATGTCAATGTCAATTTTTTCCCAAAAATTTTATAATTATTTTTATTTTTTATATTTAGAACATTTGGGTATATATAGGTTATAAAGTTACTTTAGATTCAAAGTTTCACTAACATAGCCATAGTTCTCCTAGCTACCAAGCTACCATGGATTCTGCTAGGTCTGCCTTCCATGATTTCATCCCCCGTACTCCATTAATTGATAGAGAGGAGGAGTTATTTCCAGTCTTTGATAAGAGCATAGATGTCCTAGGCACCTACCTGGGAGCCGGAGATAATTTTGAAGACCTCATCCGAGTTTTACATATCAACTTGATGAGTCTACAAAAAGATGGGTCCCAATTGATTATTTGAAGTACTTGTTCAATCAAGAACCCAGGTTCGTGAAGCGTTTAGATCGCTTTCGAGCCCAGCTCACACCCCTAGGGTTTAGGGAGGTGGACACTGATGACCTCCAAGCATGTGGAGTCATAGAAAACACAGGAAATAGGTTCCTATATTGGGAAATGACCTTTATTTTTTTTCTCTAGGAGGTACAAATGGAAGAGGAGGCCTCGACCTCAAGCCCTAACCCTGCCCCTACCTTTTCTGATCCTCTTATTTCTGTAGATGATCCCAACATCTACAATGAAGAGCCCAAAGATGAAGAAGCTGAGGGGGAAGCTACATTGGCCCTAGAAGTGCTCTAGCGACCTCTTGAACCCCATTCTACTTCTCAAATTCCATCCACCTCGGGCACCACCTCTGTTGACCCCACAACAATGATATGGTTTCTTGCTCCCCTTCTTGTTGATGGAGAACAATACCTCTTTCTCCATGACATAGAGGTTATGTTTGGTCTCCGGGAGGATGAAGCTCTTAGTGTCCTTTGTGGATATAAGGTGGACATGACTATGTAAGAACTAGAGTTTTTGGGAGCAGATGATTCAATAGAAGAGGTTCTTGCTTTAACACTGGCCCAAATCAAAGATGCAGAGACATCAATCTGCTCCGACCTACCTGATGTTCCAAAAGAAGCCTCCACATCTCACTCCAGACAGTAGGAGGTCTCTGGATCCATCCTCATTGACAAAGAGGAAGGGATTGAGCATGATGACTCCATAGTGGTAAGAAACTATGAGATTTGAATTGCTTCTCTCTTTGTATACTTTTAACAGTAGCTTCGGCCGAGATCACTCACTTGCACATTACCTTAGCCAAGAAAAAGGCACTTTGTGGTTATTCACAAAAAGTTTTCTCTATAGGGCACTGATGACCTCCTGAAGTGCAAGGCCTTGTCATGAGTGATTGGTCATGCTGACATCAATTGCAATGCAGACAAGGTCATTTTGTTGAAGTGCATGGCTACCCTCAATGCCTTTGGAACCGATTTTCAAGGTATGGCATTAATGGTAGCAGCCATGTCCCTGGCTAGCAATGACAATAGCATTGACTCTCTATCGACTATGTTTAGAGCTGGGAGTGTATTTGGGAATTCAAAGCCCGATGTTCTCAGTGTTTTAGAGAACAGAGAAAGGCTCTGAAGCCTAATTGTATAAAAATTTTATTTTATATGAATATAGAAATCCTTTTTATACAGTGCCCCATTTTGCGTTCTTTTACAAAATTTATTTTATATTGTCATTGTATTTTGTAACTTTAATTGTTGTTGACATTAATATTTTCATTCACTATTTTGTTCAGAAGCATGCTATCAAATAAATTTTTGTGCTATAATGGTCATTTCTGAGCAATCCAATAAGAATCTCACCACGTGGCAGAAGGCAAATGTGTTCAGCATTGTGCAGGGAGCCCAGAAATGCTAAAACCTACTATGGCGCGTATGGGGCCTGTTTGACCAAGAAACAGGCCCCATATGTGCCATAGCGGGTTTTAGCATTTCTCGGCTCCCCATGCAATGTTGAACACATTTGCCTTCTACACCACCGTGAAAAAACATCATTTGACCACTCAAATTCACACTAAACTTGCATAAACTGATGGAAAGCATCACGTAACACATGGATGTGCACACTTTCCGAGCAAAAACCTACGAGCAGAAAAGTCTGAGCAATAATTTTTGACACCAACCACGCTTATATATTTCTCAAAGGAATATACAATTCTTTCTTAATTTCTCATTTATGGAAGCATATACTTACTTATTTTTCATTATAACCCTCCTTTTAGAGAACATCATCTATATATGAACAAATAGTGAACACTTTAGAAACTCCTATAAATACCTCCCTACCATACTCTCTTTTGAGGATTATGGTAATTAAATCAATTTAAAAGAGTTTCCCTAATCTTTAGCAATCCCATATTTAAAGCTCTCATATAACAATGTATACCATATTCCGGATGAGTAGGAAATTTAGATATTGGAGACCTCATACTTGAGGCCATTATAATCGATCATAAATTAATTTCTAATACATTATCAAATATGGAAAGGCAAGGAATGGATTTTCAAAATATTCCCAATTCTCCAAACCTAAGTACTTTTAAGGAAATGCGGTCTCTATTGAACTCCTTCCTACCATAATATGGATTAGGGAGAAGTTGTAACTCTCATATACATCTTTAAATTTTCACTTTTTCTCTTTTATAACTATAAAAAGTATAATTTTAAGCCTATCTTTGCATAGCTCATGAAATTTTGAACATTTTTCCTTTTTACAGCTCCTCAATCTGAGATAAGGAGCAAAAGCTATGACCCCTTCTGCATAGGCTCTCCAAGGTATTCCGCCGATGAAATAGGGTTGGTGCAAGCTCTTCAAACCATATTCCTCTGAAAAAATACACTTACAGGGTCTGTTAAAAAAGTATTATATTATTTTCTTAGATCGTCCTGAGGAACTGTAAAGAGGATATTTGCTCAAAATTTCATGATCCAACCAATGGTGAAAGGAAAAGAAAGGATTTTTGAAAGTGATAAAATAAGTCACCACTTGGACATTATATATGTATATTATATAAAGGTATATTATATCTATATATATTTATTAGTATTTCATATTTACTTACATATTCCTTGAAATAATTTGGATTTTTTTGCTCCCCAAAAATGACTTGAGCCTATATATTTTGACCCCTCCTACCTTTTGTCCGTTCATCGCTCGGGGGTTTTTGCTCGGAAAATGGAAACCCCCTAACATGTATAATAACATGGGAACAGTAATAGAACATAAAAATATCTTTTATTCATTGGCCTCAAAGGGTAGAGATATACAAAATGATTCAGGTTACACCAAATGAACCTAAACAACATCTAGGGCCTAAGGGAGGGATCGGAGTGAATACACTTGGCGAGTGCAAGGTCCTTGTCCATCACTGTTACTCTTTTGGCATGGATAGCACATAAGTTCGCATCTTTAAAAAGACCTATTGTCATCTGCTCCATTGCCTCTTGAATTGCTCCCATAGTGCCTGAAGTGAAATGCACATCACTCTTGTAATACTGTGCTATTTCACGTACATGATGGAAGGGTGCATGGGGAATGAGATTGTCCACAATGGTTTGGAACTTGCGGATCTCCTAAAGTGCCTTCACACCTGATTTTTTGTGCGTCTTAATCTTTAGGGGACCCTCCACTAGCCTCTAGACATGGCTCCATGGCCGCTTGTCTGCTTTGAACTTCTTTCGCCTCTCCTCCCTTGCAACCACCTCTTCAAACTCCTCTTCCTATGTCTAGTGGGTCCTTCGAGGTGGCTTGTCGTGCCTAGGGGTCTGCTTTGTCCTTGGTTACTTTTCCTTTTCATGAGGCTGTGAGACAGTAGGCTGAGGATCTTGCTTAGCTCATACTAGAGGCTCCTCATATCTAATAATATCGCGGCACAGAGGGTTGATGGTGCTCTTTCGTGCGGTCTGCTTGGTTGGAGGATTGGGGCCAAGGTTCATTATATCTGTGAGCCTGCCAAATACTTCCTCTTGTTGTGGCCCCTGTAATCTCTCCATCTCCTCTCTTTACCTTTCTTGCTCCCCATGTTGGTCTAGATGCTCCATGCCAGGACCCCACGGAGGAGGGAGGGGCAGTTGATCAGGATTGACTAGACTATTTTGCCCCTCTTGGGAGACCTCTCTACTTCCACAGTTAGTTGTGTGGAAGGCTTGAGAGGACCCCTAATCGTGCTTAGATCCTTCATTATGTTGGGATTCCTCATGGTTTTGAGATCCCTAGGATCCCCCATGAGAGTCGGATGGTTGGGACTCACGTTGCTTGGACTCCTAATGATGAGAACCACCTTTAGATCCCTACTGATCATTGCCCTCTTGGCCACTAGGGCTTGTAGTGTGTTAAAAGGCCATGGTGTTGTGAGGAGGACAACGGGTAGCGTCTAAACGGCATCCAACAGGTCTAGCAGTTTGTTTAATTCATGCCATAGAAATGAGGGATTTTAGGGTTTTGAAGTGCTTTATAGTCTTTTTTAAAGCACTTTAGGTTTTTTCTTTTAAATTAGGGTTTTTTGAGCGCACCCCCTCCCCCTAGTCTTTTGTTACCAGTTCGATAATACTTAATCTTCACTACCCTCCCTCCTAACCCACTCACCCCTCTGCCCTGCCATGTCGCACATGCAATTCTGTAATTTTCAAACAAATTTGTGAATTTTGGAATCTATAATTGACTCAAAGTAGTGGTAACTTTATTCATCAAACATTTTACATTTGGGGCTCTCTTAGGACCCAACGCCTCCCCTGTCTGACTTTACATTGCAACCAAAGCACAACCCCTTGGCTCCCTATTGAGGACTCCCAAGCAGCACATCTCCTCGTCTTCTTGACATGTTGAACCACTTTTGCGAGACTTGAGACCTCTACCTTATCACGCTTGAGAGTCTTGGCCTCTAGACATCTATAAAACCAATCTAACATTTCGTGTAGTGCATTGCTTCGTGCGATACCACCCCCATGCCTTGTATTCTTGAAGTATGCTGCCTTTTCTCTCTAGTGTGATTTCTCCATTCCTTGAGTATTCCAAATGGACAGAGGGCCCCATTGCTCCACAAACCATGGTGCATGTGCGTAAAGAATATGCTGTAAAGAAAAACATTGTATTAGAAACATAAACTGACTCAAGTTTAAAGCACAAAATTTCAACCTAAGGAGGATTACCATGTAATGTGTAAAATGTGACTCCCCCCATGCTTCTACCATCAGTGATATGAATTCTCCCAATGCTATCTTGAATCTCTCATAATAAAGCTCATATGTTTGACCTTTTCTAAGCAACTTTATAAATGCATCAAGCTTTGTCCACAGTTTTGCTCTCAAAGTAGCAATTTGCAGATGTGAAGCTTGATTTGTGGTGCACTCAAAGAGCTTTCCAGTACTCCCAACCTAGGGCGCTTTGAGCCAATGTATGTTTTTCTTTATTAGCATTGTGGTTGGACAAGAACCTCCTTGCCTTTCCTCTGCCCATGGACACTTTAGTAGGAAGATTTTGTGTCTTTCCTGATTGTTTCTTGTCCTGCTTAAGCTTCACATTGCCTTTGAGAAGTCCCATTAGTGAGAGTAGTTCTTCAGCTTTTGCAATGCATTGTGCAGATACTTGCTATGGCCTCAAATTCCAAGCATAAACTAGATCGAGATAGAGTAACTTATCAAGTATACGCAATTCAACATGCAAAGTACACACGTGTACTCGCTCCAATGGAATTGGTAGAATGGGGTCCCACTTAGGATCCATACTTGCTTATAGAATGAAGAAAAGAGAGGTCCTTAAGTAGGCACCTCATACAAGGTCACTGACATCACTGATGACCTCAAAGCTCCACAATCATCTCCTCAATCTGCTCCTAGATTCACTCAATCATCCTATGTGGCTCTCCACCACCTAACTGTGCTTGTGGGCACCTAACTGTGCCTCTAGCACTCACACATAGAAACATAAGGTGTGCCTGAGGCATACACCTTGAGATATCCCAACAAACCCCCCCTCAACGAAATGCCTCAGGCTATGTCAAGGATACATCTAGTCTCATAGTTTCTCATGCCATCTCATGGTGGTCAAGGATAAATCTATGGCTAGGCCAACGGTTCCCTTGGGTGTAAGGTAAACAAAAAGGGATACAAACAGACCTTCCAATGGTTATCTCCCCTGCATGTACATGCACACAATGTCTACAGGAGGTACCATGGAACAAAACATACACATGGCCTACATCATAAGGTGACCAGAGGTGTTTACAAAACACACAAAACACAATAGTTTATTTTCATTCATTTTGGAGGACTATCCAGGCTGAGTACCTTGACATAAAAAGAGAGATCTGGAGCATACATAGAGATGATTTAAAATGCATAATCTTCAAAGGATGCCTCATCTTGTGGAGGCTCATTAACTGTAAGTAGATTTGCATTTTCTATCTTTGCTTTGGCTCTGCAAAACTTCTCACTATGGTTGTTTTTGCCACAGTGCTTGCATGGATTAACTTTGAAGCAGTCCTTTGAAAGGTGATTTGTCTTTCCACAGTGATTGCAAGGAGTATACTTGCCCTTCTGGAATTTCATAACATAAGCAGTGTCATTGCCTTTCCTTAGCTCCATATGCCTTTCTTCTTCTTGGAGAGCAGAGATAATGCCTTCAAGGTTAGGATTGGGAAGATTCTTCAAAGTGCTAACAATGTGATCAAAACTTTCAGGCATACTCTTAAGTAACACTGCCATAGCATCATCAGGGGTGATAGGAGAGTTGATAGAAGCTAATTGAGTCATAAGACTCCGCATATAGTTGACATGAGCAGCTAAAGTAGTATCACTTGCCATCTTTAATTCAAAGAAAGAGATTTTAAGTGATAGTTTAGAGATGTGAGAGCTTGCACCAAAAATCATGTCTAGCTTCTGTCAAGCTTCCGAAGGAGACTCCAAGTCAGAGATATGATGTATGTAATCATCACCCAAAGCTAAAGCAATTATACCATATGCTTTTTCTTCTCTTGCTGGATCCCTTGCCGGTCATGTCGGAGTTGAAGATTGTCCAGCATTGGAGGCCGTAGAAGAAGCGATAGGAGTAGGTTTGACAAGTCCCCATAAGTTCTCCCGCATCAATGCAAATTTCACCTTCATTTGCCATGTATGGAAGCCCTTTCCATTGAACTTCTCAAGATTATATAAGGTATCCATGAGAGGGTCTAACCCAGATATTGGGTAGTGTCTATCTCTCTTACAAGGCAAAAATAACTGAGAGACTTCCAAAATATGAGCACTTGATGTAGCAAATAGTAGTGACTAGATTTCAAACAATGATGCTTCTTTTTGCATGCTTCATAGAAGTGGATGAAATAAACACTTTCCAATCACAACCAGGTCTGGCAAGTCAAAACAAAACTGAAGCAACACTTGTAGTGAAGTTATTGAAAACTTCAAAAGACCAGAAATGCTAGAGTAGCATTTTATGTAGCATCATTTTCAAAAGCATGTCAAAACTATCAAAACTAGAGAGCTGAACTTGGAGGGCTCATAGCACACTCTTCAAAGCAAAAGAAAGGGGGATTTCTGAGGCAAAAGAAAGCTGGTATACCACAGTAGATCCTCTGGGAAGAAGAGGCGAAAATATGCGTCAAGTCGCCTTCTCCTTCTTCAACAAAGTCGACTGGTTTTTCTCTATTTTCTCCTTCAATATGCAGCCATTGCTGCTCAGATTTCAGCACAAGGTAGCTCTAGGTATGGAGAAGCTTGCCCTGAAAGGAATTAGACAAAGAAGGAGCAGGTGCAGAGAAAACGCAGCAGAGAACTTCGACGATCTTCCTATAATGGCAACGAGCAGAAGCAAGGATTCGTCGATTCCTTGCAGCCAAAAGTTCGCCCCAACTAGGTGGATCTTCAGTTGGAAGGCGTGGGAAATGGCTGAGAATCGGAGGAGAACAGGCTTAAGCAAATTTTTGGAAGAAGAGGGAGAGATGGTGAAGAAGAAGAAGAAGATGATGATGATGATGTGGCAAAAATGGGCTCAAAGGGGATCAAATGGCTCTGATACCATGTTGGAACACTGAAAGGAAAGAGTAGAGTTGACACAAAATCAGAATACTTACTTATAGAATGAAGAAAAGAGAGGTCCTTAAGTAGGCACCTCATACAAGGTCACTGACATCACTGATGACCTCAAAGCTCCACAATCATCTCCTCAATCTGCTCCTAGATTCACTCAATCATCCTATGTGGCTCTCCACCACCTAACTGTGCTTGTGGGCACCTAACTGTGCCTCTAGCACTCACACATAGAAACATAAGGTGTGCCTGAGGCATACACCTTGAGATATCCCAACAATGGATGCTTTGTTGAGGATATGAAAAATAATGGTTGCTTGATAGCAAAAGGAAAGAAGAAGTGCAGGATGTTTACGTTGGATGCAGACATGCCTAAATTGAGTGTAGCAATGTTTGCACATGGGACCAGTGTAGTATATTAATATCTGGCATAAACGCATTGGTCATGTTAATGTACAGTGACATAAATCAATGCCGGCCCAAAATATTGTTGCAGGATTGCCTGAATTCAAGGTTGCAGAAATGCATAAGGTATGTGAAGCCTATTCATTTGGAAAACAGGCAAGGAAACCATTTCCTAAACATGTTCAAGAAAGTAAGAGGCCATTGGAATTAATCCACTCTAATGTGTGGAATACTAAAGCTGCATCTATTGGAGGCTGTCATTATTTTGTCACCTTCATTGATGACTATAGCAGAAAAGTTTAGATGTATTTTATGAAAAAGAAAAGTGAAGTGTTTGGGAATTTCAAAGCTTTAAAGCTATGGTTGAAAAAGAAACAGGCCTGCAAATAAAATGCCGAAGGTCAGATGGAGGGGGAGAGTACCTCTAAAATGAGTTTGCAAGGTCCCTGCAAGAGCATGGCATAAAGCAGCAATATTCATGCAGTCATACCCCACAGCAAAATGGACTTGCAGAAAGGAAAAACAGGCATATTGGAGAGGTATCTCGGGCCATGCTAAATGAAAAAGACCTACCAGATTATTATTGGGTTAAAGCAGTTGCTATAGCAGATTACATAATGAACAAGACTCCCACTGTAGCAATACATGGCATGACGCCAGAGGAGATGTATACTGGTAGGAAACCAGATATTTCTCATTTGAAAATTTTTGGTTGCATTGCCTATGTTCATGTGCCAGATGAGTTGAGGTCCAAGCTGAGAAGTGCCTATTTATTGGTTATTCTCTACAGCAGAAAGGGTATAGATGCTATAACCCTTCTACTCATAAGTTTACAGTGAGCAAAGATGTTGTTTTTTATGAGATGAGCAGCTAGTATAAACCAGTAAATGTGATTGATGATGTAGATACACAAAATGGTAATGCTGCATAGAGTTCACAATAGCAATCACAAAATATTTGTGGACCTATAGTGTCCTCTAGCAGTGGTTCACATACTTTGCCATGGACAGGTAGATTGAGATCAGGAGAATCTCCTCAAAGCAATGCAGATAGTGGTATGCAAGTATCACAAAAAGAAAAAGAGAAGGTAGATCAACCCATGTTTGATGTGAATGCAGGTCACTCTTATGTGGATGGTGAATCTAGTGGCTCAGAATAGAGCATTGATGATGAGTTGGGTATTCCTTCTATTGTTACACCTAGACAAACATATGGGATTGATTATGAAGAAACATTCAGTTCGGTTGCAAGGATGGCAGCTGTAAGAGTAGTCATTGCTATGACTACATCAAAGGGATGTAAAGAATGCCTTCTTGCATGGTGATTTGCAAGAAGATGTCTTTATGGAGCAGCCACTAGGTTATGTTCATGCTGTGTAAAGATAGTGGGAGAGAGGGAAGGAGCCTCACTTGCGGCTTTTTCACATACACGATGGTTGAATACACACAAAGGTAGAGGCTAAAAATAGTTTTCCTCTTCTTAGTTGTGTAAGCCAAAAGAACTCTAGTACAAAGAAATAGAAGAACCCTATATGTGGGTCTCAAACCAAACTCAGCTAACTAAGGTGGCATACTAACTGAGCCACGAACTAGAGTAGATAAGGATAGCTATCATCCAGCTATTATTCATGGACGGTGTACCAACCACATCTGCAGCTAACAAGTCGGTGACATAAATGCACAACGGTCGCCCTGGCATATCACGAGTGGAGCTCGATATCTCAACACTCCCCCTTGAGCTCAATCCCAATTCCTGCACACCAAGCAGGTCTCTGAACTTGTGCAGCTTCTCTGTGCCCAATGCCTTCGTGAATATGTCAGCTACCTGATCCTTTGTGCTGACATAAACTAGATCAATAAGACCTAGTAAAACCTTCTCCCGCACATAGTGATAATGCACCTCAATGTGCTTTGTTCTAGCATGATAGACTGGGTTATTTGCCAATTGTATACTGCTCATGTTTTCACCATAAATGACAACTGGCCCATCTATAGACTGATGCATATCATAGAGTAGCTTATGCAACCAAGCTCCCTCACATGCAGCCATTGCTGCACCCCTATACTCAACCTCTGTGCTCGACAAGGCAACTGTAGGCTGTTTCTTGTTGCTCCAAGTGACTGCAGCACTCCCAAAAGAGAGCATATATCCACTGATAGATCATCTATCTGAAATACCACCAGCCAATCAACATCAGTGTATCTGTGCAACTGTATCTGAACCCCAGTCTCATAAAATAGTCCATACTACAATGTGGACTTTAGATACCTCAGTATGCATCTAGCCGTAGCCAAATGCAGTTTCCTTGGAGCCTGCATAAACTGACTTACCAATCCAACAGCATAGCTCAAATCTAGCCTAGTAATAGTCATATAAATCAAACTTCCTATCACCTCAATTCCCAAGAAATAACACAGCTCTCCCAAATCCTTTATCTCAAACTTTTGCTTCAATAGCATTTTCACATGAAGGATATCTTCATCACTATCACCTGTGATGATCAAATCATCAACATAAATGACAAGCAGCATAATACCTTTCTCTGTTTTTCTCACATAAAGTGAGAAATCTGCCTTGGAAATCTGAAAGCCAATAGTGACAAGAGACTGTCCTATCTTGTTAGACCATGCTCTAGGTGCTTGCTTCAAGCCATGCAAGGCTTTCTTCAACCTGCAAACAAACTCAGGATGAACAGCATGAACATAACCTGGTGGCTGCTCCATAAAGACCTCTTCTTGCAAATCACTATGCAAGAAGGAATTCTTTACATCCATCTGATGTAAAGACCATCCCTTTGATGCAGCCATAGTAATGGCTGCTCTTATGGTTGCCATCCTTGCAACTGGACTGAATGTTTCTTCATAATCAATGCCATATGTCTGTGCATACCCCTTGACAACTAATCTTGCCTTGTATCTGTTCACAGAACCACCTGCATTGTGCTTCACCTTATAAACCCACTTGCAGCCAATTGCATTCTTGTCTTTAGGCAAAGGCACCAATTCCCATGTAGCATTTGCTTCCAAGGCATTCATTTCTTCATCCATGGCTTTCTCCCATTTTTCTTTTCCCATGGCTTGCTCAAAAGGAGTGGATTCTGGTTCCTGTATCACTTTGACCATATAGGCATAGTGAATGGCTGTAAATCCATCATATTTCAGCCTATCCATAGGATATCTAGCTCTAGTAGACCTACGCAAAATAGGCTCACTTCCAGGTGCTCTCAAAACATCCCTAGTCTTCCTTACTCTAGGTGTAACAACAAAAGGAATACCCAATTCATCATCAATGCTCTATTCTAAGCCACTGGATTCACCATCCACATAAGAGTGACCTACATTCACATCAAACATGGGCTGATCTACCTTCTCTTTTCCTTTTTGTGGTACCTGTGTACCACTATCTGCATTGCTTTGAGGAGATTCTCTTGACCTCAATTTGCCTGTCCATGGCGAAGTATGTGAACCACTGCTAGAGGACACTGCAGGTCCACTAATATTTTGTGATTGCTGCTGTGAATTTTGTGCAGCATTACCATTTTGTGCATCTACATCATCAATCACATTTACTGGTTATACTAGCTGCTCATTTCATCAAAAACAACATCTCTGCTCACTGTAAACTTACAAGTAGAAGGGTTATAGCATCTATACCCTTTCTGTTGTAGAGAATAACCAATAAAGATGCACTTCTCAGCTTTTGGATCCAACTTGGACCTCAACTCATCTGGCACATGAACATAGGCAATGCAACCAAAAATTTTCAAATGAGAAATATCTGGTTTCCTACCAATATACATCTCCTCTGGCATCATGCCATGTATTGCTACAGTGGGAGTCCTATTCATTATGTAAACTGTTGTAGCAACAGCTTCAGCCCAATAATAATTTGGTAGGTCTTTTTCATTTAGCATGGCCCGAGATACCTCTCCAATATGCCTGTTTTTCCTTTCTGCAAGTCCATTTTGTTGTGGGGTATGACTGCATGAATATTGCTACTTTATGCCATGCTCCTGTAGGAACCTTGCGAACTCATTTGAGAGGTACTCTCCCCCTCCATCTGACCTTAGGCATTTTATTTGCAGTCCTGTTTCTTTTTCAACCATAGCTTTAAAAGCTTTGAAATGCCCAAACACTTCACTTTTCCTTTTCATAAAATGGACCCAAACTTTTCTGCTGTAGTTATCAATAAAAGTGACAAAATAATGACAGCCTCCAATAGATGCAGCTTTAGTAGTCCACACATCAAAGTGGATTAATTCCAATGGCTTCTTACTCTCTTGAACATGCCTAGGAAATGGTTTCCTTGCTTGTTTTCCAAATTGACAGGCTTCACATAACTTATGCATTTCTGCAACCTTGAATTTAGGCAATCCTGCAACAATATTTTGGGCATGCATTGATATAAGTCACTGTACATTAACATGACCAATGCGCTTATGCCAGATATCAATATCTGCAACTACACCAGTCCCATGTGCAAACATTGCTGCACTCAATTCAGACATGTCCACATCCAACGTAAACATCCTGCCCTTCTTCTTTCCTTTTGCTATCAAGCGACCGTTATTTTTCATATCCTCAACAAAGCATCCATGAGGATTAAATCTGACCTGCAAGCCCTGCTCAACCATTTGACCAATAGAAACTAGGTTCTTGGTGATATTCAGGAAATGAAATACATCAGACAGGTATTTCTTTTTCCCATCCTGCATAGACAAAGAAATTTTACCAATCTGCATAATAGGATGTGCATTATCATCACCAGTCTCCACAAATCCTAGTTTTTCCATTTTCCTTGCATCCTACATCCATTCTGCATGACCTGTCATGTGGTTTGACGCACTTGAGTCAACATACCACACATCATTTCGTTCTTCTGCACTTGTCACAGAATTGGTCATGTGCTGCACCATAAATAGATGCTCATTTCTGTCATCACCCTGTCTACTAGAAGATGCATAATTGCCTTGCTGCAATTTTCCATTCATAATGCCATTCTGCTTTTTGTAGCAGTCTTTAGCCATATGACCCATTTTACCACAGATGTAGCATTCAGCATTGTTGGCCTCTCTACCATCCACCATGGCCTCTTTGGCTCCCCCTGCCTCTAGAGTTACCACGTCCTCCTCCATAGGACTGGTTTTCTTGAATTTGCTACATATTCTGATTTCTACCACGACCTCCGGATTGGCCTCCTCTACCTTTGCCTCTACCTCTTCCAGCATTTGAGTAGAAGACAATTTCTTTTGAAGTTCCTCCTAAAGAAGATGCACCACCATTTCTCTGCTCTTCAGAAATTAGAAGAGCAAACAAATCCTCAAAATCAGGAAATTTTTCACGGACTGCAATGGACGTCTGGAAGTGTGCATAATCCTTTCCTAGACCATTCAAGGTCACAGAAACTAGATCATCATCTTCCACTAGCGACCCAATGGAAGCAAGTGCATCTGTAATTTTCTTCACCTTCATGTGGTAGTCATTGATGCTCATATTTTCTCTCTGCACATTGTGCAACTCCTGCTTGAGCTGCATTTTCTTGGCTTGTGTGTTTGTGCTGTACATTTTAGCCAAAGTATCCCATGCCTCCTTCAGCATACTTGCATCCCTAATATGCACAATCATAGAATCCGAAATACTGATAGAAAGCCAATACATAACTTTTCTGGCTCTCTCATGCCATCCTTTAAATGCCTGCATTTCCTATCGATTGGGAACATTAGGAAGAACTGGTTCTTCTTCATTTCCTATAATGAACTCCCAATAGCCTTTTCCCATAAGGAAATTCGTCATTCTAAACTTCCATGCCTGGAAGTTGTTCTTGTCAAGTTTTTCAGTGACAATCTGTGAAAGAGAATCAGACGCCATTACAGAACACTGCAAAATATTCTGTCACTGCAAAAAACACAGCTTTTGCCTCACACGGGCAAATCTGCAAAACTGACGAAAGTGGTATTTGACCACACAGTCACTTCCTAGTGACGGTTTTGCATCAACAGGAAACAAGGATGATTCTACAACTCCTAATATCTTTGCGCATAGGCAGATGATGCAATTTCTGCAGCAACTTTTCATCGACCTACAGAGCAGTGGTTGCACAGCAAAAAATAGGGCCTTTTTGTGAGTGCCTGCAAAGAATTTCTGCCTTCAAAACGGGCCCCGTAGCATATATAGCCCTCTTGCCACACCATGAAGGGCGTCTCAATCTGAGACAGTGCACTCTTGCACTTCTGGTTGTGCTACTTGCAAAGATTTGCTTCCAAACTCGAAAAATGAAAGCAACACTGGTCGTCTTACCAAGACACCACGAACTTGGTTTGCTTTCTTGAGCTCCTTACCATGAACCAGGCCCTGATACCATGTAAAGATAGTGGGAGAGAGGGAAGGAGTCTCACTTGCGGCTTTCTCACATACACAATGGGGGAATACACACAAAGGTGGAAGCTAAAAATAGTTTTCCTCTTCTTAGTTGTGTAAGCCAAAAGAACTCTAGTACAAAGAAATAGAAGAACCCTATATGTGGGTCTCAAACCAAACTCAGCTAACTAAGGTGGCATACTAACTGAGCCACAAACTAGAGTAGATAAGGATAGCTGTCATCCAACTATTATTCATGGGCGGTGTACCAACCGCATCTGCAGCTAACAAGTCGGTGACATAAATACACAACGGTCACCCTGGCATATCACGAGTGGAGCTCGATATCTCAACATGCTGTTCATCTTGAGTTTTTTTGCAGGTTGAAGAAAGCCTTGTATGGCTTGAAGCAAGCACCTAGAGCATGGTCTAACAAGATAGGACAATATCTTGTCACTATTGACTTTCATATTTCCAAGGCAGATTTCTCACTTTATGTGAGAAAAACAGAAAAAGGTATTATGCTGCTTGTCATTTATGTTGATGATTTGATCATCACAGGTGATAGTGATGAAGATATCCTTCATGTGAAAATGCTATTGAAGCAGAAGTTTGAGATGAAGAATTTGGGAGAGCTGCGTTATTTCTTGGGCATTGAGGTGATTAGATCACCAAGTGGGATACGGCTCTTACAGAGGCAGTATGGATTGGACATGCTGTCCAAATATGGGATGACAGGCTATAAGCTTATTTCAGTTCCTTTGGAGCAAAATGTGAAGCTGAGTGCAAATGCAAGTGAGCTTCTGGAAGACCCTACTATGTACAAACGCATAGTAGGAAGTTTGATTTATATGACTATTATCAGGCCAGATTTGAGCTATGCTATTGGATTGGTAAGTCAGTTTATGCAAACTCCAAGAAAACCGCATTTGGATGCGGCTCGATGCATACTCAAGTATGTGAAGTCCACATTGCAGTATGGACTATTTTATGAGATTGGGGTTCAGATACAGTTGCATGGATACACTGATGCTAATTGGGCTGGTAGTATTTCTGATAGACGATCTACTAGTGGATATGTGTTCTCTTTTGGGAGTGCTGCAGTCACTTGGAGCAGCAAGAAACAACCTATAGTTGCCTTATCAAGCACAGAGGCTGAGTACAGGGGTGCAGCAATGGCTGCATGTGAGGTAGCTTGGTTGCATAAGCTACTTTATGATATGCATCAGTCTACAGATGGGCCAGTTGTCATTTATTGTGACAACATGAGCAGTATACACTTGGCAAATAATTCAATCTATCATGCTAGAACAAAGCACATTGAGGTGCATTATCACTATGTGCAGGAGAAGGTTTTACTAGGTCTTATTGATCTAGTTTATGTCAGCACAGAGGATCAGGTAGCTAACATATTCATGAAGGCATTGGGCACAGAGAAGCTGCGCAAGTTCAGAGACCTGCTTGGTGTGCATGAATTGGGATTGACGTCGAGGGGGAGTGTTGAGATATCGAGCTCCACTCATGATATGCCAGGGTGACCGTTGTGCATTTATGTCACTGACTTGTTAGCTGCAGATGTGGTTGGTACACCACCCATGAATAATAGCTGGATGATAGCTATCCTTATGTACTCTAGTTCATGGATTAGTTAGTATGCCACCTTAGTTAGCTGAGTTTGGTTGAGACCCACATATAGGGTTCTTCGATTTCTTTGTACTAGAGTTCTTTTGGCTTTCACAACTAAGAAGAGGATAACTGTTTTCATCCTCTACCTTTGTGTGTATTCCCCCTTTGTGTATGTGAGAAAGCCACAAGTGAGACTCCTTCCTTCTCTCCCACTATCTTCACAATTCTCTACATCCACATAAATATTATTGAAAGCATTCATCTCAAACATTTGGATGCCAGATTTCTTTTTACTCTTCCAAGTCCACTTACACAATGGTATCCTCCAAGCTTTTCTCTAGCACATTGGTTTGTTTCTTGATTTGCGAGGCAAAAGTTGTGTTTTTTTGCAGTGAATGAATATTTTGCAATGTTCTATAATGCCGTCTGATGCTCCTTCATAGATTGTCACTGAAAAGCTTGACAAGAATAACTTCCAAGCATGGAATTTCAGTGAATTTCCTTAAGGTAAAAGGCTATTGGGAGTTCATTACTGGAGCTAAACAAGAACCAGTTATTCCCAATGTTCCCAATCAACAGGAGTTGCAGGCATTTAAAGGCTGGCATGAGAGAGCCAAAAAAATTATGTACTAGCTGTTTATCAGTATTTCAGATTCTATGATTGTGCATATTCAAGATGCAAGCATGCTGCAGGAGGCATGGGATACTTTGACAAAAATGTATAGCACAAATACGCAAGCCAGGAAAATGCAGCTCAAGCAAGAGTTGCAAAATGTGCAGAGAGAAAATATGAGCATCAATGACTACCTTATGAAGGTGAAGAAGATTGCAGATGCACTTGCTTCTATTGGGTCACTAGGGGAAGATGATGATTTAGTTTCTATGACCTTAAATGGTATAGGAAAGGATTATGCACAATTCCGCACATCCACTGCCATCTGTGAGAATTTTCTTGATTTTGAGGAGTTGATTGCTCTTCTAATTTCTGAAGAGCAGAGAAATGGTGGTGTATCTTCTTCATGAGGAACCTCAAAAGCAGCTATCTTCTACTCACATGCTAGAAGAGGTAGAGGCAGAGGTAGAGCAAGCCGATTTGGAGGCCGTGGCAAAAATCAAAATATGTAGCAAATTCAAGAAAACCAGTCCTATGGAGGAGGACGTGGTAACTTTAGAGGCAGGGGCAGCCAAAGAGGTCATGGTGGATGGCAGAGAGGCCAAAATGCAAACAACAATGTTGAATGCTACTACTATGGTAAAATGGGTTATATGGTTAAAGACTGCTATAAAAAGCAGACTGACATCATGACTGGAAAATTGCAGCAAGGCCATTATGCATCCTCTAGTACACAGGGTGATGACAGAAATGAGCATCTGTTTATGGTGCAGCACATGACCAATTCTGTGAAAAGTGCAGAAGAAAGCAATGATGTGTGGTATATTGATTGAGGTGTGTCAAACCACATGACAAGTCATGCAGAATGGATGCAGGATGCACGGAAAATGGAGAGACTAAGATTTGTGAAGACTAGTGATGATACTTCACATCCTATTGTGCAGATTGGTAAAATTCCTTTGTCTATGTAGGATGGAAAAAAGAAATACCTGTCTAATGTATTTCATGTCCTGAATATCACCAAGAACCTGGTTTTTGTTGGTCAAATGGTTGAGCAAGGCTTGCAGGTCAGATTTAATCCTTATGGATGCTTTGTTGAGGATATAAAAAATAAAGGTCACTTGATAGCAAAAGGGAAGAAGAAGGGTAGGATGTTTACATTGGATGCAGACATGCCTGAAGTGAGTGCAGCAATGTTTGCACATGGGACCAATGTAGTTGCACATATTGATATCTGGCATAAACTCATTGGTCATGTTAATGTATAGCGACTTAAATTAATGCAAGCCCAAAATATTGTTGCAGGATTGCCTAAGTTCAAGGTTGTAGAAATGCATAAGGTATGTGAAGCCTGTCAATTTGGAAAACACGCAAGGAAACCATTTCCTAGACATGTTCAAGAGAGTAAGAGGCCATTGGAATTAATCCACTCTGATGTGTGGACTACTAAAGCTGCATCTATTGGAGGCTGTCATTATTTTGTCACTTTTATTGATGACTACAACAGAAAAGTTTGGGTGTATTTTATGAAAAAGAAAAATGAAGTGTTTGGGCATTTTAAAGCTTTTAAAGCTATGGTTGCAAAAGAAATAGGCCTGCAAATAAAAATCCTAAGGTCAGATGGAGGGGGAGAGTACCTCTCAAATGAGTTTGCAAGTTTCTTGCAGGAGCATGGCATAAAGCAACAAAATTCATGCAGTCATACCCCACAACAAAATGGACTTGTAGAAAGGAAAACAGGCATATTGGAGATGTATCTCATGACATGGTTAATGAAAAATTGCTGCCAAATTATTATTGGGCTGAAGCACTTGCTACAGCAGTCTACATAATAAACAGGACTCCCATTATAGCAATACATGGCATGACCCTAGAGGAGAGGTATACTAGTAGGAAACCAGATCTTTCTCATTTGAAAGTTTCTGGTTGCATCACCTATGTTCATGTGCCAAATGAGTTGGGATCCAAGTTGGATCCAAAAGCTAAGAAGTGCATCTTTATTGGTTATTCTCTACAGCAAAAAGGGTATAGATGCTATAACCCTTCTACTCATAAGTTTACAGTGAGTAGAGATGTTTTTTATGAGATGAGCAGTTGGTATAAACTAGTAAATGTGATTGATGATGTAGATGCACAAAATGGTAATGCTACACAGAATTCACAGCAGAAATCACAAAATATTAGTGGACCTATAGTGTCCTCTAGCAGTGGTTCACATACTTTGCCATGGATAGGCAGATTAGATCAGGAGGATCTCCTCAAAGCAATGCAGATAGTGGTATGCAAGTATCATGAAAAGGAAAAGAGAAAGTAGATCAGCCCATGGTTGATGTGAATGTAGGTCGCTCTTATGTGGATGGTGAATCTAGTGGCTCAGAACAGCACCTAGTAGTGAGCCTATTTTGCATAAATCTACCAGAGCTAGGTATCCTGTGGAAGGGTAAAATATGATGGATTTATAGCCATTCACTATGCCTATATGGTCAAAGTGATACATGAACCAAAACCCACTTCTTTTGAGCAAGCCATGGAAAAAGAAAAGTGGGAGAAATTCATGGATGAAGAAGTGGATGCCATGGAAGCAAATGCTACATGGGAATTGGTGCGTTTGCCTAAAGACAAGACTGCAATTGGCTGCAAGTGGGTTTATAAGGTGAAGCACAATGCAGATGGTTTTGTGAACAGATACAAGGCAAGATTAGTTGTCAAGGGGTATGCACAGACATATGGCATTGATTATGAAGAAACATTCAATTTGGTTGCAAGGATGGCAACCGTAAGAGCAGTCACTGCTATGGCTTCATCAAAGGGATGGTCTTTACATCACATGGATGTAAAGAATGCTTTCTTGCATGGTGATTTGCAAGAAGAGGTCTATATGGAGCAGCCACCAGGTTATGTTCATGCTGTTCATCCTGAGTTTGTTTGCAGGTTGAAGAAAGCCTTATATGGCTTGAACCAAGCACCTAGAGCATGGTTTGACAAGATAGGACAGTATTTTGTCACTATTGGCTTTCAGATTTCCAGGGCATATTTCTCACTTTATGTGAGAAAAACAGATAAAGGTATTATGCTACTTGTCATTTATGTTGATGATTTGATCATCACAGGTGATAGTGATGAAGATATCCTTCATGTGAAAATGCTATTAAAGCAGAGTTTGAGATGAAGGATTTGGGAGAGCTACGTTACTTCTTGGGCATTGAGGTGATTAGATCCACAAGTGGGATATGGCTCTTGCAGAGGCAGTATGGATGGGACATGTTGTCCAAATATGGGATGATAGGCTGCAAGCGTATTTCAGTTCCTTTGGAGTAGAATGTGAACTTGAGCGCAGATGCAGGTGAGCTTCTGGAAGACCCTACTATGTATAGATGCATAGCAGGAAGTTTGATTTATATGACTATTACCAGGCTAGATTTGAGCTATGCTATTTAGTTGGTAAGTCAGTTTATGCAGGCTCCGAGGAAACTGCATTTGGATGTGGCTAGACGCAAACTGAGGTATGTGAAGTCCACATTGCAGTATGGACTATTTTATGAGACCGGGGTTTAGATACAGTTGCATAAATACACTGATGCTGATTGGGGTGGTAGTATTTCTGATAGATGATCTACCAGGAGATATCTGTTCTCTTTTGGAGTGTTGCAATCACTTGGAGCAACAAGAAATAGCCTACAGTTGCCTTGTCAAGCACATAGGCTGGGTACAGGGATGCAGCTATGGCTGCATGCTAGGTAGCCTAGTTGCATAAGCTACTTTGCATTTATTGTGACAACATGAGCAATATACACTTGGCAAATAACCCACTCTATCATGCTAGAACAAAGCATATTAAGGTGCATTATCACTATGTGTGGGAGAAGGTTCTAGTAGGTTCTATTGATCTAGTTTATGTTAGCACAGAGGATCAGGTAGCTGACATATTCACGAAGGCATTGGGTGCAGAGAAGCTGCATAAATTCAGAGACCTGCTTGGTGTGCAGGAATTGGGATTAAGCTCGAGGGGGAGTGTTGAGATATCGAGCTCCACTCATGATATGCCAGGGTGACCATTGTGCATTTATGTCACCGACTTGTTAGTCGCAAATGCAGTTGGTACACCGCCCATGAATAATAGCTGGATGACAACTATCCTTATGTACTCTAGTTAGTGGCTTAGTTAGTATGCCACCTTAGTTAGCTGAGTTTGGTTTGAGACCCACATATAGGGTTCACCTATTCCTTTTGTACTTAGAGAGTTCTTTTGGCTTTCACAACTAAGAAAAGGAAAACTATTTTCAGCCTCAACCTTTGTGTGTATTCCCCCATTGTGTATGTGAGAAAGTCACAAGTGAGACTCCGTCCTTCTCTCCCACTCTCTTCAAAATGCATGCCTCCTTGAGATTTGTCATTTGCAAGGTGACCTTTGCCTGTTGAGGAATGTCTTCGGTGGTATTGGACCATTGGTCCAAGACTTGTGCTTATGAAGTGCTGGCCTCTTGGACGGTAGCAAGTTGGTCTCTTAAGATTCTGCATTCTGTTGTAAGCTCGTCAATGCTGAAGGCACATATTGCCAAAGGTTGTTACATGTTTTCAAGCTTGTCTTTGTAATCTTGGAGCTATTCTTCTTTGTGAACTAGAGTGAGTCGAGCTTGGGCCACTACCTTCTTCTGTTGTGCATGTGCAGATGTCAAGGAGTTATAGGAGGTCTGTAGGATTGCCATTGCTTCTACTGCTACAGTCAACTATGTTTGACTTTGGTGGAGGTTGGAGGTCACATCCCTTACTACCTTCTCTTGAGCTTGGAGAGCTTGGTTCATGTGCACTTCTTCTACCTCCTCATCTATCTATGCCTAAAGTGCCTTGACCTCTATGGTGATTGCCTAGAATTGGTCTTCGATTTCTGATGCAGTGTGCCTTTCCAATTCTCTTGCATATTCTTCCTTGGCCAAGCTAGTGAATAGTTCTGACATTTGGATCATTTGGCTAGCTTGATGTTGGAGAATGATAGATGGTGATGAGGTCTAGTGATATTGCTGATACAAGTGGTGCCCATATAGCCTCGGGGGGGTCACTCATCATATGTAACCCTCTCACGTGAGTTCAACAAAAGAATATTTTTAATTGCTGAATATTACAGAAGTTAATTTACATAAGGGAGTATTTAAAACAATTTTGGAAAAAAGTTACAGATTTGTATAGAAAAAGGGTAAATTTTATTAGTAAAGAATTTACAAATAAGGGATTTTCTAAATAGACCTTGAATGCACGTGATATAGAGGGTTTATACATAGTGACCCCCCTAAGCATGTGGCCATCCCGATGATTTTGTAGCACTTGGGAGAGGTTGTTCCAATGGCATTTTAGTCCCTTGTGTACAATAGTCATACTGTTGATCTGGCACTAGCTCCCCTTATGGCTCATCAACTAGCATGGCGTCAATGGGTGGTTCAAGTGCTGATGTAGCCTTAGGCTCTGGTGCCGATCTTTCCTCAGGTTTGGGTGCTGATCTTGTCTCGAACTCTAGTTGCTACTGTTGGTGGAGACATATTGGTTGCAGTTGTGCACCGGGTTGTAGCATCTCGTGGGGCAATTTCGCAATCCCGACCTCCAAAATAGGTATTTCTACTAAGGCATCTGCACTTATCTATGTGATAGTAGGAGAAGTTGGTGATGGCTCCCATACTAGTGAGAAGGGTATGTCCAACTCCTCAATTGGTTTTGGTGACTGTGGCAGAGTCATTTCTCTTTCTTGTAGTTCTTTTTTTATGATTATAGCCAATAAGTGTGGAATTTTACATTTTTGGCCTAAAGAACCATCTAGTTTCTTTGTAAAGAAGATGACGAAGTGCTGGACCCAGTCTTGTTTTAGCTTCCTACTCAGTACAACAAATGTGGAGAGTGGAAGTAAGCGATTCTTGCCGCACTTTACCCCCAAGATTGTGGACAGAATTGTGCTGCTTCCTTGAGGTGATGGTCACGGATTGTGCAAAGAAATATGTTGTCTCTATAGATCAGTGTGCCCTTGGTGAGGAGAGACTGTACTTCGAGAAACCTTGCATCAGCAAGCCATTTAGGGTATTTGTCACCTTGTGTTGGCAGTGAGAAAGCCCTTTGAATGACTATACTATCAAGGATAATGTTGAGTGGGCTCTGCTGTATAGTGATTGTACCATACTTGCCAACCTTTGCATTGTTGGAGTAGTAAGAATGGAGAAAGTCCTTGATGTATGTGGTCAGGTAGGATTGTCCTCCAAGGATTTGAGGCTCTCATGCAAATTGCCTAGATCCTGTTGCTCTGAGTAAGATGTTGCTTCGCGGGAAAGAGCATAAGTCAATGTGGGTGGCCAAACAAGTTCCAGTGAATGGGCCCTGTCAATGGTTGTGTAGGCCGGTGGTGATTGGGGTGGCATTTGTTCTGCTTGGTCATGCACTGAATCTTCGTCGGAGCTATTGCTCTGGACCACGAATGCCTTTGATCGCCCTGGTTGAGAGGACGTAGATGGCTGCGAACTGTGGAGGGGGTCTCGTGGTTGAGGCGGTCGGCTCTTTTGGCACATCCTCTTTAGTGGCAGCATCTTTGCTGAGCCTGCATCCATGTGCATGTAGTGTACCATTGATCATTACATTGATTGGCATGCTGGTATGAACTTTCTATGTGTGTGTGTGAGAGAGAGATCTTATTTTTATACATGCTTTGAGAGTGTGGAATGAAAGTGTGTGATATAATTATTCATGCAATCATCTATGTGTCTAAGTGAAAGCGTGTGTGTGCATGTGACCTAGTAGCTAGGTAGGGACTAACTATATGCTTTTTTCTTTTTTTTTTTGCTAGGATTTTCATAGGGTAGCTAGAACTCGGTCATCACTTCTGAGCCCTAGGTTAAAATCGATTGATGCTACCTATATGTGCAAAGATGTACATATGCAAGTGAGTGCTCACGATACAATCTAATCCTAACTAAGGAAGACTTGGTTTCCCAAATCTTCGTTTTTGTCAAGGATGGCTTGCGTGTTGATGTAGTAGCGCTTTAGTCGGCTCCCATTTATTGTTGTGTTGAATTGGACTCCATCCAATGTTTTTAGCAGCACAGCTCTGATGGGATTCATCTTTCGTACTCGGTAGGGTCCTTGACCTAGATACTTCAAATTTTCCTTGTGTACTTTGGCATTGTATAACAGGACTAAGTGAGGTTTATTGTGTGTGTTTTTGTCGGTCCCTCATAGATTGGAGTTTCTCTAATGCTATCAGTTTCTTGAACTTTGAATTCTCTTAGTGGTCTTAGCATTGCTATTGGTGCACTACCACTTGTGTAATTCTTGAATTATTTTGGCACTTCTCAAAGATCGGCCTCTAATGTGGTTGAACTAGCCTCAGATGTGTCATGTGTACTGGGTGGCATAGTTGCATTTATTAATTTGTTAGGCTCTTCTTGATTTTCTTTTTTTGAAGTCTCTTGATCGAGCTTCATTCGCACATGTGGCTTATATTTCCGAAACTTCTTACATTGGGAACTATGGGGTAACTTTTCCACTGGTAAGGTGTTTCCAAGCAAGGGTTCATTTGCTATGCATACTCCTTCCAGTCCCATAGGGAACCATTCAAGTGGCAATGATTCTAATTTTGAGGGAGCTAACTTTGAAAGGTACAATTCGATGATCCTTGATTGGACTCGTTCGAACTTGGCTTTTCTACAATTTCCTCCTCCAGCTTTCTTGTAGGATCTTCTGTTGTTATCCAACTTTGGAGGTTCAACTTTTGGGAGCTTGACTGCCATTAGGGCATGCAAAATGGCTATGTCATTATCAAAGATTTGACCTTCAATTGCAGCATTCGCAGCCTTTGTTTCAAGGTCCCAAGGAAAATTTGAGTCATCATTGGTATGGGTACCTTCTTCAGGTTCACTATCCCACTCGAGGTCAACCATAAAGAATGGCATCTCTAGACCGATTGGTTCTTCATGTGGGGGTGGAGGATCTACTTGTAGCACCTTAGCATCTATCTATGAGAAGATGGGGTCTAACGAATGGCAATTGTCAATGGTTCCCATGGTTTGTATCCAATTATTGACATTGCTTTGTGAGTCACCTGCTATGAAATGTTGTTGCAAGGGAGCTGATTTGCTTGAGATTGTTGTTGAAGATGTTTCATCTAATGCTCTAAGCACAATTGGTTTAATAGCTCCTGTCCCCACATTCACCCTGACTGTAGTGTCACAATTCTGGATTGTCAGTCTATCAGTTCCCCAATCATGGAGGACTGATGCTTCTCGTAACCAAGGATGTCCCAGTAAGATTTGATAGGATTTTTTGGGGAGATCCAAGATACTCCTGCGATCTTTGTGGACACACCATTCACTATTCCCAAGGGTTTATCCCATGAATCATCGGCAAGGCATATGTTGAAATTAGCCTTTTGCATTGGTGGGAGACCCCATTCTTCGTAGAGCTCCTTTGATAGGACATTTACACCTGCTCCACCATCCACTATGTCTTGGACTTCATTATATGCCTTGTGGATCAAAGGCACAGTAATGTTGCATATGTCATCTCTCTCACCCAATCACACAGGGATATCTTTGATGTCATTCATAGGTGGAGGGGGATTTGCGAGTTCAATCCATCCTTTGAAACTCTCCCGGAGATTTGGACAATTCGGTAGGAGGATTCCGATGGGAATTGACACAAGGCAACTCAGGATGCTAGAGAGTGTAGCTCCTTCAAGTTGATGTGGTGGTACATTATGTTGTGGAGTCTATTGTTGGAACAAAGGCTCAAGTATAGTATCAATACTTTGTGGGGCCAAGTCATGGATTGGGTCTTGAGCTTGTTTCTCAGCCTCAAATTGAGCTTGTTCGTTTTGTACCCATTGTTGAAGTGCCTAAAAACGAGCCTTCTCCACCTCTGTATTTGGGTATGCAGCTTCTTTTATTTGAGGATCGGGAGTTGATGTGGATGATCTCAACTGCTCATTGCTTGGCGGAGGTGGAGGCATTTGTGCTTTCTTTTTTAGAAGTCACTTTGGTTGGATTGGAATGTTAGGGTACTTGGTGGCCTCTTTCTGTTGGCGTGTAATTACATTTACAGGTTGTGATTTTACACTTGTTGGACCCACACTTTGATGGTCAACCCCAATGATGCCGATGGGGACGTCAGGCTTAACCTCTATTTGTTCTGGGATCTTATTTTTCATGGGACAATCCATACAAGCATGTCCTATGCCACAATCTCTGCAAAGTGGTTCAAAAGTAGTTGGGCTACCACGATGAAGACAGTTTGCAATCCAGTGATTTTCTCCACAATTGTAGCACTTGATTGGTGCACGATATGTGTTGGGATGTACTTCATTTGCATAAACTGGTATTAGACCCTCTTCACCTTCTACATAGTACACTAGGTATTCTGCTTCATACTCAAATGGCAAGTTTACTTCCTTGTTATAATTGATGTATTGGAACTGCCTGAGGAGCTGGATTTGGTGCTCTTGGATATGGTCATGGATTTGGATTCCTGAGTAGTTGTGGGACTTGTGTCCGAATGGGAACAAGATTTAGCCTTGGAGCTAGGGGCACTTGTGCAAGTGCCGGTTGCTTGTATATTGGCATGGGTGCCGCTTGGTATTATTGAGGTCAAGGCAGGTTGTTGCACATGTTTAAGATGCACCTGTTCTCATCATGGCCACCGACGACACAGATATGGAACCACAACCTTGGTGGTGGATTTGCTGGTGCAATGATCCAGGCTCTTAGGACCAGGCACTCAGTTGTTGTATGATTGGCCATCCAATGTGGACACCAGACATTTTCTCGCCATGGATATCTCTAACTTTGCAGCTGAGACAATTGAAGTTTTTGTTCCATGGCCTACATCATGTCTTCTTTCAGCTTCAGGGTCATGGCCTCTAGGCGATCTTCATTTGATGTTTTGGCAGTGGTCTTTGATTTGCCCTTTTTTGAGTGCTTATCGTGTGTACTAGATCTGTTGTCATCACTACTAGTGTCTGAGTCGATCATGCCATCCTCAATGTCAATGGCTGCCGCATGAGCACCACTAAACGTTTCATAGATGCTTATCCTTTTCATATCCTTTTGGATTTCCTTTCGTAGTCCTGCAATGAACCATGCTATGAGGTTCATTGCATCTAGGCGTGGGTCACATTTGGCGATTAATCTTTTCATCTTACCCAAGTATGTGTGTACATCTTCTCGGCGGCCTTGTTCGAGCTTGCTTAGTTGGAGAGTGGGATCATCTTGTAGCCTCTCCATTTGAAAGCGTCTTTTAAATTTCATCTAAAGAAGGTCCCATGTGGCATGCTCTTCCACTAGAAGGTCTAGGTACCATTCAGATGCTTCATCAGTTAAGGCCATGGGAAAACAAGCCACCTTGGTTTCATGGGATTGATTTCCACCTACTCGGCATGCGGCATCAAAATGATGGATGAATCGGAGCTCCCCTACCATTATATTTGGGCAGTTCTAGTTTTCCCAAGGGGTGTCTACCTTGATTGTTATTATTTCTTTGATTAAAGAAATTGTCAGCCTCTACATCGAGGTCGATATCCCCATCATTGTCATGATAGCATCCAACCATGTTGGGGCGTGGAGGAGTTAAAGGGATTGGTTGGATCTCAGGGGGGGATTCGGGGTAGAGGATTGGCAAGGGCGGTGGTTGCAACGAAGTTATATGCAGATGTGGCGAGCATTGTAGTCTAAGGTGTTGGCCGGCGGAACGTAGCTGCATGCAGATTGGGTGAGATTTGCGAAGGGTGTCTCTGCCACAAGTGCGGGGGTGTGTAGTTTTGTTGGGAGGGTTGGAGTGGTGTTAGTTTGTGTAGGGACCATCATGGTAATAATGTGCCTAAGATTGTCCTACATGTGTAGGGAAATGTGCCGGTGCAGACGGATTGTTAATTGGAGGTCACAGTGGGAAGATATGAGCAAATTTGTGCGAAACGAGGTCCACATGGGGGCACAAATGAGCGAGTGCTAGGGATGCCGAAATGGTGTTCAATGGGCTAGAAAAATAGCCCATAATGTGATCTTTTTCTATGTGAAATCTGGGTGCAAACAGGGTTCAGTTTGGGTCCCAAACGGATGAGTTACAAGGGATTAAAGTAGGGGTAAAATGTGCTTTTTTTTGGGGGGTTCTAAGGTTTGGTGTGAATGGGCTTTAAGACTAAATAAGGGGTAGCAATTTATTTGACCTAACTTGTCTAGTTAGATGCCAATCAGTTAGTCTAGCCTAACCTAGTTATGGTTAGACTGACCACAGTTAGCTCAACTAACCTAGTACAATGAACTAACTAATGGTCCAATTAGTGTAACTAACTCACAGTTAACCCAACTAAAGTTAAAACTAACCTAACCTAGGTGTGACTAACCTAGACTAGGTTAATCTAACCTAGGGTTAGTTTAGTGGTTAGGTTAGATTTACGTGGAGGGGAGGAGAGTGTGGAGGGGCAGGTGAAACAGGCAATGAGGGGGAGGAGGGCGGCGCTGCGGAGGAGGAGAGGTGGCGCTGCGGAGCAGGAGGTGGGGGAGCGCAATGGCGGGGGCGTGCAAAGGAGGTGGTGCAAGAGCACGGTGGCAGGGGTGCACGGAGGAGGTGATGCGATGGGCGAGGTGGCACAGGGCAAGGCACGGGGGGTACGATTGGGGCGGGCAGGTGGTGGCACGCCGTCGTGAGTGGGCGCTACGAGCGGCACCTTGGGCATCGCTGTGTGTGCCGCAGGGCTCGCAATAGCAAGGGCCTTAAGGCCCTTGCTCAGGTTAGTTTTTTGTTAGTAGTGTAGGGAGCGGCCGGTGAGAGGGAGAGAGAGAGAGAGAGAGAGAGAGAGTCCGGGGGGGAAGAGAATGAGCGAGAGAGAGAGAGAGAGGGGGAAGGAGAGAGAGAGAGACACAGAGAGAGAGAGAGAGAGGGGGGGGGGAGGGGAGGGGGGAGATGGAGATGGAGATGGAGGGGGGACGGGGGACGAGGAGATGGAGGGGGGAAAGGGGGAAGGGGGAGGGGGTGGTGGAGATGGAGGGGGGAGGGGGTGGTGGAGATGGAGAGGGGAGGGGGGCGGGGGAGATGGAGGGGGGAAAGGGGGAGGGGGGAGGGGGTGGTGGAGATGGAGGGGGGAGGGGGGAGGGAGGGAGGGGGAGATGGAGGGGGGAAAGGGGGAAGGGGCAGGGGGTGGTGGACACGGAGGGGAGAAGGGGGAAGGGGGTGGTGGAGATGGAGGAGGGAAAGGGGGAGGGGGGAGGGGGAGGGGGAGGTGGAGATGGAAGGGGGCAAGGGGGAGGGGGTGGTGGAGATGGAGGGGGGAGGGGGAAGGGGGAAGGGGGTGGTGGAGATGGAGGGGGGAGGAGGGGAGGGGGTGGTGGAGATGGAGGGGGGAGGGGAGAGGGGGGAAAGGGGGAAGGGGGTGGTCAAGTTCGAAGTATTTTGGCTTTTTACACATACTTGCATATGTTTACTCATTACTTAAGATGCTACTCTCCCTAGAAATGGCACCAAATGTTGGCTCTTTCCTATGGCTTTCATAGGAAGAGCACGGTATTCTCAGTATGCAGGGTTCCGAGGTTTTTTTCCCCCTACAGATATATTGAGGTTATTGGTTGTAGTATATATGTAGCTCAGGACCTCGAGTCATGTTCCGGTGAGAGACGTAGGCTTAAGTGTGGTAAGAAAACAAAGTGCATGCATGTGTAAAAGGAACGTGTATCATCATGATTGAGGTAATGAAGGCTTTCGCCTTCATTGGGAGTTGTAGGGTTTAGGAGGAGCTTAAGGGTTAAAAGGAGGTTCCATAGTTAGAAGGAGGTTCCAGGGTTTAGAAGGAGGTTCCAAGGTTTAGAAGGAGGTTCCAGGGTTAGAAGGAGTTCCAAGGGTTAGAAGGAGATTCCAAGGTCTAGAAGGAGGTTCTAGGGTTAGAAGGAGTTCCAAGGTTTAGAAGGAGGTTCCAAGGTTTAAGGTAGAGTACATGGTGGAGAACCCGTCTCCCTTGTAGATCATGGAGTTTAAGGGCTAAGGAACAAAGGGTTTAGGGGGAGCATAGGAGTGGGAGAGGAAGAAGGTGTCAGAGCATGGGGATAAGAAGAGAGAGGAGGGAGGATGAGGAGGAGGAGGAGGAGGGAGGAGGAGAGAGGAGGAGGAGGGAGGGAGTAGGAGAGGGAGAGGATGGGTTGCACGGTTGGAGGAGAGGGGAGGAGGAGTTGCAAGGTTAGGACATGCTTTTGGATGTGGAGTGCAAGAAAGCATGGAAACTTGAGACAATTGCTTGGAATACTGAAGTAGAACTCAACACAATGCCCCAAAGAGTATGGGCTTCATTCCATTATGGGGTATTTATACAAGTTGAAGAGCTTCTCTCTCAACATGTAGGAATTGTAACACATTCTCTCTCTACATGTAGAAGTCGTATGTAGAAGTTGTAACACATTCTCTTTCTACATGTAGAACTTGCATATAGAAGTTGTAACACATTCTCTTTCTACATGTAGAACTCGCATATAAAAGTTGAAACACATTCTCTTTCTACATGTAGAACTCGCATATAGAAGTTCATGTAGAAGTCGTATGTAGAACTTGCATGTAGAACTCGCATGTACAAGTCATATGTAGAACTTGCATGTAGGAGTTGTATGTAGAACTTGCATGTAGAACATGCAAATTGGATTTCTAAGAGGGATTATTTCAAGCGTTATAGAAGTACAAGCAGAGCTTTGCCGCTACTCTACACACACATTCTATTCTACCTAAGTCCATGTTGGCACAGATTCAACATACTCTCAGATCCATTTGATTACCTGTTTTTGGGTTATGGCTTATTGCGAGCACGAACCTAGGTTGCCATGCCTTTAATCCAGTGGCTATGGAACTTGTGGTGGGCCAGTCGATCCTAATGTAAAGCCTTGGCATCATACAGTTTTTGCATGGTTAGGACATGCTTTTGGACGTGGAGTGCAAGGAAGCATGGACACTTGAGACAATTGCTTGGAATACCAAAGTAGAACTCAACACAATGTCCCAAAGTGTGTGGGCTTCATTCCATTATAAGGTATATATACAAGTTGGAGAGCTTCTCTCTCTGCATGTAGAAGTCATATGTAGAAGTTGTAACACATTCTCTCTCTACATGTAGAACTCCCATATAGAAGTTGTAACACATTCTCTTTCTACATGTAGAACTCGCATATAGAAGTTGTAATACATTCTCTTTCTACATGTAGAACTCACATATAGAAGTTGTAACACATTCTCTTTCTATATGTAGAACTTGCATATAGAAGTTGCATGTAGAAGTCGTATGTAGAACTTGCATATAGAACTCGCATGTACAAGTCATACGTAGAACTTGCATGTAGGAGTTGTATGTAGAACTTGCATATAGAACATGAAAATTGGATTTCTAAGAGGGATTATTTCTAGCCTTATGCAAGTACAAGCGGAGCTTTTCCACTACTCTACACACACATTCTGTTCTACCTAAGTCCATGTTGGCATGGAGTCAACATGGCTTAAGTGTGGTAAGCAAACAAAGTGCATGCATGTGTAAAAGGAATGTGTATCATTATGGTTGAGGTAATGAAGGTTTTCACCTTCCTTGGGGGTTGCATGGTTTAGGAGGAGTTTAAGGGTTAAAAGAAGATTCCAAGCTTTAGAAGGAGATTCTAAGGTTTAGAAGGAGGTTCCAGGGTTAGAAGGAGTTCCAAGGTTTAGAAGGAGGAAGGAGGTTCTAGGGTTAGAAGGAGTTCCAGAGTTTAGAAGATGTTCCAAGGTTTAGAGTAGAGTACATGCTGGAGAACTCATCTCCCTCATAGATCATGGAGTTTAAGTGTTGAGGAACAAAGGGTTTAGGGGGAGCATAGGATAGGAGAGGAATAAGGTGTAAGAGCATGGGGGAAAGAAGAGAGAGGAGGGAGGGGGAGGAGGAGGAGGAGGAGGAAGGAGGAGGAGGAGGAAGAGGGACGAGGAGAAGGGAGGAGGAGGAGGGAGGAGGAGAGGGAGAAGATGGGTTGCAAGGTTGGGAGAGAGGGGAGTAGGAGTTGCAAGGTTAGGACATGCTTTTGGACGTGGAGTGCAAGGAAGCATGGATACTTGAGACAATTGCTTGGAATACCAAAGTAGAGCTCAACACAATGTCCCAAAGAGTGTGGGATTCACATTCCATTATGGCGTATTTATACAAGTTGGAAAGCTACTCTCTCTGCATGTAGGAATTGTAACCTTTCTACATGTAGAACTCGCATATAGAAGTTTCATGTAGAAGTCATATGTAGAACTTGCATGTAGAACTCGCATATACAAGTCATATGTAGAACCTGCATGTAGGAGTTATATGTAGAACTTGCATGTAGAACATGCAAATTGGATTTCGAAGAGGGATTATTTCTAGCCTTATGCAAGTACAAGTGGAGCTTTGTCGCTACTCTACACACACATTCTATTCTACATAAGTCCATGTTGGCATAGAGTCAACGATAGTGATCCCTAATTTTGGCACCATTCACATTTTCTAAGTTTATGCATATTCTAAGCTTCTTGTTGCATTTAGGCACAATGACAACAGGTGAAACCCAATCAGTGTGCTCTATCGCATAGATGACTCCGGCATCTAGGAGTTTTTCCATCTCGTCATAAACCATGGTGCCATACTTAGGATTTGTGCCATAAGGTCCACATATCTTAGGGTGAACACCTTCCCTTATAGGTATCATGTGTACTGCCACTTTTGGTGAAATTCCTTTTATCTCTTTGTATGACCATGCGAGGTAGTCATGGTATTCCATTAGGAGTGCTTTGAGTTTGGTTTCATCTTCTTGTTGAAGCTGTTTCCCAATCAAAACCAGTTTTTCTTCCTCCCCTTCAAGGGCGAGGTTTATTGTGCATGTTTTTGCTAGTCCCTCATAGATTGGAGTTTCTCCAATGCTATCAATTTCTTGAACTTCATATTCTCTTAGTGGTCTTGGCATTGCTATTGCCGCACTGCCACCTGCCACCACGTGTAATTCTTGAAGTATTTTGGCACTTCTTGAAGATTGGCCTCTGATGGTGTTGAACTAGCCTAACATGTGCCATGTGCACTGGTTGCCATAGTTGCATTTACCAATTTGTTAGGCTCTTCTTTGCTTTCTTTTTCTGAAGTCTCTTAATCAAGCTTCATTCACACATGTGGCTTACATTTCCGAAACTTCTTACATTGGGAACTGTGGGGTAACTTTTCCACTGGTAAGGTGTTTCGAAGTAATTGTTCATTTGCTGCGTATAGTCCTTCTAATCCCTCAGGGGACCATCAAGAGGTAGTGGTTCTGATTTTGAGGGAGCTAGCTTTGCAAGATACAATTCGACGATCCTTGTTTGGACTCATTTGAATTCATTGAAGTGTTCGGCCTTGACTTTTCTGTGATTTCCTCCTTCAGCTTTCTTGCAGGATCTTCTGCTGTATTCAACTTTGGAGGTTCAACATTTGGGAGCTCGACTGCCATTTTCAACATTTGGGAACTCGACTGCCATTAGGGTATGCAGAATGGCTCAATCATTATCAATGATTTGATCTTCAATTTCAGCATTCTCAGCCTCAGTTTCAAGGTCCCAAGGAAATTCTGAGTCATCATTGGTATGGGTACCTTTTTCAGGTTCATTATCCCACTCGAGGTTAGCCATAAAGAATGGCATCTCTAGATTGATTGGTTCTTCATGTGTGAGTGGAGGATCTACCTATAGCACCATAGCATCTATTTGTGAGAAGATGGGGTCTAATGAATGGTAGTAGTCCATGGTTGCCAATGTTTGTATCCAGTTATTGACATTGCTTTGTCAGTCACCTGCTATGGCATGCTGTTGTTGCAAGGGAGCTGATTTGCTTGAGATTGTCATGGAAGATGTGTCATCCAATGCTCTAGGCACAATTGGTTTTATAGCTCCTGTTCCCACATTCACCCTGACTACGGTGTCGCAATTCTGGATTGTCAGTCTATCAGTTCCCCAGTCATGGAGGACTGATGCTTCTCATAACCAAGGACATCCCAGTAAGATTTGATAGGATTTTTTGGTGAGATGCAAGATTGTGAATTAAAGGGAAAAGCGGACTCCTGCGATCTTTCTAGACATGCCATTTACTATTCCCAAGGGTTTAGCCCATGAATCATTGGCAAGGCGTATGTTGAAATTAGCCTTTTGAATTGGTGGGAGACCCCATTCTTCGTAGAGCTCCTTTGATAGGACATTTGCACCTACTCCACCATCCACTATGGCTTGGACTTCATTATATGCCTTGTGGATCAAAGGCATAGTAATGTTGCATATGTCATCTCTCTCACCCATCCGCATAGGGATATCTTCGATGCCGTTCATAAGTGGAGGGGGATTTGCGAGTTCAATCCATCCTTTGAAACTCTCCTAGAGATTGGGACAATTCCGTAGGAGGATTCCAATGGGAATTGACACAGGGCAACTCAGGATGCTAGAGAGTGCGGCTCCTTCAAGTTGACGTGGCGGTATATTATGTTGTGGAGTTTGTTGTTGAAA